>NC_063332.1:133460623-133527732 GCF_021869965.1 Rhincodon typus | reverse complement strand
CCTTGTTGTCTCGGATTCACCAGCATCTGCAGTTCCTACTATCTCTATGTTCGCACTGACTGTATCTGCTCCTCAGGTGTTTATCCCACTGCTTCTGCCTAAGGTTCACTGTCCTTCACTCTCTTGCTGCTGCTGTCACTGCTCAGACTGACCTCCAAATGTTACCATGGTAATTTGTTGTTGATTCATTGTCCTTTTTGAGAACAATGGATCTCCCGAATTGATGGTCATTGTATATTCTGTGAGTTGGTGTCATCACATCTTCCTCATCAGTTGTCTACAGTGAAGATGCAGCTTCTCTTGTTGCACTTATATGTCTGTGTTTGGGATAACAGCTTGTTTTCATGTTCATTGCATAAAACTGCTTCACACATGTTCCAAGTTGCCACATGGACTGACTCTTGTTGAGAGTGTTGAATATTTGCACTGTGATCAGCTTTCCAATATTCAGCTGTGGCAGTGATTTGGCTTTTTTTAAAATCAAAGTGTAATTTGGGTTTCTGTCATTTTACTTTGATTTTGTAACTCACTCACATTACTACTTCTGGCTTCAGAAATTGTTTTGATATTAGAACTGTAGTTTGCTTGATTTCAGAAAGACATTTTTTTCTTCAAATTCAATTTCTCTGATAGTGTTGACTTCCAAAGCATGCCAAGCTGTTGCTTCTCATTAAATGTGGAAGATCTTGCATTCTTAATTAGCAGCCTCATCCTTACCTTGTTTTGTTATTTTTCTTTGGGTGTTCTGTTATGTCTGCCTCTTCTGCTTTCATTTGCATGTCATTGAAGTGAGTTCCTCAGAGAATGATTCTATAGCCTTTTTTCCTTTCTCCCAGCCCATTTTCTGCATAAAAACCAACACTTTCCTAACTATCTTCAGTTCCGAGGAAGTGTCATCGAACCCAAAACATTAACTCTGATTTCACTCTGCAGATGCTGCCAGGCCTGCTGAGTTTTTCTGCATTACTTTCTGATTTTCAGTATTTGCAGTCCTTTCGGTTTTTACACACTCAGCAGGGGCACCAACAGAGGGTCAGGTAGCTCAGAATCCTGGCAACCAGGGCCCAACACAGTATCAAACATTACTACCTAATCAAATATACCCCAGCTAATGGAACTACCTGAAAAATGTCATAGAGGCAATGTAGGAGGTGGCTGAAGACGTCATGGACTTCCATTACTTAAGCACATCAGCTCCTTCAGGAGGACTGATGCTATCATAGGTTAGGAGTCAATCCAACGCCAGTAGCTTTACATGTTACTACGATATTGAATTACTACTCCTCCAGGTCTTTCCAGGACTCTATAAGGGACATGTGTGCCATCTCACAATCAGATATTCCCAAATGCACCTGGAAAGCCCTGTTTACAAGAGCCAATGCATTTGTGTGATTCTCTACTGAGAGCCACTTAATCAGAACTGTGGGTTCCACAGCTATCGCAGGAATTCAGCAGGTACAAGGGGCAATTGACAGTGCATGTGTAGCACTGAGAGCTCCTTGGGATCAACCAGCATCATTAATTAACTGAAAGGGTTAATTACTTGTACTGTGATCAGTACAAGTAAATTCTTCAGGTGTTTGTACATCTCAGAGAGCTGTCATGATTCCTGATCCTCAGTCAGTCTCTCATGCTATAACTGTTTGCTACTCCTGAGCAACAGCAGCAGAGGCTCTTGGATCACTGAGTCTATCTGAAGAAGATCTGGCCCATGAAAATCCTCTGAGGAGCCTACAAAGCCCAACAGAAGAGATGTACAATGCCTGAACAAGTCCAATGTGCTCAACAAGGAAATCCATAGAATAGACTGTCAGACTGTTGAACATGAGGTTCCACTGCTTGACTGCTCTAGTGAAGTGCTGCATTGCACAGTTTCTAAGATCGTTCGGGCCTAAGATCATTCAGTGCTTACAAAACCTTGCACAGCAAAGGGGTGAAGAATTTTTACACACGGAAATAGAGGGCCTGAATGTCTCCACAGGTAAACAAAAACAAGTAGAGCTGATGTTAGTGAGGAAGTGAATGGTGCAGTGGCAGTTTTAAGTCAATGGAGCCACATAGGCCTGGGAAATCTTAATTGCAACCAGATTCCACTGAGAATGAGGTCCCTGGAAGATCTCTTGCATTTGTGCAGAATGCAGGGGAATCACATGATGGTGTAGATATCCCTGAAGGTGAAGAGGGAGCTGGGAACATAGGAAGATGAATTAGCCATTCAGCCCCTTGAGCCTCTTCCCAGTTAATAAGATCATAACTGATTTGTGGCCTGATACATATACCTGCCTTTGGCCCATATCCCTCAGTATCTTTACTTAAAAATTTATTTTAGATTTAAAGTTAACAACTGATTCAGCATCCCCTGCCGTTTACGAAAGAAAGCTACCTCTCCTATTGACTTGCTGAATGGTGAAGATAAAGAGTTAACGCTGTTTCAGGCTTACTTCTGTATGCCCAACGATCCTCACCAGACTGGAGACACCATCACTCCAATACCTTGAAATGCTGTCTTCTCCATCTTTGCACATTTGCTTCCAATTTTCCACAACCAGTTTGCATGCCTCCACTTCAGAAGATGTCAATATATGAATGCCAGGAACACACCTCCTGTCCGAGAGAGCTGCCTGATGCCATGAGCTTTTTTTTCTTGCAAGCATACATAAAAATTGAGTGTTTTCCCAATAGGCACGTAACTGCTTTATGAGCATGCATGCCTGTTATGACATCTATGTCCTGCAATTGGTATAATTTTCAGTGCGTGAAATGGATCTCATAAATTCAGTCCACAGGTTCCATCTGATGTGTGCCTACAATCCAAATTCGTCCCTGGAATTCCTCTCCATTGTCACATTTATGTTGCTTGATACCTTTGAGTGTCACTTTGCAGTTACTATGTAGTGTCAATTGTCCTTGTGGAGTGCAGGAAACCGTTCATCCCTTTCCTGCACTGGACCCAAGTTCTGACATGAACCCTACAGCCACTGAACTCCACTGTGACCTCTGTCCGTGCTATCTTGGACAGGTGAGAGAGGCTCCTGCTGCTGTCTCTGGAAAACAGGACCACCCAACATCCCAGAAGACCTTGAGGAGAAGCTGCAAGGAGGAATCACTGAACCGTGCAGCACTATTTGTCTGCACTCAGACAATTCTTACTTTGGTATGGGGTTTTAAAACTCCAGGGATCCAGGTGGCAGTTGAAGAAAGGGTGATAACATCTCCAAGTTTCAATAGGTGGAGACGGCATTACAGCAGTGGAAGTTCTTAAAAACAATTCAGCTCCATGCTTACAGTGAATGAATATCTGACTGGGTGCTGTATAAATATGAAACTTTTGACCCCCGTGAGGCAACAGTGGGACTGTCTACTTGCTGCCCGTGCCCACTGTATGAGTCACCATGCTCCTCGACAATGACTAACGAGCTGGCTGGCCGCTGCATGATTACTTGTTGCCAGTCTTCCTGCCTATGAGTGCCACATATTCCTCGTCCAGTTGCCAGCAAATATGCCGCTACCAGAATGTTTTGCCTACAGCATCTGAAGATACAGGCAAAAGGGAAACTACATCAGTAGAAGTCAAGAAAGATATTACAACAGCTAAGATAGAAAGCAGGGTGAGATGGCATAGGTAGCATGTAGCCAGAAAATAAATGTTAGCCAAATTTAAATAAATAAGTTGAAAATTTTTTCACACCTTTACATGTCACTTTTAGATGCTTTATTTTAATTTAGATTACTTTGATACAGAGATTTAATGTCAATGATGTTCAAAGTACATTGACATTTACATTGACAACCAATGTTTAAATGTTGGCTGCATTTGCTGTGTTTTAGCCATTGAATAAGGCGGGATATGCATTGAAATTTTTTTTAAAAAGTCTTCTCTCAACCTTTCCTGTCATATTTTGTGGTGTGATTTAAATCGTGTCAGCTCTGAAACAAAAACACAGAAAATGCTGGAGAAAGTCCACGGGTCTGGTGGCATTTCTTTAGAGAGAAACAGAGTTAATGCTTTGAATCCAATATGTTTCTTCAGAAGTGTCTGAAGAGAAATCATATGTTTTCTGTCAGTTTGAGATAATGTTATTGGAAGCTTTTATAATGACAGCTGCAGCCATTGTGAATGTTTTGCTTTATTTCAAAGGTAATAACGGCTTCAGCTAAGTAGGTAGTCTTCTGATTCAGGAATGATTGACACTCCTAAGAAGCTGTAATATCAGAATATGCTGTTGGTATGGATTCTTGTTTGTTTATATATCTAGTAGGCATTAAGGATTACTTTGTTCTACACTGAAGTAGTTTACTTTTGCCAGGATTAATGATGAGTCACTGTGAAGGATTAATGGAAGCACAGCTGTGACATGGGTGATCTGATAGTGCATAAAGTAAAATGAGTGATCTGAGGGGTAATAGATGTCATAGGGGTGAACAAAGAGTGGATGTGGTATGGGAGATCAGAGTTTTTGTGTGGGTGTGATGGAGGAAGAGATAAGGTTTAGATGAGCCTTGAAATGATTTTGGAAGCTGGGCTATTGTGTTGGATAACTGAAGCAGCTATGTAACTAACTTGTCTCCACACCACACTCTTCTTGTACTCTAACAGCTTGCAAAATGCACTGCAAACCTGATTGTTGTATAATAAGACAAAAATCCCAGGCAAGATTGCACATGGGTCAGATGTGCATTTAGAAAGGCAGAAAAATATGGAGGATTCTAAGTCCACAAAACATCAGACCATGATCTCCACACTGTCAAAAGAATGTTGAAGTATGGAAAAGAGGATTGTTACCAGAAATGAGGGAATGCAACTGTCTGACAAACAAGCAGACTGGAACTCTTTAGCCTGGAAAGGGAAGACCTGTGAGTAATTTTTATTATCTACAAATTACAATAACTTGTGTGATGACTTCACTAAAACAACATATGCACGCATCTCTGAATCCATTTTAAGCTACCCACCTCTTTTAAGACAGTATTGACTTCTGGTTAGTTCAGCATTTAGACCAACTTAAGAAAAAATTAAACTGGGACAAGTCATCTTTCAGTTGTTCTTATTCAGACCTTTTTGGAAAATCCCAATAATTTCAATGTATTTAAAAACTCTATTGATAGTTTTGAGCATATTGACAAACCTTGCAAAGTATGTGGAATAAATAAATTCAAGAATATTACTAATATATTCAAATATAGGAAAGTTTAGAGCAAATACACTATAAATCGATGACTGTTCATAATATTTGAGAGGGTCTTATAGGTCAAATATTTGTCTTGTATAAGCCTCAATAACTGATCTGTTTAAGGGTTAACAATACCACAGATGTGTAGAATGGGCAACCCCTGCAAACTCTGAGGCAAAATAGTTCTGAAAAATGATTACGAAATGTCACTACTTTTGTTTACAGCATATATAGGGACTAAGTATCTGATCATGGAAGGAGTGAGTCTGCTTATTAATGCTGCACTTAGCTGTAAACATGATTTGATAAAACTGTGTAGGAGAATCAGAATTGTTACGTGCATTAACTGAAAAGAGAATGGTATCTACCCTTGGAAACCTCTCATGCCATGAATTATCAGCTGCATTTAAAGGAGTTCTAACCTAGAACATAAACAACCCACAGTTCCTAGGAGACAGTATGGAATTATAGTCCTGAAGATCTGTGCTCCAGAAATTGCTGCTCCCCTAGCTAAGCTGTTCCAGTACAGTTACAACACTGGTATCTACCTGACAATGTGAAATTTTGCCCAAGCATGTCCTGTACACAAAAAGCAGGACAAATCCAACCCGGCCAATTACTGCCCCATCAGTCTATTGTCGATCATCAGTAAAGTGATGGAAGATGTCATCAACAGTGCTATCAAGCAGCACCTGCTCGGAAATAACCTGCTCAGTGACACCCAGTTTGGGTTCCGCTAGGGCGACTCAGCTCCTGATCTCATTACAGCCTTGGTTCAAACATGGACAAAAGAGCTGAATTCCAGAGGTGAGGTGAGAGTGACAGCCCTTGATATCAAGGCTGCATTCGACAGACTGTGGCAACAAGGAGCCCTAGCAAAACTGGAATCTATGGGTGTCAGGGGGCAAACTCTCTGGTGGTTGGAGTCATACCTGACACATAGGAAGATGGTCATGGTTGTGGGAGGTCAATCATCTCAGCTCCAGGATATCTCTCAGGGTAGGTCAGGCGGGGTAGTGTCCTAGGCCCAACCATCTCCAGCTGCTTCATCAATGACGTTCCCTCCATCATAAGGTCAGAAGTGGTGATGTTTGCTGATGATTGCACAATGTTCAGCACCATTCATGACTCCTCAGATACTGAAGCAGTCCATGCTCACATACAACAAGATCTGGATAATATCCAGGCTTGGGCTCACAAGTGGCAAGTGACATTCGCGCCACATAAATGCCAGGCTATGACCATCACCAATAAGAGACAATCTAACCACCGTCCCTTGACATTCAATGGTGTTACCATCACTGAATCCCTCATTATCAACATCCGGGGGGGCTACCATTGACCAGAAACTCAACTGGACTTACCACATTAACACAGTGGCTACAACAGCAGGCCAGAAGCTAGGAATACTGCGACGAGTAACTCACTGCCTGACTCCTCAAAGCCTGACCGCCATCTACAAGGCACAAGTCAGAAGTGTGATGGAATACTCCCCACTTGCCTGGATGAGTGCAGCTCCAACAACACTCAAGAAGCTTGACACCATCCAGGAAAAGCAGCCTGCTTGATTGGCACTGCACCCACCTCCATTCACTCCCTCCACCACCGATGCTTATTAGAAACAGTGTACTATCTACAAGCTGCACTGCAGAAATTCACCAAAGATCCTCAGACAGCACCTTCCAAACCCACGACCACTTCCATCTAGAAGGACAAAGGCATCAGACATATGGGAACACCACCACCTCCAAGTACCCCTCCAAGTCACTCACCATCCTGACTTGGAAATATATCGCCGTTCCTTCACTGTCACTGGGTCAAAATCCTGGAATTCCCTCCCTAATGGCATTGTGGGTCAACCCACAGCAGGAGGACTGCAGCGGTTCAAGAAGGCAGCTCACCACCACCTTCTCAAGGGCAACTAGGGATGGGTAAGAAATGCTGGCCAGCCAGTGATGCCCACATCCTACAAATGAATAGAACAATTAAAATCTTCATTTCAGTATGTATTCTTGAACAGCCATCATGCATAGAACCCAAAGAGATCATAGAATAGAATCATAGAATCCCTACAGTGTGGAAACAGTCCATTCAGCCCAACAAGTCCATCCCACCCAGACCCATCCCCTTATCCTTTCTTGTAACCCTACATTTCCCCCAGCTAATCCACCCATAGCTAATTAGAAGGAACTTGAAAATATCTGGTAGATATTCTAAAACCTTCAATGTGGAGAGTCATTTGTTTGTCACCAAATGCTTTTGAAATTTGCTTTTGACTTTGGAACCTCTTTTATTGCCATAGAAATTGATATTTCTCACAACTAATGGAAAGTTGTAGATGGCATATTCCTAGCCAATTCATCTTTTTGGACCTTCTATCCTAGAATCACGCTCCCAGATGAATTCTAGCTTCCAATATTTTTGGGAATGTCTTTGCAGTATTACTATCTAGATAAGATATTTAGTTAGCCAGGATAATGAACTGAAAACTGTGATCTGTTGGTCCTCCCTTAAGCTGCTTAAATTATTTTCCTTTTATATCTTTAGTAAACGTAATGCCATGTCTGACCTCAATTTAGCTATAACCCATTATTAAATAAATAAGCAAATACATAATAATAATATAACATACAGGGGTCCACGATTTGCGAACACAATCTCATTAATGGTTGAAATTTTAAAGACCCGACATTTGAACATTTCCTGCACTTATGAACGGCTGCTTTATGTTGTCCTGCAGTGTGTGCCGGCTTGCATATAATTGACTTGCGGGCCGATTCCAGAACGGAACCCGTTCGCAACCCTGGGACTGCTCTTGGACGGTATGTAGAAATAATCTGATCCAGGTTAATGGGGAAAATAATAAATTATTGTGAATCTAAATACAAACCACTATTTCTATAAACGGTTCTGCACACAGATTTTCTCTTGCCAGTCTTGTTACAAGCTGTAACGATTTAGTTTGTTCGATCGAAGTGTTCGATCAACTGCACGATCAACTGTACACTCTAAGGACTTTTCTCCAGTTCTTTCTTTGTATCTCCTGACTTAATGTCAAAGCTCATTCAAAATTAATAACTGTCAACCTCATTCAAAAGCAGTGAATTACTAGTTTATAGCTGGATCAATCATGTCTGCATGTTTGAAAATGGGAAACTAAAAAAAAGTAAAGAAATAGGTTCAGGCTTTAGGGAGTTTTATGAAATATGATGTATTTTGCTAGAAGAAAAAATACAGCTGTCAAACTAAAGCCAAACAGAACTCTTCTGTATTTGTTACAATAATGTCTGGTAAAAATATATGGGAAAGTCGATTAAAAAGTAATGCCGTACTTACATTTCACCAGGTTTTTTGCATCAAGACATTGCAAACATTTTCAGCCCTGATTCTGCAATTTATTTTGAGTCTTCTGAGATATTTCAGGCTATCATCCTGAACATATTAATGCCAAATCAAATCCTGCCTGAACCAGCAGAAGCTTGTTAATTTGGCTGTTGTGTTTTTATGCATTCATGGGATGTGAGCATTGCTGGCTAAGCCAGCATTTATAGTCCGTCCCTAAGATTCAACCACATTGCTGTGGGTCTGGAGTCATGTGAAGGACAGACCAGGTAAGAATGACATATTTCCTTCTCTAAAGAACATTAGTGAATCAGGTGGGTTTTTACAACAATAATACAATTGCCATTATGCTAGTTTCTTTTCCTGGATTTTTATTGATGTCAAATTTCACTATTTGCCATGTCGGGATTTGAACTCGTATCCTGAACATTAGAACCCCTGGGATCATAGATCCAGTAACGTTATAACTATACCACCACCCGATGGCCCTATGATTTGGCTGCGGTAAACTTGTTATTTTAGCACAGGTTACAATCTTAATCCACACGTGTAAATTGGGCTTCAGGTGCATAAAGAAAAGCATTTGCAGCATCGCAGCCAGGCAATCTTAGAAGAAAGCAAAGCTATAACCAAAATGTTCAGAAAGGTAATTGTATTTTTCCATTGTCTTATGGAGCAGGAATGCTCCTCCAAACTCCACAAGGAATTTTGAAACTCCTTGCTTGAATTTGGCACCCTTCAGATCATGTATCTCCAGTTATTTACCTGAATGCTGGGGACTATTCTTTTTGAGATCAGAAGTCACATGACTTCAGGTTATAGAATAGAATAGAATCCCTGCAGTGTGGAAACAGGCCATTTGGCCCAAGAAGTCCACACGGACCCTCAGAACAGCATCCCACCCCGACCCATACTCATATCCTATAACCCTACATTACCCATGGCTAACACACCTAACATCCCTGAACACTATGGGCAATTTAGCGTGGCCAATCCACCTAACTGCACATCTTTGGACTGTGGGAGGAAACCGGAGGACCAGGCAGAAACCCACACAGACAAGGGGAGAATGTACAAACTCCACACAGACAGTCACCTGAAGGTGGTATTGAACCTGGGTTGATGGCACTGTGGGGCAGCAGTGCTAACCACTGAGCCACTGTGCCCAACAGATTTGTTTGAAATCAGAAGCTTTCAAAGCACTGCCCTTTGTCAGGTAAAATGATGAATTACAAGCTTATCTGACAGGCAGTGCTCGGAAAGCTTGTCACTTCAAATAAACCTGTTGGACTGTAACCTGGTGTCACATGAATTCTGACCTTGTCCACGCCAGTCCAACACCAGCACCTCCACATTATTCCTTTTGAGTCCTTGGTAGTAACCTGCTGTCTAATACTGAGGTTCCAGTGCCTGCCAAACAGTAATAGCTTCTCTGGATTCAGGTGGAAGACAAAGCAGATGTGGACAAAAATCCAAATCTTCTTGAACCCCATGAACCTTGCTGTCATAGGACTCCTACCACTAGGTGGAAATAGCTGACGAAGTGAGTTGTAGCAATGTGGTACTTTAAACTTGGATTCAATTCCCCAGTAGGGTCAATGACTTCATGTGAGCAGGAGAGGTAGGTGACATTCTACAGTCAGGTGCCAAGCCTACACTCTGGGCTACATTTTGAGCAGGTGGCAGAAGCAAGTTAATGGCCAGTGAATTTTCATTGCTGTGCAGTGTACTGGTTACCTGACATGAAGCTACCCCATCCCATTTTCACAATCATGGATTCTCTGGGAGTATGGCTTCTCACACCATGGCAAAGGGCAAGCAATCAGAATAGTTAAGGAGGCAATTGACAGCTGATTTAAATAAGACATAAAAAACTTTATTAGTCATGCACAGGTCCCATGTTACGGCAACATTGCATCCAAGCAGATGAGGACCTTCACATTGGGAAGTCCTTGATTGAAGTACTATGTTAACTAGTGAATAGAAACTCTTGCACGTCCACTAACCTGCCTTTCTTGAAGCAAAATGGATATTGGTGATGGAGACAGAGGGCTCTAGAAAAATGTTTCAAAGGTGCAAAGAACTTCTGGCAGTTTAGTTCCCAGTGCGTGGTATTATTTGATAATAGGGGCCTCCTAATCAGAGATGGGAACAGAATCAGACTGAGTGAATCGTTACATCTGCAATGCAATGTCAAACAAATCTGAAGAAGCAGCTATTATGGGTGCGGATGAGCTAAACGTTTCTGAAGTGAAATCCCTCCCTGTCGATGCTCCAGCCTGAAATTATGGTGCTTTGATGGCAACATGTGCAGCTGATCGGAGCTTTCCCCGAAGAAATCCTGACTTCTGTATTTGACTGGCCGCAGAGTGGAAAGTGACAAAGTCAGCTCTCCTCACAAACAGTACATCTTTTATCTGAGATAAGCAATATATCCTTTACCTGAGATAAGCAATTCTGGCAGGCAATTGAGATCCCACATAAGTGAGCTGCCAACATTAAGCCTAGGGTCACAAAGTTCAAGAGTCATTTTCAGTTTGGCAGCTACTGGCATAATATAATTCCTGAGCCTTGAGGAACTATGAATTAGTTATTATTGCTCGGACAGACACTGCAAGCTGATTCTCTGGGCACTTCCTATGTATTCATTGTGTTGGGACTCCAAGGGAACTTGATATGTATCTTGTAGGGTATGTCCAATCTCGAACAATAAAGAGATGGGAAAATCTGGGCAATGTGTTGACTACTAAAGTCTGACTAGTGAATTAAAGCCATAATTTGTTGCGTGTGTGCAAATTTGAATGATTGACCTGACAGGTCTAGTGGGGTTTCCATGTGCATATGATCACACTCTAGTAAAATCCAGAAGTATGTGGTGTCATGTGACGTTTCTAACTCGTTTACATTTTTCTGTGATTAACACCTCCTGATAACACTCAAGATCAGCTCCACACTCCTACCCCTAGCATTTGAAATTCTGCCCAATATGTATATCAAGAATGACTAGAATAGCCAATATGGAATGTAAAAAAGAGCTTGAATATTAGGATCCTTATCACTGAACATCTTATTAGGTAAACAGCCATGAAGTTATAATCACCTCATATGGTAGGAAGATAAGCAGGTCTCCAGAAGGAGGCAAACCCATTCTTTAACAATGCAGAACACTCTGGAAGTATTCTCAGATTTCATAGGGACAGGTATTTCACCATCTAAAAAGGTCAGTTGTTCACAGGCAGGGGATCCGTTTTTATAACTTGGAAAACAGTAGAGGTCAGAATGGATAGCAGTCACAAGCAGTGTTACTCATTAAGCTCCTTCCTATTGCGCAAATCTGGCAGATGTTCAGCACACTCACCTTACTTGGGATAATGTAAAGGCAGATGGGGAAGCTTTGATTTGACAACAATTCAATCTGCCATAGTCATTTGTTCCAGAGAACACATTGGCATTCATTCAGAGAGAACACATGATTAACAGTTTGATGCAGCACTAAATCTCATCCAAAATATGGTAGCCATGTATAAACTGTCTAACTGAGAACAATAGACTCATCTAATTTAAACATTAGCTGAGATTATGTTTAGGGTTAGAGACTAGCAGAAGGGACAATTGCACAGATAGGCAGCGGATAACTCCGTAACAACCTCCAGTAATAATGCCAAACAGAGTTGGCTAAGTGCAGTAATTAGTCTGTTCTGACAGTTGGGCAACAACCAGTGTCCTTATGTAGGATGTGTAAGACTGACAATTATGGATAAGATAAAATTGTGACAAGGGAGAAAACAGAGAGTACGAATTAAGGACAGTTTTTAGAGATGTTGGAAATGAGTAGCAGTCTTTACAGTCTGGGGCAGGGACAGAAGTCATAGTCTCCTGTGCTGCTTCTGGCCAGACCCTCAATCCACACACAGTGGCTTTGCCTACCCCACCCAGAGCACAGTGGGTCCCTTAGAGCCTTAGGTCTCAGTTATTGGGCCTTGATACATCACCCACTCCCAACCCTGTCCCAGGCCCTGTCTGTAGCACTTTTGTTCACTTTGTTTATTAATATTTTATTTCAAATAAGAGCAAAATACTGTCTATACCAGAAATCTGAAACAAACACAGAAAATACTGGAAAAAAACTTAGGTCTGCCAGCATCTGTGGAGAGAAAAACAGAGATAATGTTTTGACTCCAGTATGACTCTTCTTCAGAACTGAAAGGGATTGGAAAATTATGTTTTTAATTATTTTGGCACAGGTGGAAGAGGATTAGTGCAAGACAAGAGGATTCTTAATTATGCTGGAAGAAAAATAGAAATATAAAATGGATGTAAATTAAGATTTGAAAGGGCAAAAATGGATCTTCTCTACTGCAAGCAAAGTAAACAAGATACAAACAAGTTTCTGGGGATAGGCGGGCCACCAATGTCCACTATAAACCAACTTACTCGCACAGTTATCATGACATCCTCACACCCTGCTTCCTGTAAAAACTCTATTCCATTCTCCCAATTCCCTCTCTCTCTATCACATTTGTTCTGATGATGCCAACTTCGACAAGTGGGCTTCTGACATGTCTACCTTCTCCTCAAATGAGTATTCCCCAGTACCTTAGTTGACAGGGCTCTCAGCTGGGTCCGACCCATCTCCCGCACTTCAGCCCTCACCCCCTCTCTTCCCTCTCACAACAGGGATAGGGCCTCTCTTGTCCTCACCTACTATCCCACCAGCAACCACAACCAGAGCATCATTATCTACCATTTCCGCTGCCACCAGATATATATCCCTCACATCCCTTGTCAGCCTTCCATAAGGACCATTCCCTCTGGGACACCCTCGTCTACTCCTCCTTCACTCCCAACACCATACACAGCAGCATGGCACCTTCCCCTACAAGTGCAGAAGATGTAATACCTGCCCATTTACTCCCTCCGACCACTTTATCCAATGACCCAAACACACTTTCCAGGTGAAGCAACAACGTTTTACTTGCACTTCATTGAATCTGGTCCACTGCATTTGCTGCTCACATTGTGGTCTCCTCTAGACTGGGACACTGCTTTGCAGACCACCTATGCAAAAAAAGACCCTGGGCTTCCAGTTGCCTGCCACTTCAACATACCACCTTGTTCCCTGGCCAACTTCTTTGTCTAAGAGTTGCTTTTGTGCTCCAGGTAAAGCCAACACAAGCTAGAAGAACAGCACCTCATTTTCCACTTGGGAACTCCATAGCCTTCTGGAGTCAATATCGAGTTCAACAATTTTAGGGCTTGAGGCACCTTCTCCCATGTCCTTAGCCCAACCCCCACACCTCATTATCACATGGTCTGCTATTACACACAACCCATTTTTAGCCACTAATATCTCCCATTAAGAACAAAGCACAAAGAAAATTACAGCACAGGAACAGGCCCTTCGGCCCTCCAAGCTTGCGCCGATCCAGATCCTCTATCTAAACCTGTCGCCTATTTAAAGAACAAAGAAAATTACAATTTAAAGAACAAAAAAAATTAGTAGCTATTCATTCTCTTAGGCTGATTATTGTCCACTCCTTTGTCTGTTCAACTGTTATTCTATTTCTTTGGACTCTACTTCCTCCTATCATTTACTCCTTACCCTCTTCACCCACCGTATCTTCTGCATAAAAAAACAATTTTTTCCAAGCTACCATCAGTTCTGAAGAAGGGTCACTGGACCTAAAACGTAAACTCTGATTTCTCATCACAGATGCTACCAGACCTACTGAGCTTTTCCAGCAATTTCTGCTTTTGTTTGTGATGCAAACAAGTCTGTTATGCAATACTCTGACAGTCCATTGCCACCAATCCCCCAATGTAGAGACACATGACACTGAACTTTGCATCCAACTATCCATTCTGCTTCCAAGCCTTGACATTACATTTTGACAATCACTTTAGCCCTCTACTTTCCTCAGGTGGAGGCCACAGTGTTGGTTACCGTGCCCCCGCACCCCCCAAATAGTTGACCATGCCGTCCAATGCTGTTCCACATATGCCCCATACACCTGGAGTTTCTTGCCTCATCATCCTGGTCCCTACCTCGATACATGATTTTGTCTCCCAGCCAAGACTTCCCCACTCCTTTCAGCAGTGATCCTCCCTGCTGCCCATACAGCTCCCTCTTGCACCCTCCTCAATGATCAACACATGGACCTGAGGACTATACTTGCCTTAGATCCCTTTGACATGACTTTGACATGCAGCCTCTAGACATAACAGACCAGACCCTTAACCACTGTCTTATATCTCCCCATTTGCTGACAAATGTTACAAGTTGCCTGACTCTGTGTCTGTGCTAAGCAGTAAGGCATACGGAAACACAATGATCCTTTAAGCTCAGGCTGAGGGAACAAACCACAAAAAGACATAGCAGGGATGCTGTGAACATCAAAGTAGGCACAATATAAGATAGCACTAAAAGAGGAAATGAGTGGCACTGAGATGCAGCGGGTCCAAACTATGAGGTGGGTGCTTGTCCCTGCATGCAAAGTATCCTAGCACCGGCGTTCCAATGGAAGGTCCTGGTACACACCAAAAGTGTAGCGCTGCACTGCAGAATTGTGTTACATTTGAATTGGAGATATGCTACAATGATGCAGTAAGGCTGGAAGGTGTTGAATACTAAGATGTGTGATAGGGATTCGGGCAGACACTGTTCATGGAGCTTGCCCTGAGATCTTGGTTCCTGGTATCCAAGATGGAGATCTAGAGGAGCAACTGGTGAATTGGAGTTGCATGGTAACTACTATGACTTTCACGTTGGAATTATCATAATCCAATTTCTATCCAGTGGGTGAGAGAATGAAAACTGCCTATTAGTATGGCAAGACTAGATACAGAGTATGGAGGAATGCTCTAATTGTATTGTTCATTCAGAGAGCCAGCACAGACATGCCAGGTTAAATAGCCTGGTTCTGTGCTGTAATAATTTTATCATTCTAAAACTAAGTTTAACCTATTTCCTAACAGCACGCAATTACAAAGATTCAAACCAGAGACATTACACCCAATCTCAATTCCTTAACGTTCTCAAGAACTGACTACTGTCAGTTACTTTGTCATGGACTGTGGAGAGAAATCAATGAATCTTCCAGATCTGCCAACATAAACTGTTCCATAAATCTGAGAACCTAAACTTTCACAGTTCTAATAACCTGAAGATTTCTAAGTAATGTCTCCTGGTTTGGAAGTTTCCCAAATTACCCTTTTGCTGAGATGACTATATTTAGATGAACCTTCCAAAACTCCAATAAGGAGTAAAAACTAAATAATTTTAATCTCATTCAGGTCTCCTCTGAACTGCCCTAAAATCTTTCAATCAGAGTTTTCTAAACTAAAATTAATCCTTCATTATGCTGAACTGAAAACAAGCTAATGGTCTTCAATATGGTAATGGCCCACTTACAGTACATCACCACAGCATAAACAATTTTCCATTAGTGCCACAAGGATCTATAGCCAGTTCTTCCTTTCTGAGTGGTGCTGGATCATCTCACTGTCCCTAAAGGACTCTGTGATTATTTTTGTGTTGAAGAAACTCACCACTAAGGTAACACCCATGTGTCACTATTTTGAAATCCAAATTATTTTGAAATAGTGGCGTATGGTTATCTTTTTCTTTTGCGGAGGGTTTTTTACAACAAAAGAAAAACAAGGCCAAAGTGTCCTTCAGGAATCCACCAATATGATCAGTTCTGTATCAACATGCATACATCTGGCTGCCTTCACAGATGTCACTCAAGGTGCCCCTTCCACTCAAGTAGACAGTGTGGTGCCAGTAGGCACCCAGACAGAGGAGGATTGCCACAAGAGACCCCAGGAAGATTCTTCTCAGGACACTCAATAAGTGCTTTAATGCCAAAGTCTGTAGAAGTCCAATCCAAGGAGCCTACATCTGGACAGGTCACTCTCAGTGGGCCTGCACCCTCCAGATCTATATACCTCCAGTGGCAATCAGCCAATTCTCCCAAGCAAACAGGACCATCTATAGAACAGCTCCCTCCACCCTAGTTGTGGACCCAAGACTGCACTTAGTGGGAGTGAAAGGATGATCAAACATACTGAAGGTTCATAGGTAAAACATCTGACACTTCATTATAAATGATCCTGCGCTTTTGTAAACAGATGATCACTGATTATCATTAAATGTGTGTGTAGTCTTTTTGTACCTATCCATCCTGGTGAATTTGGCCCACTTGAGGCTGCTTATTCAAACATCCTAAGGATGAATCAAATCATAATAGATAAACATTGCTTATCTATTACAAGTGACCAGCTCCTTGGCTGCAGATAACAGCCAGACATGAATGATCCTTAAATCATCACAGTGATGAATCATCAGCAGCCAATTTGTTGAACAATAAGACAATAGGGACATAAAAGAAGTAAGCTATTCAGCCCATAGAATCCACTCCACCATTCATTGAGATCATGGCTGATCTGATAGTCCTCAACTCCACTTTCTTTCTTTTTCCCCAAAACACTTGATTCCCTTGTGTCATCTGCAAACTTGGCTATGCCACACTTTCCTCATTCGAGTCATCAATATACATTGTAAATAATTGCGGTCCCAGCACTGAACCCTGTGGCACACCGCTGATTACAGGTTGCCATCCAAAAATGCCCTCCTTTTCCCAACTCTCTGCCTTCTATTGGTTAGCCAATCTTCTAGCTGAAGCTAATATACTACCTCCAGCACCACAGGCTCTTTTCTTATTATGGTGTGGTATCTTATCAAACACTATCTGAAAATCCAAATAAATTATATCCAATGCTCCCCATTTTTCTATCTTGCCTGTTACCTTCTTAAAGAATTCTTGCGAAGCTAACTGTTTTATAGCTGGTATTTATTGTCTCCTTCCCATTTTAAATAAAGGTGGTACATTGGTAGTTTTCCACTTCTCTTGGATTTTTCCAGAATTTAAGGATTCTTGGAAGATTACTACTAGTGCATCCACTATATTTGTAGCTACTTCCTTTAATATTCTAAGATGTATCTCATCAGGCCCAGGGGACTTATTGGTCTTGAGGTCCATTAGTTTCCCTAGCATTTTTCCTTAGTGATAGTTTTGTATTTTTATCTTCTCCTTCTTTTCTCCCCCTGAATGATCAACCTTGAATATTTACCAATTTTGGATGCTATTAATAAATTCTACTGTGAAGACTGATACAAAGTATTTATTGAACTCCTATGCAATTTCCTGGTTCCCCATTATTATTCCCCAAATCTAACTTTCTAAGGCCTATGTTCACTTTGGCTTTCCCCTTCCTTTTTATATACTTAAAGAAGTTCTGCTATCCATCTTGATTGCTTGCAAGTTTATCCACAAAGTTTATTTTCTCACTTTTTTTTTGGTGGTCTTTTGTTGGTTTTTAAAAATTTCCCAATCCTTTGACCTACCACTAATCTTTGCCACAGTGTATGCATTTTTCTTTCAATCTGATACTATTCTCAATTTCCCTGGTTAACAATGGTTGGCTTTTTTCCTTCCTAGCATCCTTCTTCCTCACTGGAATGTGCTCTTACTGTGAGCCATGAACTATTTTCTTAAAAGTCTTCAACTGCTTTGCTGCTGAACTCCTTCCCCTGTCCACCCCTGCCAGCTCTGCTCTCATCCCTTTGAAATTACCCTCACTTAAGCTTAGCTAAATCATTTCTGAGCGAAGTTTCTCCCTCTCAAATGGAATGCTAAAGGCCATTAATTTTGCCTTTTTACCATTACATCTATTTTTAACTCTATTCACTGCCATTTTTCTATGTTTACGTTCTGTGTCCCTTGCTTTCCCACTCTATCATTATCCAGATAGTTGCCCTGAAATTCTGCCATATCTTCTTGCTTTGTAAGCATACATTTCCTCTCCCCCAAACCAATCTGATCAGGTCAATTTTATCTTTGACTGCTTCATGATAGTAGTGGTAATTTTGTTGCTCCACTAACAATGATTAAAAAAAGACTGGCCACATTTTGAAAAGCATCTGTTGCAGAGGAGCTGAGTGTCCTCCTGAAAAAAAGTAGTAGACATCGTTTTCATTAGGAATCAAACCATGTGATTATAACCTCATTTAGAACTTTGAAGGCCAAATGCACAGAGCTTATGACACAAGTATTGTGCCTGCATGTATACAAAAATTCTATGGGCTGCTGTGGCCTGGCCTGGACCTGCCTTGTATTACATCTTCAACTACACCTACCTGTAGGCCTCTCCAGAAGTCTCAGCTGGTCAACATTCCTGAGGCAGAAATGTTGTGAACTGCATCAAGAATATTCATTGGTTTACTTCAGGTGAAACCAGGGTCATCAAATCACAAGCTTATGCACCACTGGTCTGACCCAAATACCGAAATGTCAAAATCAATCCCATTTACTCTAATATAAGAACAGAAAGTGCTGGAGTAACTCAGCAGGTCTGGCAGCATCTGTGGAAAGTAAACCTGAATTAACACTATTAGCCCAGTGACTCTTCATCAGAACTGAAAGCAGCTGGGAAATGGTGGTATTTATGTCGATAACAAGTGGAGAAAAGAGTAAGTCGAATGGATTTTCCCTAGGAACTGGAACAGAAGTCAAGGCTTATTCTGTCACCAACTCCGCCATACCCCCACGTTTGGGAGTGGGAGCAGTAACAAACATTGAATTGCTATTTTTGAAGGAGATGCCCTTTTAATTGAAATGGAGGCAAATTCTGTCCAATTAAGGATAGCAGGCAGGTTATCCAACCAAGAAGGACAATCGGAGTCCCTCAAATTTGAGTGTAGCAGCAAGCAATAACAAATATAATGAAAAAGAAAATCCTGTAGAGACTCAGCAGGTCCAGCAGCATCTGTGGAGATGGAAACAGAATTAATATTTTGAGTCCAGTATGACTTTGTTTGGAATTGGTGTTCCAAAGAAGAGTCATACTGAACTCAAAATTCTCAAATCGTATCAGCAATCCCATGTTGGTAAGTTGCCTTCACCCTCGTCTTTATCAAATCAATTGCCGTATTGTGAGGAACAAGAGGGAATTAGCTGGCAGATTGCATTATAGCAGAACTGCAATGGTGTTGTTCACATGGAAGTTGAATGAGTTCATAATAATTAAGCTGAAGATAGGAGTTAAGAAATTCAGGTAAAATTTTCATTAACTGTTGTGCAAAATTTGTTGAATTGTGAAATGTATTCACAGTATATATGGCCTCTTAAATTTTGCAATTAAATATATTATTAAATGCTGATAGGTTAACTAATTATTGAAGGAGCCGATAAATTAAATATTTCTAGTAGATAATTATGAATTTCAAAAAGCTACTTCTATTTAGTACATAATTTAATCATTAAATGTAGTGAACAGTGTTGTGGAGTATAACGTTTAGTTAATAATTTAATTACAAAAATGAGAGCGTAACTTAATTATAAAACTGAGTTTTAGATTCAGTGATGATAAGTTTGGCTTCCAATTTAAAATGATTAGCAGCAGTAGTTTAAAATAAATGTATTTAAGAAGTAAATTTTTTAAAATTCAGATTGAACAACTCAGTTATAAAAGTGCATGAGTAATTTAATTATAAAATGGATTAAATAACTTGCTGAATGGTAAAATCCAAATTGAATAATCTCTGGAAAAAGCTGTGGGAATTGAATAAAAATGGGCAGAATCTCGTGCTCCTCCTGAAAGCAGGAAGTGAGGTAGGGAGGGAAACTTAGTTGGGCGAAAGGCCGAAAATCAGATTCCAGCAATATTTTGAAAGTTTGCAATTAAATTCTATGAACATTAAAGGAAGGCCGAGCATCCCAATGACATCTCGAGCATCATGGATCGTGGATCAGCCATGATCCTATTTAATGGCAGATTAGGCTCGTGGGGCAGAACAGCCTACTCCCTTTCCTATTCCTTATGAACTTCTGACAAGTGCTGGGATGACCTTTTGCATGTCATGCATACTCATTAATAGTCCAGCTCACCAGGATTCAGTTCTGCTTCTTAATTAAATTCTACCCAAGCAAGCAAAATGCGCCTTCAGATTTATCACTGTGTTGAAGTGGCACATAGCAGGTGAGGTAGTCATTATAATGGAGTCTAGATTGAGTAGTTGCAATTTTGTTCTCTTTGGGGACTGACATCAAAGCTGCATACGTAATGGAGGATAACCAAGAGAGAGAACCTGGAATGTAGTACCATTGAGTCAAGGAGGCTGGCCAAGGGTGGAGGTTTTTCTGGGGAGGAAGGGAAACTGGCCAAGGCAGGTTGCAAGGCCTAAAATGTTTTGATGTAGGCCCACTCTGCAAGCCTCAGTGATGTCAACAGCTTACAGAGGAAATCTGCCTGGGTGACCTCGAAAATAGCACCAGGACAATTGACCCCATTAGGTAAGGGTGCTGGCCATGACCTCTTGCCTGCCCCATCGTAAGATTCACTAAGCTCCTCATGCATGTAAATGTAACAAACTGACAATCATGTAATTGTGTGAGAAAAGCTAAACTGCAACCAAGTGGGAGAAGGTTCTATTCTGCCCATCATGTCTGCACTGTGTCTCTGGAAATGGTAACTTGGTATCAATTTACTGCATTTTACATGTAATCCTGCACGTTGGATAATTATTTAAATATAAACAATGACCTCTTGAATGCCTGAGTTGAACCTGCCTCCACCACATTCCTCCATAACTACACATTGTGTGAAAATGTTTCTTTTCTCATTTCACATTAATTCTTTTCAAAACACTTTAAAACTGTGCCTCTGCTTCTTGATCCACCTACAAGTAAAACTGCTCTAACTTTTCCAATCTTTCCTCGTAACTGAAGTGTCTTATCCTTGGACCCACATTTATAAACCTCTTCTGTACCCTCTCCAATGGATTCACGTCCTTCCTGCAGTATGGTGCCTAAAACTATACACAGTTCTCTAGCTGAGATCTAATCACTATCTATAAATTCATCACTACTTCCCTGCTCTTGTAATGTATGTCCCTGTTTAGCATTATAAAATGCTAAATGCTGTATTAACAGCTTTCCATACCTCTCCTGGCACCTTCAATGACTTACATATAGATACACTCAGACTTCTCTGCTCCTGCATACCATTTAGAATTGTATCCTTTACATACTTTAGTACAAAGTACATTACCTCACTTTGTGTCTCACTAATTTAATTGAATATTTTGAGGAGGTGACGAAGATGATTGATGAGGGAAAATCAATTGATGTTGTCTACATGGACTTCAGTAAAGCCTTGACAAAGTCCCTCATGGCAGACTGGTAAAAAAGGTGAAGTCATATAGTATCAGAGGTGAGCTGGCAATGTAGATACAGAACTGGCTTAGTCATAGGAGACAAAGGGAAGCGGGGGAAGAATCCTTTTTGGAATCGAGGGTTGTGATTAGTGGTGTTCCACAGGGCTAGTCCTGGGACTTCTGCTGTTTATGGTCTACATAAATGATTTGGAGGAAAACAAAGCTGGTCTAATTAGTATCAGAGATAGTAGGAACTGCAGATGCTGGAGAATCTGAGATAACAAGGCGTAGAGCTGATGTAGAGCTTTCATCTGAATCAACTTTGGGACCCTTGCATTGCTTTATATATATCTAGATCAAGGTTTGCAGCAGACATAAAACTTGGGAGAATTGTAAACTGTGAGAAGGACAATGTAGAACTTCACAAGAATATTGAGATGGCAGATGAATTTCAATGTGGAACAAAAAACAATACAGCACAGAAACAGGCTCTTCAGCCCTCCATGCCTGTGCTAACACATTTTGCCTTTCCATACTAAAACTGCCTTCACTTACAGGATCCGTATGCCACTGTTGCCTTCCTATTCATGTATTTGTCCAGATGATTCTTAAATGCTGCTATTGTGTCTGCTTCCACTACCTCCTCGGGCAATGCGTTCCAGGCACTCACCCATTGTGTCGAAAACTTGCCTTGCACATCTCTTTTAAACTTCCCCCCTCAAACCTTGAACCTGTGTCCCCTAATAATCCTGGGAAAAAGCCTCATACTTGCACTCTATCCATGCCATTTACAATCTTATAAACTTCTATTAGGTCGCCCCTCAACCTCCTGCATTCCAGTGAAAACAAACACAGTCTATCCAACCTTTCTTCATAGCTAAAGTCCCCCATACCAGACAACATCCTAGTAAACCATTTCTGTACCCTCTCCAAAGCATCCACATCCTTCTGGGTAATGTGGTGAACAGAGCTGTATGCAATATTCCAAGTGTGGCCTAACTAAAGTTCTATAAAGCTGCAGCATAACTTGTCTACCCTTACACTCAATGCCCGTTCCAATGAAGGGGAACATGCTATAAGCCCTTTTTTTACTACATTATCTACCTGCGCTGCCACCTTCAGTGATCTGTAGACCTGCTCACCTAGATCCCTCTGAAAATCAATACTCTGAAGAGTTTTGCCATTCACTGTATAATTTCCACCTGTATGTGACCTTCCAAAATGCATCACCTCACATTTGTCCAGATTAAACTCCACCTGTCATTTTTCTGCCCATGCCTCCAACTGATCTATATCCTGCTGTATCCTCTGACAATCCTCCTCACTATCGGCAACTCTACAAATCTTTGTATCGTCTGCAAACTTACTAATTAGACCACAAGGTGTAGAGCTGGATGAACACAGCAGGCCAAGCATCATAGGAGCAGGAAGGCTGAAGTTTTGGGCCTAGACCCTTCATCAGAAATGGGGAGGGGAAGGGGGTTCTGAAATAAATAGGGAGAGAGGGGGAAGCGGACAGAAGATGGATAGAGGAGAAGATAGGTGGAGAGGAAACAGACAGGTCAAGAGGCGGGGATAGAGCCAGTAAAGGTGAGTGTAGGTGGGGAGGTAGGGAGGAGATAGGTCAGTCCAGGGAGGACGGACAGGTCAAGGGGGCGGAATGAGGTTAATAGGTGGGAGATGGGGGTGCGGCTTGAGGTGGGAGGAGGGGATAGGTGGGAGGAAGAACAGGTTAGGGAGGCGGGGATGAGCTGGGCTGGTTTTGGGATGCAGTAGGGGGAGGGGAGATTTTGAAGCTTGTGAAATCCACATTGATACCATTGGGCTGCAGGGTTCCCAAGCGGAATATGAGTTGCTGTTCCTGCAACCTTCGGGTGGCATCGTTGTGGCACTGCAGGAGGCCCAGGATGGACATGTCGTCTGAGGAATGGGAAGGGGAGTTGAAATGGTTCGCGACTGGGAGGTGCAGTTGTTTATTGCGAACCGAGTGTAGGTGTTCTGCAAAGCGGTCCCCAAGCCTCCGCTTGGTTTCCCCGATGTAGAGGAGGCCACAACAGGTACAGCGGATGCAGTATACCACATTAGCAGATGTGCAGATGAACATCTGCTTGATGTGGAAAGTCTTCTTGGGGCCTGGGATGGGAATGAGGGAGGAGGTGTGGGGGCAGGTGTAGCACTTCCTGCAGTTGCAGGGAAAAGTGCTGGGTGTGGTGGGGCTGGAGGGGAGTGTGGAGCCGACAAGGGAGCCATGGAGAGAGTGGTCCCTCCGGAAAGCAGATAAGGGTGGGGATGGTAAATGTCTTTGGTGGTGGGGTCGGATTGCAGATGGCGGAAGTGTCAGAGGATGATGCGTTGGATCCGGAGGTTGGTGGGGTGGTACGTGAGGACGAGGGGGATTCTTTTTTGGTTGTTATTGCGGGGACGGGGTGTGAGGGATGAGTTGCGGGAAATGCGGGAGACACGGTGGAGGGCGTTCTCGACCACTGAGGGGGGAAAGTTGCGGTCCTTGAAAAACGAGGACATCTGAGATGTATGGGAGTGGAATGCCTCATCCTGGGAGCAGATGCGGCGGAGGCGAAGGAATTGGGAATAGGGGATGGCATTTTTGCAGGAAGGTGGGTGGGAGGAGGTGTATTCTAGGTAGCTGTGGGAGTCAGTGGGCTTGAAATGGATATACTGATATACTGGAGATCTGAAATTAAGATAGAAAGTTCTGGGAAAACTCACCTGTGGACAGAGAAACAGTTAACACTGAGTCATGGTACTCAAAATGTTAATTCTCTTTCCTTCTTTATAGAGAACTTATGCCTTGCAGATGGCAGATAGGAAGAATGGAAATGAGTTACTTGTCATGTAATTCTTAGCCACTGATCTGATTTTATGCAACTGTATCTGCAACTGGTCAATGGTAACCCCCAAGATAATGGGGAATTCTGATAATGGGGATTTAGCATTGGTAATGCCATTGATCATAACAGGGAAATGGTTTGATTCTCTCTACCTGGAGATGGTCATTGCTTAGCATTTGTGTTGCACATGCATTACTTGCTACTTTAGTCAGCTGAGCCTGGATATTGTTGTATGAAAAGGTAGATATTTTCAAACCATGAGTGCAGGTAATGAATGGATTTGGCAGTTGGTTGGTTGGTTGTCCGAGCATTTGGTTGCATATGGACATGGTCTGCTTCCGTATCTGAGGAATCACAAAATAATTTGAAGATAGTGAGTTTTTTTTGCTGATGATTGCATTCAGAGATTATTATACAAAGAAGTCATTGATGAAGCAAATCAACATGGTTGAGCCAAGGAATTCTGAAGAACATCTACAATGATGTCCTTGGACTGAAATGATTGACCTCAAAGAACCACAGCCATCTGCCTTTGTACTAGGTATGACTCCAACCAGTGGAAAGGTTTCCATCAGATCCCCATTGACTTCAGTTTGGCTAATACTCCTCAATGCCATATTTTGCGAATAAATGCTGTCTAGATATCAAGGGCAGTCATTTTCACCTCACCTCTGGAGTTTGGCTCTATTATCCATGTTCAGATTAAGGCTGTAATGAGGTCAGGAACTGAATAGCCCAGATAGAACCCAAACAGAGCGTGAGTGGGCTAGTTATTCCATTGCAATTGTTGCTTGACAGCTCTGTTGACTACCTCTTTCATCACTTTGCTGATGAGTGTAACTTTCAAAGCTTAGATATGTATCAAGGAACTGTCAAAATTAATGTGCAGAGTCGAGAAAAAAAAAGTGGTATGCAGTATTTTGGCATTCTTGTTGAGGTAAATTATTATAGTCTTTGTACTGAATGAATTAATTCCCAAACTATCATCCTCACATCGGACTGACCGTCTTGTCTGCATTTTGATGGACAGCTCCAACTGCTTGTAAAATGGAAATATTTTTATTTAGATCATCATCAACAAAAAAAATGTTGGAAAATCTCAGCAGGTCTGGCAGCATCTGTGGAGAGAAATCAAAGTTAACTTTTTGGGTCCAGTGATCCTTCTTCAGAGCTCTTTTTTTACATATGGATTGAGCACTTAATTGATTTTGTTTCCATAAGGAATTAGTTTTTTTATTCATTTGTGGGATGTGGGCATTGCTGGCTGGCCAGCATTTCGTGCCTATCCCTAGTTGCCCTTGAGAATGTGGTAGTGGGCTGCCTTTTTGAGCGTCTGCAGTCCTCTAGTTGAAGTAGTATCCAATGCATAACATGCTTTTTTGTAAAAATGAATGTGTTTTTTTTTCAATAGTGGCATCATCAATAGACAAACAACTTTATTTTTTGTTATCAAGCTTCCTGAGCTATGCCTATTGGGGATACCAGACTCTATGACTCTGAGTTGTCATTAAGAGGAAGGGCAGTGGATAAGGACTTGGAATTGACACAGGGGCTTCAAATGGCATTGGGGCTGATTGATTAATTGAGCACGTATGAGATGAGATATGAGGGGCCATAGAAGGTGAGTAAATGGGCAGAAGTGTCATGTGGTGTATGAGGAACAATGGGGGCTGGTTGGATGGGCATGGGGGCATTGGATGAGTACAGGGCATTGATGGGACATTGAGATTGACGAGGGTGATCAAGTAAGAACTGGAGAGATATTTTATGTTTGAATCTTTATTTTTAGACATTGAACACACTGCTGCAATCCCCTGACTGGCTTTCCACCTATCCCACTTTGGGAACTGGCTGCCTCCCTCACTTCCTGGGTCACTGGCCTAGCTCCCAATCTAGCCAGGATGCCAAACGTTCAAACAACCAACTGCCAAATCCATTCATTATCACCACTGGCATATTGAAAACGTCTAACTTTCCAATCCCCACAAACTACATTTTCATACATTGGGTTTGGCAGATTCCTTGTCCTTTGTTTTGTAGGAAAAAAAAAATCAATGTACAACGGAACATAGCTTTGTGCACCTACAAGTATAATACATAATCTGAGCCCATTTGAACAGCCAATTCAAAGCTGGGACTTGGAGAGAGTGGAGGTGGTGAAGAAGGAGGCACAGGTTCAGCTCAGATTTCCTGATTCGTATTCCGGTAAATACAGGCAAACCAACATACAGCAATGCTATATCAATGATGTGGAAAATGCTATTATACAATTAGTGTCCTGAGGATGACATCCTAACAAATTTTCTTCTATAACTCAGTGATATGGCAGAAGAGACTGGCTTTTAGCTTTTCCCCATCTGGTCTCAACTGCTACATTGTAGCCAGTGTGGAATAGTTTACAGCCCACAGAACATGCATTACACAAAATCAAGCAGCTTTAAACTACACTGTCATTGTAGAGATTGGAACCAGCATTATCATAACAGTTCACTGTTGTCATATAGGCCAGAAGTTGTGAGGAAGAACATTTCTGAAGAGGACAATCTTAAATAACATCATGGTATCAGGGACTAAAAGGTTGTGAAAAATGTAGGGACTTAAATCAAGTATAAAGATATAGGTAATTTTATAAATGGGAATGAACATGTAATTGCTATCAAGCTTTAAGAAAGCCTAATGGAATGATTGCCTTTATTGCAAGAGAATTCGAGTACAGAAGTAGTGAAATTTTGCTTCAATTGTATAACAGCTTTCTTAGACTATATGTGCAGTTTGAGCGCTTATCTCAGGAAGGATATTATTGCAGTAGAGGGAGTGCAATAAAGGTTCACTGGAGTTGTTCTCAGGATTATGGGGCTGTTCTATGAAGAGAGATTGGCCAAGCCAGGTCTGTATTCTCTGGAGTTCCAAAGAATGAGAAGAGATCTCATTGAAACCTTCAAAATACTTAGAGATAGACAGAATAGGTGCAGGTAAGATGTTTCCTCTGGCTGGGGCACAATTGAAAAGAAGAGTGTTGCCACTTATATCCGAGCTGACGAGAACATCTTTTACACAGAGGATAGTGAATCTTCGGAATTCTCTCTCCAGAGAGTCGGGGAAGCTCAAGTCTTCAATTAGTTTTAAGATAGAAATTGATAGATTCAAATTACATGCTGCATATAGGGTTATGGAAATGGGGTGAGGAAAAGATATTGAAGTGATGGTAGCAAAGGATAGACCAGATCTGAAAGTTAAAATTCTAAATTGAATGGAGGCCAATTTTGACAGTATTAGATAAGAACTCTCAAAAGTTGATTGGGGGCAGGTATTCGCAGGTAAAGGGATGGCTGGGAAATAGGAAGCCTTCAAAAATGAGATAATGAGATTCCAGAGGCAGTACATTACTGTTGGGGAGAAGGACAAGGCTGGTAGGTGTAGGGAATGCTGGATGACTACAGAAATTGAGGTTTTGGTCAAGAAAAAGAAGGAGGCATATGTTGTGTATAGAAAGCAGGGATCAAGTGAATCCCTAGAAGAGTATAAAGGCACACTTAAGAGAGAAATCAGGAGAACAAAAAGGGGACATGAGAGAGCTTTGGCAAGTAGGGTTAAGGAAAATCCAAAGGGATTCTATAAATACATTAAGGAGAGGATAGCGCCCTTAAAGATCAGCAAGGCCGCCTATGATTTAGATTTATTTATTTGTCACATGTACTAAGTATAATATAGGAATACATAAGTACAGCAAAAAAGTGCACAAAGTTGCCATTCATTGGCGCTCACTTGGTTGCAAAAACCAGAATTAGAAGATTTAACAAAGCCAAAAGGTAAGCAAAAGAAAAAAATGTCCAGATCTGAGAGTCCCGAGTCTCATGTTCACAATGGTGCAGGCACTGCTCCAATCACTAGGCTGCCATTGCCACCTCACGGCCCGCTCTCGGTGGAGCTGCAGAAGATGGGTGAGATACTAAATGAGTATTTTGCATCAGTATTTACTGTGGGGAAGGATATGGAAGATAGAGAACATGGGGAAATAAACAGCGACATCTTGAAAAATGTCTCTATTACAGAGAAGAAGGTGCTGGACGGCTTAAAACGCATAAAGGTGGATAAATCCCCAGGACCTGGTCAGGTGTACCCTAGAACTTGGAGGTTGGCTAACGTTGTGCCACTATCTAAGAAAGGCAGTAAGTAAAATTCTTGGAACGATAGACTGAGTTAGCCTGATATCGGTGGTGGGCTAGTTGTTGGAGGGAATCCTAAGGGACAGGATTTACATGTATTTTGAAAGGCAAGGACTGATTAGGGATAGACAACATGGCTTCGTGCATGGGAAATTGTGTGTTAATAACTTGACTGAGTTTTTTGGAGAAGTAATGAAGAGGATTGATGAGGGCTGAGCGGTTGATGTGATCTATATGGACTTCAGTAAGGCATTTGACAAGGTTCCTCATGGTTGACGGTTAGCAAGGTTAGATCACATGAATATACAGGCAGAACTAGCCATTTGGATACATTGCTGGCTCGCAGGTAGAAGAGAGAGGGTGGTGGTGGAGGGTTGCCTTTCAGACTGGAGGCTGTGACCAGTGGTGTGCCACAAGGATCGGTGCTGGGTCCACTACTTTTCATTATTTATGTAAATGATTTGGATGTGAACATAGGAGGTATAATTAGTAAGTTTGCAGATGACACCAACATTGGAGGTGGACAGCGAAGAAGGTTACCTCAGAGTACAATGGGACCTTGATCAGATGGGCCAATGGGCTGAGGAGTGGCAGATGGATTTTAATTTAGCTAAATGTGAGGTGCTGTATTTTAGAAAGGCAATTCAGGGCAGGACTTGTACATTTAATGGTAAGGCCCTGGGGAGTGTTGCTGAACAAAGATACCTGGAGTGCAGGTTGATAGTTCGTTGAAAATGGAGTCAGAGGTAGACAGGATAATAAAGAAGGCATTTGGTATGCTTGCCATTATTGGACAATGCATTGAGTATAGAAGTTGGCAAGTCTTATTGCGACTGTACAGGACATTTGGTTAGGCCACTTTTGGAATACTGCACTCAGTTCTGGCCTCCCCACTATAGGAAGGATGTTGTGAAGCTTGAAACGATTCAGAAAAGATTTATAAGAATGTTGTCAGGGTTGGAGGGTTTGAGCTTCAGGGAGAGGTTGAATAGGCTGGGGCTATTTTTTCTGGAGCATCAGAGGCTGAGGGCTGACCTTATAGAGGTTTATAAAATCACAAGGGGCATGGATAGGGTGAATAGCCAAGATCTTTTTCCTGGGGTGGGTCAGTCCACAATTAGAGGGCATAGGTTTAAGGTAAGAGGGGAAAGATATAAAAGGGATGTAAGGGGCAACTTTTTTTCGTGCAGAAGGTGGTGCGCGTGTGGAAGGAGCTGCCAGAGGAAGTGGAGGAGGCTGGTACAGTTACAACAGTTAAAAGGCATTTTTTGTTTCTTTATTCATTAACAGGATGAGGGCATCGCTGCTAGGCAGCATTTATAGCCCAGAGAGCAGTTCAGACTCAACCACAATGCCATGGGCTGGTGTCACATGTAGGCCAGTTCAGGTAAGAATGGCAGTTTCCTTCCCTAAAGGACATTTAGTGAACCAGACAGGTTTTTCCTCAATAATCAACAATGAGTTTATGGTCATCATTCGATACTTCATTCCAGATATTTTATTGAATTCAAATTCCACCAACTGCAGTGGCAGGATTCAAACGTGGGTCCCCAGAACATTAATTGGGTGTCCTGGATTAACCGATCCAGTGATAATACCACTAGGCCATCGCCTCCCCATCTGGATGTGTGTATGAATAGGAAGAGTTTCAAGGGATATGGACCAAATGCTGGCAAATAGGACAAGATTTATTCAGGATATCTGGTCAGTATGGACAAGTTGGATCGAAGAGTCTGTTACCATGCTGTACGACTCTGTGATTTTAAGAAAAGAACAGCTGAATGCAAGATTCTAAAATAAAGGAAGAGAAATCTTCGAAACTTTATACATGATCCAGAATCAAGAATATTTTTTCCTGAGTAGAAAATCATGCATAGATCTGAAATTAATTGTTAAGTTTGATTAAGTCAACATTAAAAGAATGAATGGATTGGAATATCCAAAGCTATTTATTATCAGGGGAAGAAAAAGACAGCAGAAAATACTTAAAGCAGATGCCAAACCTACTTGCTTATCCATACCTATGAAAGTGCCACATTTATAAAACATATGCCAACAGATTAAGGCACTGCTTTACCAATTTCACCAGTAACCAAACTGACAAATTGGTGTTCTGGCATTGCAACAGTTCCAAAACCTAATAGCTTCATAAAAATTTGAGTGGACCCTTCTTACAACTAAAGCAGTAGAACAGACTTGTTCTAAAGGCATCACTGGCTGAAAGTTTGTCAAAACTTGAAAAAGAGTACTATACTCAACAAACTTGAGGCTAACAGTGAATTCTGGAAGTTATCACTGGAATGCACTGACTATAAAATCTAGTATTACTTGCTTGCAATTAGCATTAAACTTAAATTTACCATGTCAAATTTTAATTTTCTTCCAGGCTTGGGCAGGACTAAATAAATTCTCTGCTGGAGAGCAGATGAGATTACTTAATTAACTGGTTTAATCCAGTTCTGTAACTGCCAGAGAAATCATCTAAATCTCAACACTATAAATAAGAGAAGTTTGAGTGCAGTTGTCATAGAGTACAGCTGAAACTGAGTGCAAACTTCAGGATTTTCTGACTAATGGAGCGAATCTTAACATTTAATCTTTTTTTGTAAAATCTAGTATCGTTTGCTTGCAAATAGCATCTAACTTAAATTTACCATGGTAAATTTTACCTTTCTTCTGGTTTTGATGGGGCAAAACAAATTTTCTGCAGGAAAGCAGGTGAGATTAGCTAATTAAGTAACAGGTCTAATCTATAATTGTCAGAAACCTCACTTTTGAATCTCAGTATTGTAAATAAGGGAGGTTCAAATGCAGCGGTCATGAAGTACAGCTGAAACAGTGCAAACCTGTGAATTTGTTCAGTAAGAGAGTTTGATGAGGAGGGCATTCTTTCTCCTGCTAACTTTTTCAGCCTGCAAGAGAGCAGGAGTTGAAAAAATACACAAGAGGAGACAATGAGATACGGGAGGTCAGCACTGTGACCAATTAGTAACCCTAACAGTAACCACACAGGAGAAAGGAACATATAGGGGAAAAAAATGAGACTGTCAGAAAGGTGCAGAAATAGTCAGGGTGATTTTAATCTACATATAGATTAGAAAAATCAGATGGTGTAAGATGATGAGTTCATTAACTGTTTTAAGAAGCTGTCCAAATACAGCATATTCTGTAACTAACTAGAGAGAAGGCTATTCCAGATCTGGTATTGTGCTACAAGATATGATTAATTGATAATCTGATAGTGAAGGCACATGTGGTAGTAGTGATCATCATCATTATTGAATTTCATATTCATTTTTTATTTATATATATTTTATGTTTATATTTTATGGTTAACTAAAGGGTTAAAGGTATTATCAAGCTTAAAGAGAAGGCATATAATTGTGTAAAGTTGGGTCAGAAGACTTGATATCATATAAGAAATAGCAAAGATTGACTAAAAGATTAATAAGGAAGGAGAAAAAATTAAAGTATAAGAGAAAGCCAACTAGAAACATAAAAACAGATAGTAAGGGTTTCTATAGATATTTAAAGAGGAAAATTTAATAAAGTAAAGATTTGTCCTGTAGAAAGTAAGTCTTACGAATGAATAATGGAAAATAAGGAGATGGCACATGACTTAAACAGGTATTTTACTTCAGTTTTCACTGTTTCGGTTATATCCCAAATATAGTTGTAAATTAGGAAATGTAAGGGAGGAACTCAGGACAATTACAATTCCCACGCCAGTGATACTGTGCAAACTATTGTAGCCACAGGCTGACAAGTACCCCAAGTATCTTGATGGGCTTTATCCTGGTCACTTAAAAGAAGTGGCTAGTGAGTTGGTTGATACGTTGGCTTTAATTTTCCAAAATACCTTAAATTCAGGAGAGGTTCCATTAGAATGGAGAATAGCGAACGTAATTTCTTTGTTTCAAATGGGGAGAAACATAAAGCAGAAAACAGTTCGCTTAACATAGGAAAAATATTAGAAACTAATATTAATTATCTTACATTTAGAAAAATTCAAGGTTGGACGGTAAACTTAAGGTGCAAGAGTAAGTATGGTTTTGTGAAAGTGAAATCATATTTAACCAATTTGTCGGCATTCTCTGAGGATGTATTTTGTTGGTCTCCTTTTTATTTAAGGAAGCATGTAAATGCATTGGAAGCAGTTCAGAGAAGTTTTACTGGGGTAATAACTGGAATTGATAGGTTATCTTATGATGAAAGGTTAGACAGCCTAGGCTTGTATTCACTGGAGTTTGGAAGAGTGAGAGGTGACTTCATTGTAACATAAGATCCTGAGGGGTTTTGACCAGGTAGGTGCAGAGATGATGTTTTGTCTTGTGGGAGATCTATTGATTGGGATAGAGGTAAGAAGAATTTTTTTCTCAGTGATGAGTCTTTAGACCTCCTTTCCTTCCATATATATTTAAGGCAAAGGTATATAAATAAGGGAGTAAGAAGGTATTGGGGTTTGGTGGGAATATGGAGTAATCAGATTAGCCATGGCCACATATGCCAAAGTGCTTGTCCATACCAAGGGGAGAACGAGCGCCTGAACTCAAGAGGTCCTGGGTTTTGGGCTATAAACCTGCTCCTAATCTCAACAATAGGATAGGCTGAAAGGCGGGTAGTGGGCTACTGTCCACCAGGATTCAAACCCTGTTGTTTGTAAAAGCATATAGTTCATAACATATTCTCCAGAGCTTATGCATTGTGTGAGAGGGCTAATAAAAAGAGGAAATGCTTAAAAAATTCAGTAGGACGTGCTACATTTGTGACGAGAGGAACAGATAATCTTTCAGGTAGATAACCTTTCATCAGAATGGAAACATTAGAAAAGCAAAGTACTGTGAATGCTGGAAATATGAACTAAAATCAAAATGCTTGAAGAATTCAGCAAATCTGACAGTGTCTGTGGAGAGAGAAACAGACTCAATGCAGGAAAGCATGATATGTACAAGCAATTAAAAGAGACCTAACTGGCAACTTTTTCATGCAGGGGATGGTGCGTATATGGAATGAGCTGCCAGAGGATGTGGTGGAGGCTGGTACAATTCCAACATTTAAAAGGCATCTGTATGGGTATATGAATATGAATGGTTTAGAGGGATATGGGCCAAATGCTGGCAAATGGGACTAGATTTATTTAGAATATCTGATCAGCATGAACGAGTTGGACAAAGGGTCTGTTTCTGTGCTGTATATCTCAATGACTCTGTATTAATTAAAGGCAGCTGTAAATTGTTCAGCCCCTTGAGTCTGCTATATCATTCATAAAGATCATGGCTGATCTATTTGTGACATCAATGCCACATTCCTGCCTACCATTGCTAACTTTTGATTTCTTGTTAGTCAAAAACTTATCTACCTCTGTCTTAAAATGTTCAATAAACATGCCTCCACTGCCATCTGGGAAACAGAATTCCAAAGATACCTGACAATCTGAGAGAAAAACTTTCTCCTCATTTGCACCTTAAGTTTACCGTCCAACCTTTCATCTTAAGGTAACCCTTGCATCCTAGGCATCAGTTAAGTGAACTTTCTCTGTGCTGCTTCTAATAACATATTTACATCTGTGAGGAGATCAAAACTGTATTCAATATTCCAGATGTGTTCTATTAGTACTCTGTAAATTGTAGCAAAACATCCCTATGTTAATATTCCATGTTCTCTTGCAATAAATTACAATATCCATAAGACTTTTTAAAACACTGCTCGACCTCCATACTACGTTTGGAGATACATTTACCAGGACAACCAGATTCCTCTCTACCTTAGTTGATTCCTTTGTACCTTTTGTTCTACAACCGTTTTTCATTTAAATAATACGCTGTTTTACGATTCTTCACCAAGTGAACAAGTAATGAAATCCATTTCAACCCTCAGAAAAAAATAGAAGAGAATAGTAATTTATTGTCACTTGCATTTTTTTTACAAAAAAATACAGTGAAAAGCGTTTGAGTTGCCATACCAAGGCACCTATATTAATAACAGAAGGCATAGATAAGAAAAAAAATACTAAGACAAAGTTCATCTGAATTAAATAATAAATGGATTCGGGAAAGATACCACCGCTGTAAGACCGTCACGCTGGGCTGCTGGAATACCAAGCCGGAAGCTCCTACTTGAGGAGGCCATCCTCATCGGGCCGCTGGAATCCTAGGGTGCAGGACTCCACAGAAGGTCACTCAAGGAGCAATCTTGTCGGCGGTCACCAATCCTGGGAAGGAAGACGTCACAATAGCCGCTGATGGAATCCCCAGCTGTGCCGCTGAAGCAGACTGCCACTGGAAGCAATGGCCATGAAGAACTGCGATCACTGCTGCAGCAGCCACCAAAACATACCTCCTCCACGTCACCAACGTCACCTCTGCCGATACCAGGTCCTCATGCTCACCCCTCCCAAGTCACTTCCTCGATTCTGCTGCCAGAGTCATGCTTTAGGCTCACCAGCCACCTCACCATCATCCGTCAGAGTCACACTCCGCGCATATGGTGCAATGTGATCCAAAGAGATTTGAGGATTTGTGTACTACAACAGTATAATGCCAACATATTTTTAACGCATAATAACTAAGGGGCTACAATATAGTGGGGAAGAGGTTTAGCTATAACGTCCCAGTTAGGCCACTTCTGGGATACTGTGTATCCGGAGCATGATTCAGAAAAGATGTACTGAACTTGAAGAGTGCAGCGCAGATTCGTTACCAGAACGCTACCAGGGCTCCAAGGTTAACTTTATAAGGACAGCTTACATAACCTAGGCTTGGATTCTCTGAACATAGTGGTTAAGGGGTGATTGAATTGAATTTGTTTATCGTTGTTGGAAGTCAATGATCTTAGCTACAAAACTGGGTTCCAATTTTATTCGCTTCATCAATGATTTTCCATCCATCAGTGATGCACTTATCCTGTGAACAAATTAAAAATAAAATCATAATGTTAGATATGGGATGTTTATTAATGAATGCACAATGCTCAGCAACATTCATGACTTCTCAGATACTGAGACTGTCCATTTCAAAATACAGCAAGGCCTGGAAAATATCTGGATTTGGGCTGATAAGTGGCAAATGACAGGCAATGACCATCTCCAACAAATAATCTAACCATAACCTTTTGACATTCAATGGCATTACCATCACTGAATTCCCTACAATCAACATCCATGGGGATGACCATTAACCAGAAGCTGAACCAGACTAACTATATAAATGCTGTGGCTATAAGAGCAGATCAGAGGCTAGTAATCCTGCAGCAAGTAACTCACCTCTTGACTCCTCAAAGCCTGACTACTATCTTAGAAGGCATAAGTCAGCAGTATGATGGAATACTCCCCACTTGCGTGGACGGTGCAGCTCCAACAATACTCAATAAGCTTGACACCATCCAGGACAAAACAGCCCACTTGAATGGCACTATGTCCACAAACATTCACTCCATCAATGACTGATGCTCAGTAGCAGTGTGTACTATCCACAAGATGCACTGAAGAAATTCTCCAAGGCTCCTTAGTTAGCATCTTCTAAATCCATGACCATTATCATCTAGAAGGGCAAAGGCAGCAGATACTTGGGATTGCCACCACCTGGAAGATACCGATTACTCACCATCCTGACTTAGAAAATGTCACAGTTCCTTCAGTGTAGTTGGCTTAAAATCTTGGAACTTTCTTCCTAATGGCATCGTGGTTATAATTGCACAAAATGGACTGCAGCAATTCAAGAAAGCTTTTCTCACCACCTTCTCAAGGATAGCTAGGGATGGGCAATAAATGATGGCACAGCCAACAATGCCCACATCCCAAGAATAAATAACAAAAATAATTTGATTGGATTGAAATTTCCTTGAAACACAAGTTGTCACTTGAATATGGTTCCAGAACTCTTCATTATGTAACATTAAAAACAACAATGAACATGATGTGTTTTTATTTAGAGTTTATCACTACAATCTCAAAGGAGGCAAGAATAGAGGTAGTGTGGAACAACAGCAGTCTAAAAATAAAAAAAGACAAATGAGATTATGAATATAACACTCAAATGAATGATGCAGAGACGAAGTATGGGGTTTAAGTGCAGAGTAATCTGAGTCTGGGCTGAAAAGTCATGAAAACTGCTAGTGCCAGATTTTAGAGCAACAAAATGACCAGTAGTGTGGCTGCCTCCAAAACGAATCCACTTCAAAAATCACTGTACACCAGTAGATCTAGTTCTGTTTTCATACTGGCCCAGACAGGCTTTTCCCCCTGCTGATTGTTTTCACTATAATCATGTTTTATTTCAGATTTCCAGAATCCACAGTATTTTATAACTGTGTGTAGCAACACTGGTCTTAAGGTAAAGCCAGGCAAATAGCCACCAAGGAAAATCTATCTGGATCAAGAATAGGAATGTAGGTTGTGTGAAATAGATCATAGATAATCCAAATTCATGAACATTTACATCTAGAAGGACAAGGGTAGCAGATACATAGTGACGCCAATACTTGCAAGTTCCCCTTGAAGCCATTCACCATCCTGTCTAGGGAATATATCACCATTCCTTTGGTGTCTCTGGGTCAAAATCCTGGAATTCCTTCACTATCAGCAATGTGAGCCTACTTACAGCACATGGGCTGCAACGATTCAAGATAGTAACTTATCACCACCTTCTCAAGGGCAACTACAGATGGGTAATAAAAGCAGATTCCATGAATGATTTTTTTAAAAAAAAATGCCTATTTCTGTCTAACCTCCTAAAACTGTTCTTCTGCCTCCAAATGTAAGGTGGCCATTGGAATTTCCAAACAGGATTCTCCAGTACAGTTTAGTTACAAGTGAACTGGCAGCAAGAAGCCAGATAGTTATAGGAAAAGTATTTGACCAAAAGTTTTGCAGGTTTAAAGAGCAATACACTTGATAGCTCCAAATAGAACAAAGAAAGCAATATCACAAGAAAAAGTAAATGACTTCTGAATCAATAATTGAGAGATACTCCCCCTCACATGCTAGACAATGAGCACATTACAGTGGCTATGTCAATGGGTGATCAATATTATTGATAACGCTACATGAAAACAAGTGTGGGGGGCAGTTTAAATAGTCTTTCGAAGCTTTAGTTACCAGTACAGCTGCCAACATCCTTGAACTTTTGTCACATAAAAATGTGAAAATGGACACTAGCCTCTTAACCTCATGGCAGCCTGGTACGAAAGGTGAAGTCACATGGTATCAGGGGTGAGCTAGCAAGATGAATACAGAGTCATAGGAGACAGAGGGTAGAGGTGGAAAGATAGTTTTCGGAATTGAGGGTTGTGACTTGTGGTGTTCCACAGGGTTCGGTGCAGGAACCTCTGTTGTTCGTGTCCATATAAATGATTTGGGGGAAAATGTAGCTGATCTAATTTGTAAATTTGCGGATGATACAAAGATTGGAAGAGTTGCGGATTGTCAGAGGATACAGCAGGATATAGATGAGTTGGAGGCATGGGCAGAAGAATGGCAGATGGAGTTTAATCAGGACAAATGTGAGGTGATGCATTTTGGAAGGGCAAGTGTAGGTGGGAATTATACAGTGAATGGCTGAACCCTAAGGAGTATTGACATGCAAAGGGATCTGGGTGTGCAGGTCCACAGATCCCTGAAAGGTGGCAGTGCAGATAGATAAGGTAGTTGAAAAGGGACTATGGTATATTTGCCTTCATTGGAAGGGACATTGAGTATAAGAATAGACAAGTTATGCTGCTGCTTTATAGAACTTTAGTTAGGCCACACTTGGAATATTACGTACAGTTCTGGTCACCACAATACCAGAAGGATGTGATGCTTTGGAGAGGGTATAGAAAAGATTTACCAGGATGTTGCCTGGTATGGGGGATTTTAGCTACGAAGAAAGGTTGGGTAGACTGTGTTTGTTTTCACTGGAATGCAGGAGGTTGAGGGGCGACCTAATAGAAGTTTATAAGATTGTGAATGGCATGGATAGAGTGAAAGTATGAGACTTTTTCCCAGAGTGGAGGTGTCAATTACTAGAGGACCGTGGTTCAAGGTGTGGGTGGGGAGGGATGGTGGTGGGTTGGAGTTTAAAAGAGATGTGCGAGGCAAGAGTTTCACACAAAGGATGGTGATTGCCTGAAACACACTGCCAGAGGAGGTGGTAGAAGCAGACACAATAGCAGCATTCAAGAAACACCTGGACAAATACATGAATAGGAAGGGAACAGAGGGATATGAATCCTCCAGGTGAAGACTGTTTTAGTGTAGAAGGGCAAAGTGTGTCAGCACAGGCTTGGAGGGCCGAAGAGCCCATTCCTGTGCTGTATTGTTCTTTGTTCTTTATGCCAAATTCATGACTCATGCTTGTACTTATTGTTATTGTGCACTTCCTATTCTTGTATGCATGTGGGTGCCTTTTAAGTGTTGTAATTTTACTAGCCTCCACTACTTCCTCTGGCAGCTAATCGCATACATGCACCACCCTCTGTGTGAAAAGGTTGTCTCTCAAGTCCCTTTTAAATCTTGCCCCCTCACCTTAAACCTATGTGCTCTAGTTTTGGACTCCCCTAAGCTGGGAAAAAATTCTTGACTGTTCACATTATCCACACCTCTCATGATTTTATAAACCTCCTATAAGAACACCCCTCAGCCTCCGACACTCCAGGGGAAGATAGCCCCAGTTTATTCAGCCTCTCTCTAAAGCTCAAACCCTCCAACCCTGGCAACATCTTTATAAATCTTTTCTGAAACCTTTCAAGTTTAACAACATCTTACCTATAGCAGGGAGACCGGAATTGAATGCAGTATTCCAAAGGTGGCCTAACCAATGTCCTGTATAGCTGCAACATGACATCCCAACTCCTATACTCAAACACACTGTCCAATAAAGGCCTTCTTTACTACCCTATCTACCTGTAACTCCACTTCAAGGAACTATGAACCTACACTCCACAGGACCCTACCATTAAGTGCATATGTCCTGCCCTGATTTGCCTTTCCAAAATGCAACACCTGATATTTATCTCAATTAACTTCTATCTGCCACTCCTTATTTAATTGTGTGCCTCCTGTTTCCTGGAGTTGAACTGTGGATGGTCAGAGTTTTTTGATTCCACTGTATCAGAGAGGATTGATATCCCTAATGTCTAGTGTCAAGGTTAAAATTGATATTGTGTTCATTTACTTTATTAACACTCCAGGACTTGTTTTTTGATTATTTTATTTTTCCTAGGAATATGGTTTCAGTATCTTCTGGCTGTTCAATTTCCTGGATGCTGATCTTTATGGGGTTTTCCTTCTGTTTCAAGGGTGCAATCTTTTACTTGAAACAGCCAAGTTGCCTTTTCATATCTCATATTTACCATTGTCTGCTAAACAATATAGATGATTGATGAGTTTCCCTGGCTTTTGTTTCCACTGATTAAATTTTGCTGTCTTGATAATTATATTGTGCTGAATATTAAAGTATAAAGTATAGAGTATTAAAGGTGCTAATAACCTCATTGTAAGTAGCTGTGTCTTCCTCCACTCCCTGTCATGTTAAAACGTTGTTCACAATGCTGTCAATTGCATAAGGTATGGTACTGACCTAATCCTTATTTGATTTTGCTATCAAGTGTGAAGCTTTACTGTATGAGGTCAATCATTTGTGCAATTCTGCCATTTCTGAGTTTGTCACAGGCCTTGTGCTCAAAAGATTCTGACTGGGGTGGAGTCTGTTCCATGGCTTATCTTCGTTTGAGTTTCCTTCCCACACTGTTTTGTTGTCAGTCGCTGTGCAGTCTGCTTCACAGTTCTCTCTCCATTCTGACTTTGCTGCAGAAATGTTTGTCAAAGTTTCTGCCAGTTGCTGCTGGGTCCCTTAGTGGCTGTCACATCAGTTGTTGTGTCAGTTGTCTTGGTAGTTATCAGATGCACTACATGACTATAGAGCGGTTGCTGGAGTCTAAGGTCTTCTCAAAATAAGTGTTTATTCACATTGTAATAAATATGTATACTTAAGTGCAGATCTTCTGGTCTCCAGATAGTCAGAGACCTGACATGTTCTGAAAGATGTGCCTTGGGATAGTTGGTAAATGCCTGGGAAGTTTAAACTTCAGATCGGCAGTTTTCCAGTGTCCGAATGGCAGGAGACAGAAAGTAGGGATAATGGCTTGGTACTCAAATTGGCAGAATGTGACCAGTGACGTCCCACAAGGATCTGTGTTAGAGCTTCAATTATTCACATTATTTATTAGTAACTTAGATAATAGCATGGAAAGTCATTGTTTCAACAGAAAATTTGAATCTAAGTTAGGCGACATTGTAGACAAAATAGATGATAGCATTAAATTAGAAGGGGATATTGCTAGACTAAGTGAATGAACAAAACTGGCAGACAGAGCTCACTGTAAACAAATGTAAGGTTATCCATTTTGCATTGACAAAATGGATAGATCAGGGAAGATTGTAGATGGTATGAAATTAAAAACAATGGAATATCCAAAGAGACTTGGGGATTCAGGTGCATAGATCTTTAAAATATCACAAAAACGTGCAGAAAGTAATCAAGAAGGCTAATGGAATGCTGGCCTTTATGTCTAGAGGACTGGATTACAAAGATACAGAAGTCATACTGCAGATATACAAAATCCTTGTTAGTCCCCATTTGGAGTACTGTGAGCAGACCTGGGTATCATACCTTAGGATATATTGACCTTGGAGGCAGTACAATGTAGGTTTACAAGAATGATAACCTCTAAAATCTGGGTATCTTATGAGGAGAGATTATACAAATTAGGCCTGTTTTCTCTAGAATTTAGAAAGGTAAGGGGCGATTTGATTGAAGTCTTCAAGATATTAATGGAAAAGGGAAGATAAATAATAACAAAATATTTTCACTGCTTGGAGATTCTCGAGCTGGGGGTATAGACTGAAAATTAGGGCCAGAGCCTTCAGAAGAGATGTTAGGAAGCACTAACAAAGTTTGGAACTCTCATTCAACAATGGCAGTGGATGCTGGATCATTTGTTAACGTTAAATCTGAAATAGATAAATTTTTGTTAGGCACTGGTTTTGGGGTTCATGGACCAAAGGTCAGTAAATGGTGTTAGGTCACAGATCAGCCATGATGTCATTCATGGTAGAATAGACATGAGGGACTGATGGGCCTCTTATGTTCCTATGTTCCTTCAGGTGCTCTTGGAGCATGAAGACTATGGGGTTTCTGAACTTTGAGAAAGTACCATTCAATAAATGGTTTTCTACTGCTTAGCTGCTTTTGCATTAGTTATTACTTATTACTGAGTCAGAAGCAAAAAATTGTCAAAGTGGTTGTCATGTTCATTGCCATCACTGGTGCCTCGATACTGTTTGCAAATCCTCCAGAAGAATGTTGCATCTCTCTGTTATTATTTCTCTTGTGACTTTGAGGCTCCAAAAGCATAATTTCTCAGTCATTTCTAGATAATTGTGTTGGTGCAAATTTAAAGGTAGGCACTAATTATTCCTTCAATGGCAGAACAGGCTTGAGGGACTGAATGGCCTCTTGTTCCTATGTCTGGAGCCTTGCAGAAAAATCTCTAACTCTAAGTTAGAATTAGAAAGTTTGGAGCACCCCAATTTACATGTCTGGATTGTTTAAACAGAAAAAGTTAGTGAAATTAAAATTGACAGTCCGATCACTGACATTGAGACAGCCACAAACAGAGTATTGTCATGTTCACCTGACAACAGCCCTCCTCCCAGACAACCCAAACCCGACTGCCCCTCCCTTGACATCCAGCAGCAGATCCTCCCTATACCCTCGCCCATTTGGCACCCTACATACCTATATGGCTGTCTACTGTCCTGCCAATCCATCACCTAGGAGATAGGAGAATAGACCAAGGAGATAGCTGAAGAGATAATGGAAGCGTTAGTGGTGATCTTTCAGGAATCGCTAGAGTCAGGGAGGGTCCCAGAGGACTGGAAAATCGCTAACGTGACAGCCCTGTTTTTTAAGGGAGTAAGGCAAAAGACAGAAAATTACAAGCCGATTAGCCTAACCTTGGTTGTGGGTAAGATTTTGGAGTCCATTGTAAAGGATGAGATTTCTGAACATTTGGAAGTGTATAGTAAAATAAGGCAAAGTCAGCATGGTTTCGTCAAGGGGAGGTCATGCCTGACAAATCTGCTAGAATTCTTTGGAGAAGTAATAGGCCAGGGTCAGTGTTGGGACCACAACTTTTCACTTTATACATTAATGATTTGGATGAAGGAACTGTGGGCATTCTGGCTAAGTTTGCAGAGGATACAAAGATAGGTGGAGGGACAGGTAGTATCAAGGAGATGGGGAGGCTGCAAAAGGATTTGGACGGGTTAGGAGAGTGGACAAAGAAGTGGCAGATGGGGTACAACGTTGGAAAGTGTGAGGTCATGTACTTTGGTAAGAAGAATAAAAGCATACACTATTTTCTAAATGGGCAGAAAATTTAGAAGTCTGAAGTGCAAAGAGACTTGGGAGTTCTAGTCCAGGATTCTCGCAAGGTAAACTTGCAGGTTGAATCAGTAGTCAGGAAGGCAAATACAGTGTTGGCATTTATTTTGAGAGGACTTGAATATAAAAGCAGGGATGTACTACTGAGGCTTTATACGGCTCCAGTCAGGCCACATTTGGAATATTGTGTACAGTTTTGGGCCCCGTATCTCAGGAAGAATGTACTGGCCCTGTAGCGGGTTCAGAGGAGATTCACGGGAATGGTCCCAGGAATGGAAAGCTTAACATATGAGGAACATTTGAGGACTCTGGGACTATACTCATTGGAGTTTAGAAGGATGAGGGGGGGATCTAATTGAAACTTACAGAATACTGAATGGCCTGGACAGAGTGGGTGTTGGGAAGATGCTTTCATTGATAGGAGAGACTAGGACCCGAGGGCACAGCCTTAGAGTAAAGGGAAGACCTCTTAGAACGGAGGTAAGGAGAAACTTCTTCAGCCAGAGAGTGGTGAATCTATGGAATTCACTGCCACAGAAGCTGTGGAGGCCAGGTCATTGAGTACATTTAAGACTGAGATAGATAGGTTCTTGATTATCAAGAGGATCAAGGGTTACGGGGAGAAAGTGGGAGAATGGGGTTGAGGAACTTACCAGCCATGATTGAATGGCAGAGCAGACTCGATGGGCCGAATGGCCTAATTTCTGCTCCTATGTCTTATGATCTTATGGTCTTATAGTCCTATTTGCCTTGCATCCTACCTCTCACCTATCTGTCAACCTAACAGCTGGGTGCTAAATATTAAATATATAAAGTGATCAGAAAACAAAGGGAAGGAAGACAGGAAGATTAGGTGGTAGTACTGACATGGGAAGACATTGCAGTGTTGGAACCAGAGGATTTTTGAGTGAACAAACACAGAATCCATTTGATTGAAAATGAGAAAAAAATGTATGATCACGCAGTTGGGGATATTCAGTAGGCTTCCAAGTAATGAGAATGAAATAGAAGAACAAAACTGCGCATGTTAAAGTGAAGTTTAAGGAAGCAGAGGATTTGTATGGAAGATGGCATCATGTGTAGTGAAATTATACACTTTTCACTGTATGTCTGTACCTTTGTATTTGAGTACACGTGACAATAAAATCTAAATCTAAATCTAAAATCTTCCCTCCGGACCGGTAGTGGAGGCCATAAAACTAGAACATACCAGCCTGAGGGTGCCAGCCAGGTCGCTGCAGTGCAGTGTACCATTTTCTCTCCATTACCTCATACTCACTCCATCCCTGCTCCTGTACTGACCTCCCTGCCATGGGTCATGCTCTACCACATTTACTTTTCCTATAACATCTTCCCTCACTTGCTGTTACCCACTCCAACCTCTGATGCTACTGACTAACCCTGAATGCCTCCTGCTTACCTATCCACAGCTCCAAAAGTAACTGCTGTGCCACTCATGTTCATCTTAATTCTCTCATTTTAGGGGAAGTCAGCCCACAATAGGGCAGAGTGGGCTGTCTGACATTTACTCCCTACCCCTTATGATGGGAGAATCCTGATTCTGACCACTCTGAACAGCTGACTGACTGTGTCCAAGCCCCTGAACTGGTACCATAGGCTGCCCTTGATATTGTGCCAGAACCCCTGAGTGAACTCTCTCCCTTGACTTGACTGAAGATTGTTAACAACCATGAAAAGCCTCCTGACTTCATGTTTGTGCTAAATGGCAAAGTAATAGATAATATTGTGAGCCTAGTATCTCTGGCTGAGCGTCAAGGTGCAAAAAGGCAAAGCAAGGATGCTGTGAGCTTGCAGGTAGACTCAAAGTGAGTGAGTGCTAAGAAAGCAAGCAAACATCTCGGAGATGCAGCCTTGTCTAATCCATAAGCTAGGTGCATGTGTCTGAGTACAAAGTGCCATCGCTGCAGAATTACAATGGCAGTTCTGTTATGCCTGGAGGTGTAGTGTTGAAATGCAGAAGCATACTTCACGTGGATCAGGGATATGCCACGAGCGTTCTTAGAAGCTAACATATGACAATGCCAGTGGATGTGGGGTATATATGGCAGTGCACGTGGATCATGTCCTTATATCACTGCCTGGTGTCCAAGATGGAGGCCCTTTGGAAATAGTGGTAATCTGAAGTTTCCAGGGACCTGCTCTGATTTCCAAATCAAGAATTGTCATCATCTCATTTGCTCACGGGGGATGGTAGTATAGAAAGCTATATCTTAATGAAGTGAGATCTGAAGTTAATAAGGTTGTTAACAAGCAATGATCTGCTTTAATAGACAACTCACTGCTGCCTAATGAGAATCTTGCCTCAACATCTAGAACTTGGTTAAAAGATTCAGTGAAGTGTTCCCAACAACAAGACAGACCTTGCTGGCCAACTTGCACAATTCATCCACATTTCTTACCATAGAGCATATTGTTTAGGCCTTTATAAGATACAGCCCATAGGTTTATGTTAGTAATGCAGAAGGACAAGGAATAATCTAAAGTATAATGTATCTATTGAGAGTAAATTTAATTGGGATGAGAAGGGATTGAGCCAGGGTAAAATCCAACCAAAAGACTGTAATGAAACAATGGGTGCTCCATTGTTATTAGTTGGATACATTCTATCAAAGGCAAGAGATAGCAGTACCAAGACCAAGGAAACTAGGATGACAAGGGAGATAGAGAATATGATAAAAGAAATACATAGAGTGCATGATGCATGTCAGGGTGAATTCTTTGAGAAAACCAGATTAATAACAATAGGCTGTGAAACTAAGTGAAGAGGAAAATAAGACTGGCAAGGGAAGAATATGGGAATAGACTGACAATTAACATTTTAAAACGCATAAATCTTGCACTGGCAAATATATATTAAAACAGTACTAAGAAGTGGCGGGGGGGTGGGTGTGGACCAAGGATCAGGGCATGATTACATTTTTTAATTGGTGCATTGAAGTGGTAATTTCCAAGGAAGAAGCTGACAAAATACCAATGGAACTAGGGTAAGAAGAGGCAATGCATAGGTGAAAATTGACAGGAAGGAGGCATTTGAGAAAGTGGTTATGCTTAGAGAAGAAATGTCACCAGGATCTTGGTAGTTTCAATTTCAGTTGCTAGATATTTTCTAATCACCCTATTCAGAGAGTTATTATACAGCTCTGAAGAAGGATGGTACTTGAAACTAGGTCTCTGGGCCTCAGAGCTAGGGACACTGCCACTGTATAGGCAAGAGCCCCTATATCAAGTCCAGTTGCTAATGGGAATGCTGAAAAGTGAAGTTGCCATAGACTTACCAGACCAGGTTGATTTCGCTTTAGAGAGAGAGAGAGAAAGACAACAGGTGATAGTATAACGTGATGGTCTTCACACCTCAGGCAAGAGGAACGGTTTGGTCCAGGTCCTCCAGTGTCCTCCCACAGTCCAAAGATGTGCAATTTAGGTGGATTGACCATGCTAAATTGTCCATACTGTCCAGGGATATACAGATAGATGAGCTAGCCATGGGAAATGTTGGGATACAAGGATAAGATAGGTCTTGTTGTGATATACTTCAGAAGGTTAGTGTGGACTCAATGGGCTGAATGGCCTGCTTTCACACTGTAGGGATTCTATTCTAGATTGAGCAGTTTAGGCCCACACTCACTACAGGTTAGAAGGATGAGAGGAGATCTGATTGAGGTATCTAAGGAATTGACAATGTAGATGTAGAGTGGATGTTTCTCATTGTGGGACAATCTAGAATGAGAGGTCATAGTTTTACGCTAAGGGGTGGCAAACTTAAACAGAAACTAAGAAGATTTACTTCCCTGAAAGTGTCTTGAATCTGTGGAATTCATTACCCCAGAGTGCAATGGGGTCCGAGACACTGAATAAATTTAAGGAGGAGATGGACAGATTTTTAAATTAGTAATAGGTTAAGGATAATGGGAAGTAAGCAGGAAAGTGGAGTTGAGGCCAATATGAAATTATCCATGAACATATTAAATGGCGGAGCAGGCTCGAGGGACTGAAGTGCATCTTGCTCTTATGTTCTTATGTAATTCAATAAGTGTAGAAATTATGGGAGATTGCACCAGACTATATCGCTTACTGTACCTTGAAGACCTCTTTTAAATTCAGTCAATGCAGAACACAGTTTGGATTTTTACATATGGAATGATAAATGACTGGAGGAGCAAATACTCAAGACCGTTTACATTTACATTAAATAAGTGAAAATAAAGTGTTGAAACAAGAATAGGAAATATTCTGAATTAAATCAGACTCTATGCATTAACACAAAATTGATTATGAATCCTTAGAGAGAAAATTATGGAAATGATCAAAAATGGTCATTCAAATCTTGCTACTTGCCCTGCAGTATTTAATCATGCCTGAGTTAAATTATGAACGGGGGAATGGGTTGAATTATGCTCTGTGGAAATGGGATTATTGGAAAAGTGGGGAGGGGAGATAAGTGATGGGAAATTAGGAAGAGTTCTGTCAAGAAGGCTTCCAGACACATTATTGTCACTGGAAAACACTCCCTGGTGTAGAGTGTGAACTGGTTTTGGTTGCAAAAAGGTGAAGAGACAATTAGGGCACATGAGGTCCCATTTTTCAATCGGTATCTTTCTGCTGTCAGGGAGATTTCTTGCCATTTGTGGGAACCTAATGACTGAGTAGCCTTCAAAGCTGGAGGCCCCATGTCCTGGTGATGAAGATGCTAAAGATGCCTAAACTGCATCTATGTTTCCTCCTATGGAGAGGTTTCCCCTCCACACTGATGGCACTTACCACCTTAGGGCCTATTTATTTGTTGGTTTCAGTGCATTCAACAAGGGGCCTCCATGTTGAGGCACCCTCATGCTCGCCTGTCTACCTCAGCCCACCTCTCCCATTTTAACTGCCAGTTTTGAGTTTCCAGCTTTAGAAACTGACCTATCATCCTTAATAGGCAGGTGAGTATAGAACGAGTACTTTCGTGACATGGGCAGTGTCAAGACCCTCTTATGTCTCAACATTGAGGTGCTAGAAAATTCAGCTGGTGAAATTTTGTGCCATTGACTATTTGGATATTCGTTATTGTAGCCATGGTCAGCAAAGTGCAATATTTGGAATTTTCCAGCGAGGCAGATAGTCTCTATGAAACACTATACACAATAATCAATCTCGTGTGGCATTATATCAAGATCAAGTGCAACACTGAGGTCAAGGTGAGAAGGGTGGAATCAGGGAAGGCAAAGAAAATAAATCTTGTTATCCCTTAATTGGTGTTCTTTATTTTCTACACTTGAGATGTAGGGCCTGCCATTGGGAAATGTATTTGGTGACAATGTAAAAACTGTTGTGGACAGTTGAGAGGTGACAAGATAATTGGAGTCTGAATAATGGAGGTCCCAGTGTAATACCAAAGTGAAATATGGAACTAATATTTTTAAATGTACATATGTATGAGTTAGGTGTAGGCATCTTGACCTTGCTACACCATGTAATGAGATTATGGTTGATCTGATTTCTCCACATTCCTGCCTACTTTGGCCCTCATATTTCACATAGATTTTCCCCTACTTCCAATACAACTTTGGTGGGAGATTAGTGGAGTCCCTGGAGCTATTAACTAAAATAACTTAAAACAGGTCAACATTTGCAACTGTAACATGCTAGTTTTATTCTGTGAAGATACTGTTATTGTCCAGACCAGATCCTACATTCTCCCCCACTCCCTCCAAAGTATAGCAAGGAGAGAGCCTAGACACTAACTTTTATATTTATTTCAAGGCAGGTATAAGGTGCTGTGGTTCCAGATATGATTTTATTGGTCCACCACTAGGCTTTAATCAAAGCAGACTTTATTTTTACAACAGTTAAAGTACAAAAAAAAAGAGTTGGCATAACCTTAGCTCTATTGACATAGCAAGGTAATGTAATATTTAGCCACTATTCATCAACTGTTCCAATATTGGCAATATCCAAAAACACTCCCTTTGGCAAAATGCAATTCAGCAAAACACTTCTGGTTCTCACGTGCTCCAGTACAAAAGAAAGATACAATGTGGCCCTTTTGCTTTTTAAGAGGAAGCCTCACTGTCTAAGACTCTAGCAGCAGAGAAGTTAAGCTTTTCAATTCAGAGGCCAGCAGACCTTCAACTAACTGAAAACAAAACTAACAAGTCTTCCTGGAACTGTGTAAGTCCTGACCCTGCCCACTGATGATTCTTTTGTCTCATTTTAAAAAAGCACCCAGGGAGAACTCAAAAGCCATTTGCTAATTACCTGTCTGAAAGAGACATTCCAGCGCCACTGTAGCAACACCGCTCGGCAAGAAAAACAACACAGAATTTATATCTCTTAAAGGCACAGTACTGTCACAATACCATGTAGGATTTTAACTCACTCAAAACCTATTCACTTACTTGGAGTCAAAATGGACAACTATGTCAATTCAACATTATCTGGTTAGACTGTTTGTTTGATGTTTGAAAACAACTGTTTATGGTACCCAGTTTCTGATTGAGATCATAATTCATTACCCATGTCAGCATCTTCATCTTGAATTAGGTCTTTTTGTCTAACTGGTATTTTTAAGTGCACTGAAGTCAGAAACTTTCAATTTGAGGGAGCACTGACTTCACGAAAATGTGTCTAACAACATGTCTTGGTTGATGATAAAAGGATCCTTAAGAACGGAATCTTATTTTCATTACGTGCAAATAATGTGATAATGCACTTTGACATATTTATGTAAATGCTTGTGTAGGAATAAACAAATAATGGAATATTTGCTGTACACTATTTGATTCATATTATCCACCTTTGCGTCTGCAAATTAAATTGCTACTTTTTATGAGCCATCACGCACTTATATACTGTTAGATAAAGGTCATAGTAGAATGTCAACCTCAGTATACTTTCCAATGTGATAGGAGTGATAGATCTATAAAAACAAATTGGAGATTAAATCAATGTCACGAGTTCTAACCAACACACTTAATGTAGCAGATTTTTAAAACCCAGCCTGTGTTTCAGATTGCAGAAAAATGCATGGAGACTCCTTATTAAGCTTACAGCAAAACCGGAGATCACAGCATGTTGAAAATCTTCTCCACTTTCCAGTGTCACAACATATTGAAGAACAAACATAAAATTGTGATAAATGGTTGGACTTTTTGATAAACTCTACCCAAAAAACTGATATAATATAAGCTAAACATCTAATAATATGATTACTGTATTCTTACTAAGGACCTGAGTTTGCTAAAGTGGTGCATCTACTGCAAGTTATATTATTATGCCGTAGAAATTTAAGGAATAATAGCAACAGTGACTTATACCATTACGTATATCATTTTTTGCTGAGATTTCATACTACTCAGAGGAAAGCCTAGTTATGTATGTTAAACAGCTAATTATCATGGCTCAAGATTCTTCATTAAAATCAATATTGAAATAAAATTTGTTGAATTAGCACCAACAATTACCATAGGCAGTTAGACCATTACAGAATGGAGCTGGAGGGCTTAGAATCAATAATGTATTTAATTGCTCAGCAGGTTTTCAAAATTGTTTGAATGAAGTTCCCACTAAATTAAATTCCCTGAATCTCAAAGGTTGAAGAAGAGTTATACCAAATATAGCTACATCAGACTTACTTTTCATGTCAAGAGGTTGTACTGATATGGTATTGGAATATAAAAGGACTTTCTGACATTATTCAATTTAGATTAATCTCTTTTTATTCTGGTCCAGTTCATTAGTGGGTAAAGAAATATAAACATTCTAATCAAACACATTTGATAATTTTCAGAAGTATGGTTTATGAAGAATTTGCTAATGTGATTGGGATGGGTTTAAACTAGATTGGTGGGGGTGTAAGAACCTAATCAGGGTGACAAGGGCAAGAGAAACAAGGACAGCAAAAAATGAAAGAACAGTAAAATGCAAAAATGGTAGACAGGGTAATCAGAGTAAGAGGCAAATTGGGCCACAGTGCAAAGAAAGGTCAAAGGTAAACCAAACTATTCAACTTAGATCCTTTTACCTTCATCCTATTTAATTTAAAATTTTAAAAATTGTATTCAATAACTGAATTTCCAAATTATTCACTTTTGAAATAGATTCCTTTTACTTTCTGTCTAATTCTGTGGGCTTGAGATCTAGCTATGACAGAGTCAGGAAACAATCCAGAATGTTGCTCCTGTAGAATCTCAGTTTATTTTATAGTGACTGGTTTTTCCACCACTCTTGGTGGGGCCAATATTTCTCAAGCTAGATCATTCCCTGGAATAAAATCATTTTCTTCCTTTAGGGGTTTGTTTCACTATGCCAACTTCAAGTTCTTAATTTACTAACTCACTCTTTAATTCAAATCTGCTTAATGGGTTTAATTTGTAACTTCCTCCAGTTAATCATTTTTCCCTCTTTACCCCCTCTGGAAGACAAATGGTATCATTAGCCAACATCCATGACTGATTTGCTCCGGTTCATGACCTGAAATTGGTAACCTCAATGTTGAGTCCAAAAAGCTGTCAAGTGCGTAATTGGTGGATAAGGGCTACTCCTTGAGGTTACATTGAGTTTAGCTGGAATACTGCAGCCAGCCCACAACAGAAAAGTTACATAAGACCAAGGTGGTGAATTAAAATGTCAAGCAACTCAAAGCTCAGGATCAAGCTTCCTAGAAGGTGGATGTGTTCCTCAAGGTGCAGTATACTAAATTTCAAATTTCAACTTCAGTTGGAGGGCCAAAAACCAGCATTCTGGAGTTAAACAAAGGTAACTACATAGGCATGAGGATTGATCTGGCCCTAGTGGACTGGGCAGGGAGACTAAAAGGTACGACAGTTGATGGTCAGTATAAGGTGATACTCAATTGCTCCCAACTAAAATTTGTTTTCATTTTTTCAATCACAGGATGATGGAGTCACTGCTAGGCCAGCATTTATTGCCTATCCCTATTTTCCCATAGGGCAATTCAGAGTCAATCACATTGCTGTGAGTCTAGAATCACATGTAGGCTAGAACAGTTGAGGTCAGCAGATTTCCTTCCCGAAAGACATTAGTGAGCTAGATGGATTTTTCTGACAATCAACGGTGGTTTCATTGTCATCAGTAGATTCTTAATTCCAGATATTTTTTATTGAATTCAAGTTCCACCATCTGCCAATATTAGGAATTGAACCTAGTCCCCAGAACATTAGCTGAGTTTCTGGATTAATAGTCTAGTGACAATACCACTGTGCCATTGCCTCCCCCAAAATATATTCTAGAAGGAAGAAAGATTGTAAAAGAGGGAAAAATAACAATGATTAAGGAGGGAAGTTAAATTAAATATAAAGATTAAAAATAAGCATGCATATGCGTATGACTGGGTCAGAAGATGCCTATTACACGAACGATACCAGCAAGATACTACACGCCCCAACACACTCATCATGCCACCTTACATCAGGAACACATCTGAACTAAACAAAAGGCTCCTACGACCACTGGGCATCAGAGTAGCACACAAACCCACATCAACCCTACGACAGCTGTTCACCCGAACCAAAAACCCACTGCCCACTATGGACAGGACCAGTATCATATACAAGATTCCCTGCAGTGACTGTGACAAACATTACATTGAACAAACAAGAAGGAAATTAACAACAAGGGTACACGAACATCAATTGGCTACAAAAAGACATGACCAATATTCACTCATCTCTATCCACATGGATAAGGGGAACCACCAATTCGACTGGGACAACACCAAGATCCTGGGACAAGCAAAGCAGAGACAAGCACGGGAATTCCTAGAAGCCTGGTATTCCACGAAGAAAGCCATCAACAAACACATAGAGCTCGACCCCATATACACTCCACTGCAAAGGAAAACTAGAAATGAGATAATCCAGCTCAACCGACTCCAGAGTTTAAACAACAGGCGGGAAAACACAATGGCGCTTCATCGGAGGCTGCACTGATGATGTTACCCAGCAGGCTAATGAAACGTCTGCGGAAATACGACAAACCAGCTCAGCGAGCCAACCAACCATAAGTATGCATATTGCAAAGTCAACTGGCAGGCTGGAAGATTGGGATACTTTTAAGGATCAACAAAGGTGTTATGAAGGGTAAATCATGTTTGACTAATTTGCTAGAGTTCTTCAAAGATGTAACAAGCAATATGGATAACAAGGATCCTTTAGATGGAATTTATTGTGGTTTCCAGAAGGCATCTGATAAAGTACTGCACAAAATGTTAGCACACAAGATAAGATCACATGGATTTAGAGGTAATTTATTGGCTCAATAAAAGGCTTGGCTAACCAACAAAAAACAGAGAGTTGGGATGAATAGGTTGTTTTCTGATTGGTAATATTTTACTAATGGTGTGCCACAGGGTTCTATTTACAATCTATATTAGTGACCTGGATGTGGGGATAGAAAGTTCTCTAACCAAATTTGTGGGTGACACTAAAATAGTTGGCAAAGTAAGTTGCTTTGAAGAAATAATACAAATGGATATGGATAGATTAGGTGAATGGGCCAAAATTTGGCAGATGAAGTTTAACGTACGTAACGCAAATGGAATTTTGACATTTATTGCTTAAGGAATTGAGTATAAATGTAGCAAAGTGTTGCTGCAGCTGTACAAGGTAATAGTGAGATCGCGAGGGAGACTGTGGTAACTCAGGGAGCAGGTCCTTCATCAGTCAGGAAAGATTGATAAGTTAGAGGTTGTGGTACATGTTGGTTTCAATGACATGGGCAAAATGAGGAGTGAGGCCTTGCACCAAGAATTCAGGGAGCTAGGCAATAGTGGTCAAAGGACATCTGGATTATTCCCAGTGCCACATACTAGCAAATATAGAAATAGGAAAATATGGAGCTGGTGCGAGGGGAAGGGTTTAAGGTTCTTGGATTGTTGGGACCTCTTCTGGGGCAAGGGTGACCTGAACAGGAGGGATGAGTTGTACTTAAACCAGAAGGGAACTGGTATCTCTGCAGGGAGGTTTGCTAGTGATACTTGAAAGGGTTTAAACTAGAGTGGCAGGGGGATGGGAACCAGAGCAGCAGGTCAGCAAGTGGATGGATTAAGGGGAAGGTAAATGTTATGACCAGTAAGTCTGTGAAGAAGGACAGGCAGGTTAATGAACACAATGGGGCTGATGGGCTAAAGTGTGTTTATTTCAATACAAGAAATATTAGGGTAAGGCAGATGAGCTTAGAGCCCTCAGTATATGGGACTATGATGTTGTGGCCATTAGAGAGACCTGGTTGAGAGAGGGCCAGGACTGGCTGCTCAACGTTCCAAGATTTTGATGTTTTAGATGAGATACAGAGGGAGGCAAAAGAGGTGGAGAAATTGCATTACTAATCAAGGAGAATGTCACAGCTGCACTCAAAGAGGACGTATCAGAGAACGCATCCACTGAGGCAATATAGTTAGACCTCAGAAATAAGAAAGGTGCAATCACACTTGTGGGATTATACTATAGCACCTCGCTACAACAGATATGTAGGCAGATTATTGAAAGATGCAAAAACAATGGGGTTGTCATCTTCCCCAATATTGACTTAGCCAATAGAGACTTAGCCAAGGAAGAATTTGTTAGGTGTATCCAAAAAGGTTTCTTGAAACAGTATGTGGATAATCCAACTAGAGGAGGGGCCATACAGGACCTCATATTGGCAAATGAGCCTGGCCAGGCAATTGTCCTTACAGTGGGAGACCATTTTGGAAGAAGTGATCACAAGTCCTTAAGTTTTAAGATAGTTATGAGTAAGGATATGTCAGGACCTCACTGGAAAGTAAAAAACTGGGGGAGGGCAAATTTTGTCAGTATTAGGCAGGAGCTAGGTAGAGTTAATTGGGAGCAGCTGTTATTGGGCAGTCCACATTTGACATGTGGAAGTTGTTTAAAGGCCTAATAATAAGAGTTTGGGATTGGCATGTTCCAGTAAGGAGGAATGACAAGGTTGACAAGATATAGGACCCGTGAATGACGAGAGAGATTGTGAATTTAGTCAACAAAAAAGGCATATGTAAGGTTTAGAAAGCAAAAATTGGACTGAGCCCATTAAAAATATAAAGAAAGCAGGAAAGAACTCAAACAGGAAATTGGGAGAGCAACGAGGGGCTATGAAATGTCCTTGGCAAGTAGGGTTGAAGAGAATCCTAAAGCATTTTATACATATATTAAAAAGCAAGAGGACATTTAGGGAGAGGGTATAACCACTCACGGATAAAGGAGGAAACTTGTGCTTGGAGGCATAGGATATGGGTGAGATCCTAAATGAGTACTTGCATCAGTATTCACCAAGGAGAAGGACATGGAGGATAGTGAAATCAGTGTGGGGTATGCTAAATATGGCAGGGCTTTTTGAGGTCAAGAAAGAAGTAGTGCTAGGTTTCTTGAAGGGCATTAAGGTAAATAAATCTCCAGGGCCCAATGGGATCCACCTCAGGTTATTGAGGGAGACAAGAGAGGAGATAGCTGGGGCTTGACCAAGTTCTTTGTATCCTGTCTAGCTACTGGAGAGGTCCCTGAGGACTGGCTAGTAACTAATGTTGTTCCTCTGTTCAAGAAGGGAAATAGAGATAATCCAGGAAATTATGGGTCTCGGTGATTGGGAAGCTATTGGAGAGGATTCTTAGGGATAGGATTTACATTCATTTAGAAAAGTATGGTCTAATTAAGGACAGTCAGCATGGCTACGTGCAGGGCAGGTCATGTCTTACTAACTTGATTGAATTTTTCAAGGAGATGATGAAGTTGATTGATGAGGATAGAGCAGTGGATGTTATTTACATTGATTTTAATAAGGCTTTAGGTAAGGTCTCTCATGGTACGCTCATCGAGGAAAATTAAGATGTTTGGGATCCACAGTGACTTGGCCATTTGGATTCACAATTGGCTTGCCCAAAGAAGACACAGTAGTGGTGGAAGGGTGTTTTTCTGGCTGGAGGTCCGTGACTAGTGGTTTTCCACAGAGATCTGCACTGGGACCTCTGTTGTTTATGATTTATATAAATGACTTGGATGAAAATGTAGATGGCTGGATTAGTAAGTTTGAAGATGACATTAAGATTGGGGGAGTTTGGATAGCGTAGAAAGTTGTCAAAGGACACAATGGGATACAGATAAGTTGTTACAGGTAGAGACATGGCAGATGGAATTTGATCCAGGCAAGTGTAAGATGTTGCACTTTGGAAGATCAAATGTTAAGGGAAAGTATACAGTTAATGCCAGGACCCTGAACAGCACTGATGTACAGAGGGATCTTGGGGTCTGAGTCCATAGCTCCCAGTAAGAAGCCACAGAAGTAGATAGGGTGCTAAAGATGGTATGTGGCATACTTGTCTTTATTGTTTGGGTCATTGAGCACAAGAGTCAGGATGTGATATTGCAGCTTTATAAAACTTTGTTTAGGCCGCACTTAGAGCATTGCATTGAATTCTGGTTGCCAGATTGCAGGAAAGATGTGGAGGCTTTGGAGGAGGTGCAGAAGAGGTTTACCAGGGTGCTGACTTGATTAAAGGATATGAGCTATAAGGAGAGGCTGGACAAACTATGGTTGTTTTCTCTGGAGCGGCAGAGGTTGAGGGTAGACCTAATAGAAGTTCATAAAATTCTGAGAGGCATAGGTAGGGTTGACAGTCAGAATCTTTTACCCAGAGTTGAAATGTCTAATACTAGGAGGGCATGCAGTTAAGATAAAATGGGGAAAGTTCAAAGGAGATGTAAGGGGCAAACTTTTTACACAGAGAATGGTAGGTGCCTGGAACGCGCTGCCAGGTGTAGTGGTAGTGGCAGATACTATAGGAGCATTTAAAGGGCTTTAAGATAAGCACACGTATAAGTAAGGAATGGAGGGATATGGACCATGGGCAGGCAGAAAGAATTAGTTTAATTTGGTGTCATGTTCGACACAACATTACCGTGCCACAAATTCACGGCAGGAAAAATGAACGTGTAAGGCCATTTGCTTGGTTTTCAATTCAGAAATATCTGGGATCAACAAGTTTTTTTTTTAAAAAATGCAATTCAAAATAAAACACATTTTTCAGTTACTTTAGAAAACCAGGATTGAGTGCAGAATTAAGTATAGTTTCTCTCCTAGAAAAAGGATTCACAGCAGTTTAGAGAATTAGTTACTTCAGCAGAAGGGTGGTTTCTTAAATTTCCAGACTAAGAGATTTTGAGTAGAAAGCTGCAGTTTATTAGAACTGATAACATTTGCACTATCAGCTTTGTAGAAAAGTAGAAATGAAAAAAATAAATTGAGTTAGATGGAATAAAAGGGGAAAGAGAAATGGAAAGATTTGAATCAGAAGAAGACAAAAGAAATGAAAGGAAAGGGAATGATAAAAAGAACAATGGAAAGAGAGGAGAAAGAAAGGAAGAGAGAATTTGATCATAAAATGACTTTTTAAATGCATTAAGTGTTCCTTAATCATTAATTTTAGCACTTTCCTGATGACTGACATGTCAAACTAATTTAATTTTGTTCCTACTTTCTCTCTCCCCTTTTTCTTGACATGGTGCTACATTTGTTAACGTTCAAACTGCTGGGACCATTTTAGAATCTAGAGAATTGGAGAATTCTGAAAAATCGTACCCACCACATTCAATTTCTTTGCCACTATCCATTTTAGAATCCTAGGATTCAGACCATCAAAGCATGGAGATTTGCCAGTTCTCGAATTTCTCCACTACTTTGTCTTTCCTGATATTCCCTTACCCTTGAAGTTACCTTCTATTTCTGCATTGTAAGTAGTGTCACCCACTGTAAATATTGAGAAATGACTGGAGAAGCTTAAGTTTCGCAGTCTAAGAAGGTGAAGTTGAGGGGAAAATATCAGAAGCAAATAAGGATAATCGTATGGTTAGGTCTGTTTTCAGGCCAAGACTGACTGTCAGTGCGACAACTAATGTAGAAGTGCATGGATCATCAGAAACCTGCTGCATCTCAACATGAAGACCCCGATGAGAAATTTAATTTTGGTAGTGGACCTCAGGAATGTCCAGATTTCCAGCATCCGCAGTGTTTTGCCTTTACATCGGAATGGAAAATGTGGGCATCAGGGAGGCATGATTGCAATGACTTTGATGTTGAAGAAGCAGAAACTGCTCTTCCTGATTCCACTGGAATATTTCCTATAAAAATAATGGAATTTATTCTACTAATCATTGGCACTTGTAGAAGGACTGCAAGAGAATTCTGATAGCTAGCTCCATTCATCCTAAACTCACATCAGAGAGAAGCCTTCAAAAGGATCATCTAAATTTGGGAGAAACCAAATACCTGTTGCTGAGGGAAGATGTAAATAATGCCAGCAGTTGGCCAAATGCCTGCATTGATTATTGCATTTGCATTTGGGACCAACTCCGGGTTAGACTATGCCAGACTTTTTATTGGTTAAAGCTGGGGAGGGATGAAGGATTCATAAACCATAAGAAACAGGAACAGCAGTAGGCTATTTGGCTCCTCGAGTCTACTCCACCATTCAATAGGATTGTGACTGTTCTGACATTCCTCATGTCCATTTTCCTGCCTTTTCCCCACAACCCTTCATTCCCATACTAATGAAGAATCTACCTCAGTCTTAAATATACACAAAGGACTATGTCTCCACAGCTCTCCACAGCTCTCTGTGACTAAGAGTTCTAAAGACTTTTAAGCCTCAGATGAAATTCCTCCTCATCTCAGTCTTAAATTAGTGCCCATTTATTCTGAGATAATGCCCTCTAACTCTAGTGAGTTGAGACCAAACTTGCCTTTGCTCATAAGACAATCCTTCCATACCAGGGATCATCTGAGTGAACCTTCTCTGAACTGCCTCCAATGAAATGATATCCTTCCTTAAGTAAGGGGACCAAAACTGCTCACTGTACTCCAGAAGTAGTCTCACCAGCACCTGGCATAGTTGCACTAAGACTTCCTTATTCTTATACTTGAAGTAAGGACTAACATTCCATTAGCTTTCCTGATTACCTGCTGCACCTCGTTGCTAGCTTTGTGTACAAGTAGCCCCAAGTCCTTTTGTGTTGTAGCTGTTTGCAGATTATCTCCATTTAATAATAGGCTGTTCTTTTGTTCTCCCTTCCAAAATGAACAGCTTCACATTTCCCCACATTATACTCCATTTGCCAACATTTTTCCCACATACTTAACCTGTCAATATCTCTGTAAAATGCTTGTATTCCCTTCACAGCTTGCTTTTTCACATATTTTTGTGTTACCTGCAAATTTGGTTAGAGTACATTCGCTTCCTTCTTCCAAGTCATTAATACACATTGTAAACATTCATGGTCCCAGCACTGATCCCTGTGGAACCTCACTGGTTACAGATCACCAACCCAAAAAAGAACCCCTATTTTCTGCCCATTAGCCAATTCTCTACCCACGTTAATATACTACCTCCAACACCATAGGTTCTTACCTTATGACTTACTTTTTTTGAGGTACCTTGTCAAACATCTTCTAGAAGTATAAATACAACACATCTATTTGTTTCCCTCTATCCACATTGGTTGAGGCTTCCTCAAAAATCTCTAATAAATTAGTCAGGCATGATATGGCTACTTGATTAGATTATGGTTTTCCAAATGTGCTGCTATTACTTCTTCAATAACTGATTCTAATATTTTCCCAACAATAGATGTTAGGCTAATTGGCCTACAGTTACTTGCGTTTTGCCTCTCTGTCTTTTTGAATAGGGGTCTCACATTGGCAGTTATCCAATCCTCCAATACTTCTCCAGAATCCAGGGATTTTTGGAAAATTATGACCAATGCAATAATTATCTCCGTAGTTACATCTTTTAGAATCCTAGAATACAATCCATCAGGGACTTATCTGCCTTTAGTACCATTAGTTTGTCTAATACTGCTTCTTCAGTGATGGTGATAGTACCTAATTCCTCCCCCCATATTCTTTAGTACTAATGCGATGTTTGAAGTATCTTCCATCACAAGACAGATGCAGAATACCTGTTTAACTCTTCTACCATTTCCTCATTCACAATAATTACCTCACCAGATTCATTTTCTCAGGGGCCCATGTTAAATTTGACCCCTTGTTTCTTTCTTATATATTTTAAAAAAGCTCATTGTCAGTTTTTATCTTCCTCACCAGTTTGCCTTGTAGTTTATTTTCTCTCTTCATTATCTTTATAGTCTTTCTTTTGTGGATTCTTAACTTATCTCAGTCTTCAGGCTATCACTGACTTTTGCCTCCTTATATGGCCTTTCTTTCAACTTTATCTTCTCATTAACCTCTTTTGTTACCTGTAGTTGATTTATTCCTCTCGGAAATTTTCCTTCGTACTGGGATATATTTTCGTTGACAGTCATGAATTACCTCCTAAAATGCCTGCCTCTGCTTGCTTACTGTCTATCCTGCTAATCTATCTACCCAGTCCATTTTAGTTAACTCTACCCATTTCATTGTAGTTCCCTTTCTTTATGTTAAACACAGTTGTTTCCAACCCATGTTTCTCACACTCAAACTGAATATTAAATTTATCACATTACGATTGCTACTTCCTAGGGGATCTTTTATCAGACGTCATTTATTAAACCTGTCTCATTACCCATTACCAGATCTAGGATAGTTTGTTGCCTATTTGGCTCTATGACATATTACTCTAGAAACTATCACCAATGCACACTATGAATCATTGTCATAGCTACTCTTTCCAACTTGATTGACACAATCAACATGAAAATTAAAGTCATCCATAATTATTATCCTATTCTTTTTACATGCTTCTAGTATTTGTTGATTTATACCCTTTCCTACAGTGTGGCTACTGTCTGGGGGTCCACAATCTATTCCTACCAATGTCTTCTTTCCCTTGCTGTTATTTACCTCCACCCAAATAGATTCTATATCATTCAAGCTTAGGTCATCTCTCACAACTTATTAACAGTACTACCTCACCACCTTTTCTTTCCTTCCTGTCTTTTCAAAAGGTAAAATACCCCTGGATGTTGGGTTTCCACTTCTGATTTCCTTGTAACCATATCTCCACAATAACTGTACGATCATATCCATTTCCCTTGATTTATGCCATCAGTTCGTCTACCTTATTCTGAACACTTCATGCATTAAGATACAAAGCCTTCATCAACTTTACTAACGCCTTTCCCCCCAGCCTCAAATTCATCTGGACCACCTTCGATACCTCCCTCTCCACCTCCATCTCTGGTGACCACCTCGAAACTGACGTCTATTTCAAGCCCACTGATTCCCACAGTTACCTGGACTACACCTCCTCTCACCCACCCTCCTGCAAGAATGCGATCCCATACTTCCAATTCCTCTGCCTCTGCCGCGTCTGCTCCCAAGATGGGGTGTTCCATTCCCAAACTACCAGATGTACACCTATTTCAAGGACCATAATGTCCCCCCTTCTGGTGATTGAAAATGCCCTCAACTGCAACTCTTGCATTTCCTGGACTCACACTCCCTCCCCCAAACAAATATAAAGACAGAATCCCCCTTGTCCTCACATATCACCCCACCAACCTCTGCATCCAGCATATCATTCTCCACCCCTTCCGCTACCTACAATCCAACCCCATAACCAAAGAGATATTTCCCTCCCCACCCCTATCTGCCTGTTGTAGGGACCTCGCTCTGTCTGCGACACCCTCGTCCCCTCCACACTCCCCACTAACTGCACTACACCTGGCACCTTTCCCTGCAACTGCAGGAAGTGCTACACCTGTCCCTACACCTCACCCCTCACCTCCATTCAAGGCCTAAAACAAATGTTTAATATCAGACAGGAGTTCACCTGCATATCCATCAACTTGGTCTACTGGATCTGCTGCTCTCGATGTGGCCTCCTCTACATCAGTGAGACCGGACGTAGACTTGGAGACCTTTTCATAGAGCATATGCACTCTGTATGCGACAAGTGACAACACCTTCCAGTTGCCAACTGTTTTAACTACCCCTCCCACTCCCTGGGTGACATGTCCATCCTGGGCCTCCTCCAGGTGACAATGACACCACCCGCAAACTGGAGGAGCAACACCTCATATTCTGCCTCAGGAGCCTACAGCCCAATGGCTAAACATGAAATTCACCAGTTTTAAAATCTCCCCACCCCTAGTCTCGTCCCATCTCCAACCCTCCTTCTCAGCCCTGCCTCCTTGACTTGACACAACCTGTCCATCTTCTCACCCACCTCTCTGCCCCACCCATCCCACTGACCATTTCCCCTTCACTCCCTACCTTCACTCACCTATTACCATTCCACCTACCATCCCAACCCCACCCATCCTCTCTCTTTTTATTTCCCAGCTCCCTTCCCCTTCCCCTTTTCTGAAGAAGGGTCCCAACCCAAAACGTCAACTTTCCTGCTCCTCTGATGCTGTCTGGCCTGCTGTGTTCCTTCAGGTCCATACTGTGTTGTCTCATCAATTAACTTGTACTTTAATCCCAATTCCCGCTTTCACAGAATTATTTAGTCATGTATTAATAGATGATGTACGATGAGCAGAGAGATCTCGGTGTCCATGTGCATGGATCCCTGAAAGTTGCCACCCAGGTTGATAGGGTTGTTAAGAAGGCGTACGGTGTGTTAGGCTTTATTGGTAGAGGGATTGAGTTTCGGAGCCATGAGGTCATGTTGCAGCTGTACAAAACTCTGGTGCGGCCGCACTTGGAGTATTGCGTACAGTTCTGGTCACCGCATTATAGGAAGGATGTGGAAGCATTGGAAAGGGTGCAGAGGAGATTTACCAGGATGTTGCCTGGTATGGAGGGAAGGTCTTATGAGGAAAGGCTGAGGGACTTGAGGCGGTTTTCGTTAGAGAGAAGAAGGTTAAGAAGTGACTTAATAGAGACATACAAGATGATCAGAGGATTAGATAGGGTGGACAGTGGGAGCCTTTTTCCTCGGATGGTGGTGGCTAGCACGAGGGAACATAGCTTTAAATTGAGGGGTGATAGATATAGGACAGATGTCAGAGGTAGGTTCTTTACTCAGAGAGTAGTAAGGGTGTGGAATGCCCTGCCTGCAAAAGTAGTAGACTCGCCAACTTTAAGGGCATTTAAATGGTCATTGGATAAACATATGGATGATAATGGAATAGTTTAGGTTAGATGGGCTTCAGATTGGTTTCACAGGTCGGCGCAACATCGAGGGCCAAAGGGCCTGTACTGCGCTGTAATATTCTATGTTCTATGTTCTATGTCTACTCAAAACCAGGATTTTGGATATTTCAGCAAGATATCCTGAAGCAGGAAATTTTTGGAGAGAAATTACTAGAAAGATAGTTGTGGAAAAGAAAGCAAAACATTTTAATTAGATATGATTTAATAAAATAAATATAACCAGATCAACATTCAAATGTTATGTCACAAACACTTAATGAAATAATGAATGCTTTTGGGAAAAAAAAACTGCTGTTTGTGTCTTCTTATTAGCCACAATCTCAAAGTGCATTGCAGAGATACCATCACTCTTTAAGTACCGTGATTAGAGCTTATTATCAGGAAAGTCCTAATGATTAGGATGAAGGATTTCCCTTGTTACCATTTGCAATTAGGAATGCCCCTATGTGTCCACAAGATTCAATCTTTTTATATGACCATGACATGGCAGGACCACTTAAATTGATTCAGGAGAAATTAATCAATCAAGACTTAAGTTTTGAGTTTCATAGAGTAATTAACCAAATAATGAGAGCTGCCCAGAAAGCATTTGAAAAGGGCTCAATAAATAACGAAAACTAGAGCAGATAAAAGGAGCAAAGTTTGCAATATCATCATTGGAAAAAGGTGTTCGTATTATTACCTGTATCTTGACAGTCATTAAAAACAATGCTCACTGGACTAAAAAAAAGAAACTCCATGAGTCTACAATGGATTAGAAAATGGGTACTCCAGATACTAGGAAAGATTGGTGACTTTTTGTGTTAAAGAGATATTATAACAGGAAGAATAGTCAGCAGGAAAGCATATTTGCAGTAGAGAAAGAAATGGGAAATAAATTAGAATTACTAGAATAACTGCACAATTAATCAGAAATTGAAAATTCAAAAGTTGATCCATCACAAATCAGATTGAGTAATATGGAGGTGCTTAAATATTTCGACGGCATAAGATTTTAGCTTCCAGAAATCAATTGAAGTGACTTAAAAAGGCTTTTACAGACTCATAAATCGATTTGTGTGAATTGGCAAGGAAAAACAGTTTTGGCTGTCCATTATGTTAATGTAGGGAATATGTTACCTATAAAATAATGTCCTTACAGGCATAATCCAAATAAATTAACTCAAGTAAGAGAAGAAGATCAGTTTATGTGGAAAATAAAATTATTGAACCAAGTCATAGTTTCTGGAGCTCACCTATTTTTGAAACTGAATGGGTCACATAGATTCTACATTGATCATTGCAGAGTCAATGCAGTGACGGAAGAGAATCAAATCCTGTTCTAATATTGATGGATTACATTGAAAAAATTAGACACGTATGATTAGTCACCAAATTTGACTTGCTAAAAGGATATTGGCAAGTTTCATTAACTGAAAGACCCCAAGAAATATCAGCTTTAAAACACTAGATGGACTTTATCAATGCAAACTCATGGCATTTGGAATGAGAAACTCAATAGTAACTTTCTAATAATTAACCAACAAAATCATTGAAGGACTATATAATCATGTTGTCCACAATGACACCTTGTGTTCAGCAAACATGGGAAGAAGCTTTACACCACTACAAGTAACTGTTTGATTGGCTACAAAGAGCCAATTCGGTTATAAATCTCGCAAGAAATGAATTTGCCTTAGCAAATTTGGCCACACTGTGGGACAAAGCCAAATAGAACCTATTGTAGTAAACATAGAGTCTACAGCAGCAACATTTTTCGACTTGAGCTGTGTTTAAAACTCTTTCAGGACACATCATGTCGCAATGGTGCAGGCATTTTGTGCAGATGGTGGCTTAGTGGTAATGTCACTGGACTAGTAATCCAGAAGTTTAAACTAATTCCAGACTTCGGAACATAAAAACCTCGTCATTTCCAGCGTTTCGAAAACTTCGTGCATCCCAGGTACTTCTCAAAAGATGCCCAACCTTTTTGTGATAGGGAATACACCATCCCACGACAACACTCTTCAAAACCCTTGTGCATTGACATGGCTTCGGTGCGAATACATTATATAAACCAGTATTTTAACAACTGTTGGAAAGGTATAGCGGTATTTCATTGGCAGACTTGTCTTGGAGCGTATGATATCTGCGCATTGCATATTGGATTATGTTCAATCCAGCTCTACTCATGCTACAAAATGCGCTTCAGAAACAGCGCGCTTGCAAAATGTTACTTTAAAGTACGCTCTGTGATGGATAAAAGATTACGGCTCTGAGATCAATAACGTTTCTAAAAACTGGGTTCTCCGACATTTAGTGTTTACTAAATATGGTATATCAAAATCCTGGATTCACATTTGTCATGTGTCTCAGAATCATATAACTTATACAAAGCTGGAGGCATTTGGGTCCGTCGCGTCTACGGCAGTCCCCTGTTTTACAGTACATATTTAGCAGTACCTTTACTTTGAACAATTAGCTTTAAGATAATTTTTTCTTTTACGAAAAATCTATTAGTGCTGAAGCATATGGTCACGGTATCTCTCAAAAGTGATTCTGAATCATCACACCACAAGCTTCCAATATAGAAACCAAAGTTTATATTGACATAGATAGGGATCTCTGAAATGTACGAACCCAAAATATTTCAGCAAACAGGATTATAAAATAATATGAATTTAGATACAAATGGTTCGCTTTTTTCTTCGTAAAATGCTGATCTGAGTTACCATTTCTATATATTAGAAAGTGATTTATCCAGGATCCCGTTCCCAAACTATTCACAGGAAGCTTGACGTCACCGAGACGCGACTGTGGAACAGAACATAGGTTATTATCTCGAGGATGTAGCTAGCCAGCTAGAAGGAACATGCCAAATCCATAGGTTAGAGCCAAACTAGTGAAGGGACAATAAGTGTGTCAATTAATTGAAACAAAATAATTTGGGGTCAGCTTATACCTAAAAGTGTCGCTTTTCCAAGGACCATTTCGTACCACTTGTTCTTAGGATTTATAGCACAGGAACAGGCCATTCACCCAACCAATCCACGCCCCACTGTCTATTATCATAACCTCTATTTCCCTGGCTCCCGTGTGCTCAGCTAGCTTCACAGAATCCCTACGGAGCAGGAAAAGGCCATTCAGCCAATCAAGTCTGCACCGACCCTCCGGAGAGCATCCCACCTTATCCTGTCATGGAACTCCGCATTTTTCTTGGCTAATCCACCCAGCTCGCACATCCCTGGACACCATAGGGCATGTTAGCATGGCCAATCCAGCTAATCTTCACACCTTTGGATTGTGGGGAAGAAACTCACACAGACACGGGTGCAAATTCCACATAGTCACCCAAGAGGCTGAACTTGGACCCTAGACCCAGGCGCTGTGAGGCAGCTGTGCTAAACATTGTTCCATGCTTCCCCTGAAGTGTATCAATATTTTTCTGTCAATCATACCCAACTGTGGGGAATTCCTTACTCTCAGCTCTCTTCGGTCAAAGACATTTGGCCTGAATTCTCTATTGGATTTCTTGCTAATAACTTTGTGTGATGGCCTCTGGTGATGTTCTTTTCCACAGAAGCAAGCATTCTGTTTGGGTCATAGCATTTGATGATTTTAAAGAGCACTGTCAGATCTCCACTCAGTCGTCTTCTATTTTCGAAAGATCCATTTTTTTTATCCTTTCGAGTTCTTGTAGGTTAGAATAAGGCCGCTAAAGAAGACTGAAATACCTCGAGAGTCAATGGTCCTTCAGGACACTTAATGCTCTTGTTTTCAATGTGTCTATTGTTGGTCTCCATTCATACAAACATAGAACATTTCGGGATATCCCTAAGTAGGTGGCCATTCAGTTC
>NC_063332.1:133454958-133460613 GCF_021869965.1 Rhincodon typus | reverse complement strand
ACATGTTATTCCGGACGAGGCCGGAACATAGAACATTTCGGGATATCGGTAAGTAGGTGGTCATTCTGTTCATCGTGTCTAGCTGAATACGAGTAGTCTTAATAGCGAAAGTGTGCATATGCATCTGAACATGATTCTTTAATCGTTGGACATTAGTGTGAGACACGATTAATAGTGTCTGGCCATCGCATTCTATTAGATACCAATACGAATTCCGTATCTGTAGTGACGTGGGATTAGAGCAGACCCACATTAAACTGTCAACTGGCATTAATCTGAGGAAAATAAAAACAAAACACTCGTGAAGATCTGCATTCCTATCCCGCTATGTTTTAATGTTGTAAGAGTGGACTAGAGGATTGCTTTTTCTAAATAACAGTTGCGCATAAGTTCCTGGCCCAGGAAGTCAAATATACCAGAAAGACAAGGTTAAACTCGGCGAAAGAATAGGCTACAATTGGACTGCACCCAAAAGTAAACCCAAGAGACCTTGTATTCTCTTGTTCATGCAATCTCACAGGTATTGGTTGAGTGTTGGGAAAACACAGCCAACACGCCCAACAAGTCATGCTGAGATGGCAAGATAGACTTCTGAAGAAGGGTCCCAACACGAAACGTCAGCTTTCCTGTTCCTCTGATGCTGCCTGGCCTGCTGTGTTCCTCCAGCTCCACATTTTGTTATCAACAAGTCATGCTGATGCCTCAAGATCAAAGCCGTAAAATAACTTTAGGGTTGAATCTTTAGGCTCTGCTTGGCTCGCGTGAAGTCCATTTCACCATAATCTAACAATTCGAAATATCTCTTATTTTGACCACGAATGCATTTTATCAACATTAAACACCCCAAATGTAAAACAAATTGTTACTTGAAAGGCAGAATATTGTGGATATTGGAAACCTATAATAAAAGAAGAAAAATCATTTGGATATATGCCTGATGCAGGGCAAAATATTGTATCCATTGCAATTGTAGTCAGTCCAGTAAAGTCTATTAAAAGTGGAAGGAAGAAGTTTGACGGTTAAAAATTGAGGATGCTGTAGATTTTATAACTGTCAAATGTAAATAAGCTGAACGCTGAAATCGGAATCCACGCAGCCGCTTTATTTGCTCTTTCATAAAATGTGGAGTCTTATCACGAAATCAAAACTTAAAGCCAGGAGCAATCAATTGAGACTTCAAAATTTATTGAAGCAAACGTTTCTCGGCAGAAGAATAAACGCTACAAATCGAAACTTAATTACTGGAAAGGAACCAAGAAATCATTTCCCATAATTTGTCAGTAATTCGTGACTTCACTAGACCAAACCATATTTCACATCACCCAAAGCACAAAGACCCCACATACTGCAGTCGTATTTGCATTTTATCCAACTGATACTCGCGGGATTTAATGTAAGGAAACAAACCAATATCAAGTCCTAATCAGTTATAATGATCATAAAGTATTCATACCAACATTTTCTTTCAGCCATTTCTAAGTTATCAGCTCGATTGAAACGGTCAACGTACAGAAAAAAAACTCGCGTAAGTTCTATCTTTTAATATGTTTAACCATGAATAAAAACATCATTACTTTGACGTATATGCAGAAGTTTGAGTGGGGTCTTGAGAAATTCGTGGTCCTATATTCTATTACACTTTCTTGTATTTTATATTCTTGTTTATATTGTGTGGAAATAAACATCTACGTATTATAAAACAAATGTTCTTGGACTGTTACCTTGGTGGAACTTTAATCAGGTGATTGCAAAACCTTCGGCGTTGTTATTTACGTAATTTGATGATGGAAGGGGCACGTTTTCCTTTAACATATATGTCATGGTGGATAAAAAGTATTATGCAAGATTTAGAATCTCTGAAATATAAATGATTTCGTTAAACTTTTATCATAAATCAGAACATGTGTCTACGCGAGGAGACAGTGATTTCCCTCCTGGTGTCTGTGGACCGGACTCAGAATGCTGCTCAAATGTTAAGCAGTCCTTTTGTGTGCTATAGCTGGTTGAAGACTGATGGCATTTTGTATGATAGTTAATGCACAGCACTTTTACTGGCAGTTTGCAATTGCTTTGGGACATTTAAAAATGTCTCGATAGTGGGGATAATGTTAGAAGCTATTCTACAGTAGAGAGGTTGGCTTGCCTATCTGGATCTGCAGCATGGATGCCTTCGTCTTTTAATTCCCACTCCTCATTTTCTCTTTCAGCCAGTTACCTCTGTAAATATTTACAATTTCGGCATATGTTTTTCCATTTTGTTAATTATAATACATGAAACTCGTTCTCCTCGTTTTGTGATCACGTCACTGATTATATCTTTGTCGGCCAACTTCTTGCACATGGTTTTTCTTCAAAGCTCATTCGTCTGGGAATGCTTTCCATTTCATTCTCACATCCGATTCTCACTTTTCGAATCTACACATCATTTTTTCTCTCTGTCACCAAAGTCTCATTTTCGTCCTTTGCACTTATTTCAACTGATACAAGTCCACCTTCTCCCCAGTTCATCTGTTGTCTTATCATTTTCATTTTTTTCTGCGCAATGATACCTTTTCCCTCGTCTTTTCTGTGTCGGCGTTCAGTAACTCTTCTTACCCATATGTCACAGCTGCTGTCTTAGTTGCAATCTAAGAAAAAGCCCACTATTGTTTGTGCATCCTTTATTCCTTTCACTTCTGCAGTGGTCCTCTCTGCACTATCTAAAATACTGCTATGGGGTGCGCGAGCTCAGGCTTATACCAAACCACAATCAATTTGCTGAGCATTTACGCAATTCATTTGTATTGATCCTGTTCAGTCAAACCTGTTCTTTAAAGCAGCAGATAAATACATCTGGACGTTTAACACACTACATATGATACTAAATCAACATTTTTCATAAGCTGTTAAAATATTTAATTGATGTTCATAATCACGTTATATCTTCGCGACAATGCCTTCACCTATTTCCACTTGAAGAATCGTTTGCATCTCTTTAATCAGTGTATAGTATTGCCAGAAGAACCTGTATACTTCGAAGCAAACCAGTTGCATCTGTCAGTTGTGGGTAAGCAGCAGTGACAGAAATAAGCTCATAGTAATTGACAACTTCAGTTGATTTGCTCATTCCTATGTGAGCACTATTTTAACAGCATATTTTGTTCAGATTCAAAATGCAATACGCAGTAATCTGCCCGGTCTAATTCGCTGGATACCTCAGGTTGTTCAATCAACAAAAATTATTCTGCAGCAACTTTCTACAAATCTTATCAAGTAAGCGTCGTTAAAATCTACTACTCCACTAACACGCATTTTCGCAGGAATAAACTTCTTGCACTGCCGGTTACCAATTGTAAATGAGCAGGTTTTAGAGGTTTTTACAAATATTGCAGCTACATAAACCGAACGTGGAAGCTTTTGCAACAACAGTTTTCAGCACTTCCAAATTTTATGTGAATCTATTTAAATAAATACGTAACTTGAACTTGATTTTTAGAAGTGGTCTATTATAGATAGAAAAATAAAATAGAATACAGAATAAAATAACAACCAACAAAAACTAATGAAGAATCAACTTTTATAGACTGTAAGAGAACTCGCTGGGTATTTTGCTTATATCTAAAAGTAAAACAAAAATCGATCTACAATTGTCATCAATGTGGTTTTCTGAAGAAATGTTGTCAGTGTATTGTTTCGGAACGTAGAAACTAATTTATAATTGTAACAACTCAAGACACTGTGATATGTTGCCATGCTGTTCTACGAAGATACAGAACTTGGTTCTAAACTTTGAGTTTAAGAACAATCCTAGTTAGCCTGTAGCTTTAAATAAAACCTAATGCAACATATGTTAATAAGAACTGATGCATTGCATACTAAAATGTGCTGTGAACAGTTCTGGGAAAGAATAAATCAGCTCTGTTGAATTTTATAATAGATTAAGCAAATTGGACGATCCTTGTTAATTAGTACGTAATTTCGGGGTTTAATTACCTCTCTGATGAGGTATCAAAAGTCATATTAATTTAGAGTTAATAACCTTCTGCTGAAGCTACGAACTACATTGTGTGATTCTTTATCAAATACTAAAGATGGGAGGATGATGTCCTTTTTAAATTGCTATAAATGTTAGACTTCACGTAGACGAACCTTCATGAATGACACATGTACAATTTATAGATACAAGATATTAGCCCGCTGCTTCTCATTTTTTTTACACGATTATGAAAACTAATAAATTTGTCAACGGGAATTACGCATACAAATCAGATGAGACACAGCAGATTATACATTGAAGTCCCGTGTCTCTCGAGCCCAAATGAAATTTCAATCTAATAATTCCTCTCTGCCCTAGTCATAATTTGCTTAGAGATGTTGTTCGACTTCTTTTCGGGTGCAATGAAAGCGCTGTTCGCGTGATAATTAAATGATAGTCAAGCTTTTAAGTTTGATTTATTTTGTTTCACCGTGCTTTGAGAAGAGTGGTTGCAAGTCGTGCAATACAATTTCCTGATTTCCACCGAAATTGCATGAAAGTTATAAAAATTCAAAATCTCAACCAACTTAATAGACAATATGCCAAATGGATGCAATATTCGGTAAATACTTTGCGAGGTTAGCAGTGCTGAACATTCATTAAATACGTTACATATGTAAGAATGTGGAAAATATCTCTCATTTGAAAATAATTTAGAATATATTGTGTCATAAAGTGGAAATTCAGCCACAGAAACATATCATTGAAGTCCCTGCATCACAGATAGCTAAAAGCAAACCAAAACCAAAACGTGAATACTGTACTTCGGCTGATGCTTCTATTAATAAAAATCTATAGGGTGTTAATTTCGCGGCAGTATCTGTACATTGGTAATTCTGCGGGGAAAACAGAATCGGTGTGGGGTAATCATCAACCTTTATTTAGGGGCTGCTAAGTATAGTGAGCGCGTTGAAAGGGGTGGGTGGTTTGGGAGAGGGAGTGTATCCGCATGCGTGTTATTCTACGGCCATGCTAATGGGTCGAAATTCTCCGGAGTGTAAGATCTGCGGTTTGCTTCTCTTCAGCTCCCACCAGGTGGATGGAACACGACAGGCTAAAGCGCGAGCGCCTTTCCGCCTCTGAGACCCGTGCAGCCGAGCCCGCCTGTGACCAATAGGCGCTCAGCATCGGCCCACAGCAGCACGCGCACACTTGCAGCCGGAGAGTTGATACACACAGAAACACGCGCGCGCTCTCTTCTCACACACACGTACAGTGACCGGGAAAAGTCCCTTCATGTCTTGCCACGAGCCACCTGCTGGGACAAGGTGTGCAGCAGCAGTAGCAGCGGCAACGGAGCGAAACCCGGCCAGCTCCGCGCGGGATTCCAAGCGAGAACCGCGAGCCCCCGCCCCAAGATGATGATGATGATGCCGCTGAACGGGAAGCAGGCATTCGGCATGTCGCCGCCGCCGTCCTCCAACCTGGCAGAGCCCAAGTACTCCAGCCTGCACGGATCGCCTGCCTCCAACTTGTCCTCCACCCCGTCCAGCAGCAGCAGCGGCGGTAGCAGCAACAGCAGCTCCGAGACGATGTGCCGAGTGTGCTTGCCAACAGCCCCGGTATGTATCTGCATAATCACCGCTTAAAGGCACAAGTTTGACAGCAGGACACCACCCCCCCCCCCCCCCCCCCCCCCC
>NC_063332.1:133364324-133454858 GCF_021869965.1 Rhincodon typus | reverse complement strand
CTCTGTCTACTTGATGTTTTTTTTCATGTCTGCACAGCAAATCACCCAACAGCTCGGATACTTTCAACTTATGTATTCATACTGGCTTGCCTTTCATATTAATTTTTATGACCTGGGTGGTGTGTGTATATGTGTGTGTTTTTAACATTCTGGAAATGTTTTAATCCTGGAGTGGAGAGAATTCCCTGCTGACAGGAATGTCTGCATTCTATTTGCAATTGCAGAGCAATATATTCGGCGGGCTGGATGAAAGTTTGGTGGGCCGAGCTGAGGCGCTGGCGGCGGTGGAGATTGGAGCTCCGAGCAGCAAGAACCAGCCGTTCAAGCCGGACGCCAGCTACCACACCATGAACAGCATCCCGTGCAGCTCCAGCTCGTCGTCCATCAGCAGTCACCCTCCTCCTCTTCCCTCGCACCACCACCCGCACCACCACCATCCCCACCACCATCACCATCACCCTCAGCAGCCGCACCCCCACCATCACAACCCCCAAAACCTGGACGGCGAGTTACTGGAGCACATGTCGCCGGGTCTGGGGCTGCCCACCATCACCGGGCCGGACGGCAGCGTGGTGTCGCCGCCTCCCTCCGCTCCCCCTCCTCCTCCCCCTCCACCTCCTCCACCACCCCCTCACATGGCCGCCATCAACCACATGCACCAGGCCATGAGCCTGGCAGCGGCCGCCGCTGCTCACGGTCACGGCCACAGCCTGGGCGCCTCGCACGGAGGCTTGGCGCCGGGCTGCCTGGGCGAGGTGGACGCCGACCCCCGCGACCTGGAGGCGTTCGCCGAGCGCTTCAAACAGCGGCGCATTAAGCTTGGTGTCACCCAGGCGGACGTGGGCTCGGCCCTGGCCAACCTGAAGATCCCCGGCGTGGGTTCCCTCAGTCAGAGCACCATCTGCCGCTTCGAGTCGCTGACCCTGTCGCACAACAACATGATCGCGCTGAAACCCATCCTGCAGGCCTGGCTGGAGGAGGCCGAGAAGTCCCACCGGGAGAAGCTCAGCAAGCCCGAGCTCTTCAACGGCGCCGACAAGAAGAGGAAGCGCACGTCCATCGCTGCCCCGGAGAAGCGCTCACTGGAGGCTTACTTCGCCATCCAACCTCGGCCGTCCTCCGAGAAGATCGCCGCCATCGCCGAGAAGCTGGACCTCAAGAAGAACGTGGTCAGGGTCTGGTTCTGCAACCAGCGGCAGAAACAGAAGCGGATGAAATACTCCGCAGGCCACTAGCGGGACTCCTTGGGGCAAAAGAGCGAGGGAGAACCTTAGACTGTAAATTCTCTCCCTCACTCCCCCTGATGGAGAGAGTTCACTTGGACTTTGCTGCAAGGACCTGATCGCCAACAAGTAAGAGTTATCTTTCTTTCTCAATGCCACCCACTGCCAGCGAAACAGGACTCGCCAAAACCTGATTGTGAGTTGGGCTAGACTGAGAATTTCAGGTTATACAGATGAACAAATGAAACAATGTCTTTTTTTAACAAACAATCGTAAGTCGCAACGTTTACAACAAACGAATAACGACCGGCTGAACTGAAATGATAGTGTTGGCAAACTTGCTGTGGCATTGATTTGAGCTTCATGTTTTGGATTGTATTCGTTCTTTTTTTCTTCCAAGTGTCACCTTTTCTACACCTCTGTTCCCTCGGCGCCTTGTAATACACTGGTACAGACACATCTGATCTGCTAAACTGCAGTAAAGAGCAGGACTTTTACTCTAGCATTTGATATGTTCTCGTGCAATCTCTTGCTATTGATTGTTTAAGGATTGCACTAATCCTTTTCCCACAGAACTCTTCCATCATCATAAGAAGTATACAATTTTGTCTTAATTTTTGGCACATTATACCACTGCGCACAGTAGTCATTATCTTTCTGAAATGGCTACTGTTTCCTTAGAAACCTGGTTGATCTCTTCCAATGTCCCTTTAAATTTCAGTTTGCTATCCCTTTCCCCCTCGCCAACAAAAAAAGGTCTCTACTCGGTGAATGAAAATGGCTGTGTGAGCAGCCTGGAGACTTCTCCCAGTGTCTGAAGGCTATTATTAGATTACTACCAAATAACCTGAGCCTGAATTATTCATTCAAATCGTCTCCGAAGTTAATTTCGTGTTCACTCGAATTAATTCCGCCTGTTTAATTCAAGTTGTGATAAGAGCCGAATAAATAAATGGGTTATTGAATATTTAATATAGTATGTTGGTTCAAATAGTGTAAGAAAAAATGATCGGGCAAGTAAGAAATGTCCGTGTATTTGTTCTTCTTGAAAAATATCTCTAACGAAGGATGAAAATTCGAGGAGAAATGTAAATCTTTAATTTTCGGCTGACACCACGCCGCATTCCACTCCTCTCCCCCACCCCCCCACCCCGTCCCAAATAAAAGGAAAATTAAAAAGGATTTAACACGCGCTTATATATGTATAAAATTTAAACCAATATTTATTTCGGCATTTTCTTCCTGGGATTCCCTCTTACATTCTGTGACAACGCGCAAAAAGGTTCAAATCCTGAGTGTAATATCTGATCAAAGATGCTCATCTTTGCCGATCGATCATTAAAAATGCAACATAGCTGAAACGGGCGTGGGGTCTGTTTCGATTTCGAATACAGTTTATTTTTAATTCATGCTTTGTGTTTTGTTCACTGAAGGGAAGAGGTTTAGAGGTGCGTCAATGAAAGTTAAAACAATCCTGCACATTTTCACGATCACGGGCGATTGATGCACTGCTGAAATACTTTGTTGTTTGGTACTAGCCTATCTTTTTAAAAGAAATAATAAAATAAAGGTACCTGGGTGTGTACCTGAATATTGTAAATATCATCCAATGGACTTGATGCACATATAGATATATTCTTACAGATTTTGATGTGTTGCTGTTGAAACAGAAACATTTTTACGTGACAAGCGCACGATTTCTGTATTGTATATGGTGTCTTAAAAATTGTTTCTTTCTTTGCTCTGGAGAGGTTTTACATTTTTATTTATTGATGTAATTTAATATTAAGTTATTGACATACTGGTTATTAAATGACTTATTTCATTAAGAAATTCTTTGACTATTCTTTCGAAGTTGAGCCATTTTAGTAATATTTGACTTCTGTAGTGTATGTTTTCATTGCAGGCTTGCTTCTGGGTATTTGTTTAATATCTCTTTGGACGTGGATAGCTTTATCTGTGAAAAAAAAACTGGCTTTTGAGTTCTTAGCATGGGATAAACATCGTGTTTTTGGAATAAAATCTATAGGCTCTTAACTGTATTTTTCAAATAACGTGCAGCTTTCATAGTTTTAAAAGAAAAAACACGGTACATTTTACTTTATATGTAAGATTACGCAGTCTTTAAAATAAAAGGCGATCTATTGACTTCATTGTTGATTATTATTGCTGAATAAGTGGCATCATAGAAAGGTTAAAACCTTTGCAGAAAATCCTGCGTGTGTTATCATTCGATATTGTCTGTTCCCCGATCATGATGTTTTATGATGGTGTAAAGAGGCGGTTAAAGGTATCGTTAGAAGTTTTCTTTAACTAAGAGGCGCGTATTTCTATTGCAAAATAACAAATAAAACGTGTTCAACTAACACACGTGCACGATGTGATGCAAGTTATTTTAAGCCACAGACTCGATCTGCTTTGCTTAGTGGTTATAGAGACATGACTTTGTTGCTAATGCTTTGGCAGTTAATGCCTGAATTGCCAGTGAGGGGTAAAAGGTACCTCGGAGAGATTGCAAATATTCTATTAGACTCCAATCAGGGGGTCTATGGAGAGTAGGATCTGTCCCAGGAGCTCCAGGCTGCCAGATGTCAAAGCTCGGCGCGCTCAGCCTGCCAGCGAGGAGTCTCTTTCACAACAAAATCTGTTTTGCAGCGGATCAATTGTACAAGAAAGCAGTCTGGTTTATGGTAAAACAAGGACAAAAATAAGCCTAAAGCTTCTGGAAATGCATGCGATTTTAATCTTTAGAAAATGGCAAGTTGTTAACTGTACAGTGGTAGGAAATGGGGAATTAATGCCACCTAGAGTCAACTATGAAAACCTTTCGAGTTTGCGCGTTTTAATTCAAAATACACACTTTCTATTAAATGAACCATGTCCAGTAGAACTGAACTGGGCACGGTGTTGACTTGCAATTTTGAGGATTATATTCCATTCAAAAATATTCCATTGATAACTGTAATCTTGCTTAAACTAGACATTTACTATTGTTGGCAAACGTTGGAATATCAACAATGGCCATTTATAGGGATATAGTATTCACTAATACCAGTATTCACATCGAAGTGATGGCAAATAATAACAGGATTAGTGCCTTTAATTCAGAAGTACTTTATTTATCCTTCACTCCCCCCCCCCCCCCACCCCCGACCCCCGCAGACTAATTAAACAGTGAACCACATCAGAGAACACAATTCCCTGTGGCTGTATCACAAGACTATATGAGGACCTGTAAATTTATTATTAGAAGAGGAATTAGTGGAAATCTTGAACAGGCTAATGATTAAAGTCCAAGTTTTATTATGTAGCGTTATAGTTTTATTTGAAAATATTGTTTTGGTGGAATGGAAAATTCGCTAACAGAGGGACAGCGGAATCTTTCTGAAGTATTAACAGACTTTGAGCGAGTTCATGGAGGCGGGTCCCTAAAGTCAATATTATTTTAAATGCAATGTGCCTCCGAAGCCTCTGAAAACGGATCTTCCCTATTTCAAAAGACGATTCTACAGGCGATTCCTTCTTTCTTATTAAATAAAACTGTTTTCACACCACGATGTTCAGAAGGTTAATATTTGCCCTGGTTCAGGTTCCGTAGGAAGTCAATCGGTGATGTATAAACTGGAACGCGTAGTAATCATTTCACAATCACTAAACAAAGTATGGTTCTGAGACATTTCATTTATTTAACGTTAACCCTTAGCCATTGCTATCGGTTTTGAGCTGATGTATTCTGCTCAAGTTTCTCTTGTTTATGTTTTCTACGCATTGCTGCATTTGTTGATCGATGGGCGGCAAATCATAAATACAGACACGTACTGATCACTCCCTATGAGGTCAATATTTTGTCCTTTTTTGGAGAACGCTCATTTCAGGATTGGTAAACATTCACCTAATTTTAACAGATTATTACCACTTTCAATTTTGCGAAATTAGCAAGTATCTTCTGCTTGTTCCACTCGTTCAAATGTTTCTGAAGTGTTCGCTCGTGGATAGTAAACAATCATTTTTATTGGTCCACCTCCACATAACATGCGATTTTGTTACCGCTCTTCAAATCTCACGAACGTTGACAAGGAAGAAGCAAAATATAAACATGCACGTCAGTTATCTTTAAGGGCTATTTATTGTTTACAGCTAGACCCGGAAAGGACGCATCTAAGATAATTTCCAATGTAAAAAACTACGTTGTCTACTGCTTTCATTAAGAGACCTGTACGTGATTATCAGGGAAAAGTAATGATTCAAGCTCACGATCCAGGCAAACCTAACAAATGATAGCTGTTAGTATGAACCAGACCATGCACCTGGACAGCACCCGGGGACAAGCGGTAACGTTGCATCTGTAAGGAATGTGAACTGTAAGTACACATTTGCAGTTATCCTTCCACGGTTAATTACAGGAGGTGTAGACTTGCCCAATTATCAGGGAGGATAATACATATCGCACATTGCTCATATCGTGAAACAACAGTGATCAATTCATCCTTAAAATATTTCTGATTGTAATTCCTCAGGAAGTGGGCCGATGTTCTCCACTGTTAATAGTAAATACAAATGCACCTTCTGAGCATTTATTCACTTTGAACCCCACGGCTTAAGGAAGACAGATTTCAAAACGCCTCCTTTAGATGATAAGCTTATTATTGGATTTGTTCATTTTGTACTTAACTTGCTTATTCCGCACACGACCTGATGAGGTTTTCTTGCAAGTCCTTAGAATACATGAATGATCGACTTCTGAAGTTCTGACGATTAAGGTTCGAAGTTTAATATTGTAACTCTTTTATGCCATAAGCTACTTTGGGATGAGATATTGTATTTACTTTCTTTGGTTATTGTTTTCTTATGTCACATTTGACTGCGATTATAATATCATGCCACGCATTTTTTGCGAGGGAATGGAATGAAATGGGAGGAACTTGTATCTTAAAGATAAGGTAGTTGGTATTGACGAGTTCGTACGATTAAAAAAACTGCAAGTAATGCTTAGTAATGAGTGTTCTAAAGACATCTGAAATGACATGCCAGAATATAGCAATAATGTTCACTGCGTCAGTAAAATGTTACAGTATTACTTGAATGATTATAAGCATCACCAAGAGAGAAAGGACTTTTTGTCAAATTAACAACTGTAACAGGGAGCTGGATAAGAATCTAAACTTTACCTCGCCCTCTAAATGAGTCATTCACTAAAAGGCTATTACGGGTATTAATAAATTACACAGCGAATTGCGAAATCCAGATAATTACAACGAATAAGTAAGTAATCATTAGTTATCTCAGCTAATTACTCTGGGTCACAGAGAGTTGGAATGTGAAATCCTCACCGGGAATTAAAATTAACTTTGCATAGTGCTCGTCTTTGCTTGACATCCCCAATCTAGTCACATGTCAGCTCCCGAGTGAGGAAATTCTCCGTTAATTTAAGAGGGCAGGAAGGAATCAGAATGCCGGAGCAGTGAATTAAGATTTAATAGTTTATTTTATGTTTCAATTGTTGGTATCTAAACATATTTCCTTAACGTAAAACATTTGTATACTTATTCCAATGGAATCCCAGTTTTAAATATAATTACTTGTAAACTGTTCATTTTAACGGCGAACTTGTTTAAATCAAACATCAATATACTTTAAACATTAAACTATCCAACATTTGCGTCTCACATTGGCTATATCTTGCATTTCCAACTTCCATGTTATAACATGTTCTTAATGGCCTTCACACAAGTAAATACAATACCGAATCTGCGCGTTTACTAGTGTAATCCCGTTTATCCGTAATTATGCAAGTTGTTTCTTTATGAACGATTTTTAAAAATATATATATAAATAAATTTCATGCTATTCTTTGGTTTTGATAAAATTTTAATTACGTCTGGGACCAGTGGAACACCGCCTAGGGACTTGCAGAGAATATTTTAACTGTACATTTGCAACAACTGTCTGCCTTCAAAGACGTGACTGCTTTTAATCTCGAATTAACCAAACTGTAGGATAAAAATTGAATTTCATGGATCCCTCCTCCCCACAAACGTTATATTTTGCAAATGAATCCCAGATTCTATTTTAAGAGTGTTTGTCCCTCAACAAATCTAAACCATACACATAGATCTCCAATTACCTTTTCGTTAATAATAGATGGATTTGGTATAGAGGTGGCATTATATTGAGGTTTTGGAAGTTTTTTTTAAAAAAATACGGTTAATGCAATATTAATCGGTTGTAGCCGTATAAGAATGGGGGTGTCTTTTTTTGTCAACCAGAGATCCACGGAGATGGGACGTGAATGAAGGCAAAAAAAAAAGTCCCGCGTGTAATTGTGTTTCTAGACAATGCTTTCGGTAAGTAAAAATATTCTGTATATTTTGCAACCGAAGTAGTGCGTGATATTCACAGTAGTATTTATGTTGGTTCTTCCACGTAGTCATTAAGATAAAGGGTTTTAATGTTCTGGGAATAAATATGGATCGTCCTTCCCGATAAACTCCTTTGTAAATGGTGAATATGAATGAATGGAATGCCAGCCAATATTGCAGCCCAACCAACGGACATTTAAACGGACAGGCTGCACCCACACAATGACAACGCAAACATAGCAGTTAACAGCGTGGAGCATCTTCTTCGCCATACAATGTAAACACAAAATAGTCGAATAGGAGGGAATATTGAGATGAAGTTATCAAAGCGATCGTGTTACGATGCAAAATATGAAATAAAATATTCCTAAATTTTGAGTTACACCAGTATTAGGCCAATTTAACTTAAAGTAACAACACTCTCCAACTTCTTCCACTGCTTGTAATTGATGGTCAATTGGATGGTGATTTAAAAGAATTCTTGCACTGTTGTTAGGAAATAACTGGAGTTGTAAAGTTGTTTTTCTGCGCAATATTATAACGTTTCAGAGCGGAAAAACAGTTTTTGTATTGTTTTGGTTGATATGTAAAGAATACGCAGAGAATACTCAACCTATGAAAATGTTGAGTAGATGATTTTAGTCGTTAGCAATATTTCGGGAACGGCCTATTTTAATACTGGAAGTCCTTATTTTGGCAATCCAAGAATTTCACAAAGGATAATTGTTTTTTTTTCAATCGGTAGCCAAAAATATCAAATCAATGGAGCAGCCCATCATTTTAAAGCTATAGCTTGTGGTTAACTTTTAGTTCTTAGGTTTCTACAGTCTGCCGAATGGACCAGCAAATTTCCATTCTATTTATATCTATTTATCTATCTATCTATCTATCTATCTATCTATCTATCTATCCATCCATCCATCCATCCAATCATCCATCCATCCATCCATCCATCCATCCATCCTTCCTGCTGTCTTGCCTATCCTTCCCTTAGTGTATTTTCTATACAGTATTTATGTGCCTTTTATATTTATGACCTCCATGTTGTATTTTGGTGCTCTATGTGAGAATAACATGCTTCCTCTTTTAAATCACATCAGCTCCTTTCATTTTACCACTGCTTCTGGAAACTATACCAAGATTAATACGTAAATCAAACCATGCATTGACCACACCACATAAGCTCTTCATTTTTTGTATATAATTATCAGCGAGTTATAGTTACATCAATATAAAGTATAATCATTGGCAATGAGGAAAGTATAGCAAAAGAGCATTTTCAATAAAAGCAGTTGAATAAGCAATAGACGTAACCATTTTTCCAGGAAATATACTTGCAGAATTTAAACACGCAAAATCCATACCTGAGCTGGTATGATTTTTATAGAGTATGCCGTTAACTGTATCTGCAGTTTTACAACAATACGTTGAACAAATATCAGTGCGTTACAATTAAACAATACCTTCTACATAGCACGACCATAATAACGCTTTATGTCCTAATAACGAGGAATAGCAACGATGCTACAATTATGTTTAAAAGCAATAAGCATAATGTAGTCTGCTCAAGTTTAAGAACGAAATTTTACCGGAAGCAAACAGTAATGAGTCGTAAACAAGCGACTTTTTTTTTGCAAATATCTTAGAGATCTTATTAAGTGTCACATTCAATTTTTGTCTTTATAAGCACCGTATCTAATTAACAAGCCCATTGTTGTTTTATTCACCATCTCTGATTTGATGTAACTGTAACAGATGTAACGTTCATGGATCACCATTTCTGTAGTTGGGCTAAGTGCAGCAAGAATGTGATTTCAGTAAGTAGATGCAATGTCATTGAAATTCTTCATCTGAAAAAGTATCGACAGATTTGTGTTCATGATAAATCCGAATTGAAATTTCAGACCGGACAATGTACTAGGACTGCCCTTAAAATGGGGTTTTGTGGAACGTGCCGAAATGCAGCTCATAACTAGGTAGGACGTCGCCACATGACAATTCACTCCCACTTTTACACGTCAGAATCATAGAACAGGGCACCTTCTCTGAAATGTTCTAATACACCAGAGCAAATCTGTTACCAAAATTCCAGCAAAAAGAACAATGAACGGAAAGCCGATATCCCAAACATTTATTCTGAGGTGATGAATGGCCATGTTTTATTTCATACAATATAACCTTTTCATTATGGCGAAATACATCTTTGATAGTGTCACTTGGAAGGTGAAGAAAATTATTTTATAGATTATGAATCCCCCTTTTGCCTCATTCACCAATAGGTAAGCCTATTAATCTGTACGAACCTCGAAACATATTCTTACTCATTAACATTGTTCCACATCAAAAATCTGAGCCGACAGAGAGAGCTCTAACGGCATATAAGGGATCGTCCGTGGAATTAAACCGCGCCCACAAAGGACATACTGATTTCACTTTTACAATGATAAGTGAATTCTCCGGAATTACCGCGATGCTCCACCAATATCCATGTTCAAAGCGTAAGGCGTGGCTATTTACCACTGTATTTGGAAGGAACATGGATGGGATCATCTTGATTTGAATTAGGGTTTGATCTGAGAATAGATCCATTATCTATATTGGATGTATGTTGTGAGCCCCCTGTCAGCTACATTCTGCCGCAGATCTATTAATCATCTCCACAAGGAGTGCCAGTATGTCAGAGCTTTACTCACTCCTCAGTTTATACAGAACGGAATCATTTACATAAAGTCCTTTAGGCAAATAACTGTTGGGGCTCTAATTTATATCTGATCGAAAATTAGCCGTCATTATGCGCTCCATTAGCACTGTCTTTAATGTGGTTCTAAGCACCATTTGTCAAAGCGCTTGTTAATATCCTTCAAGTCTTTAAACTTGAGAGCTCATTAAAGTATAGGCCCCATTATTGATGTCATGTAGATGAGAATTTGGAAGAAATCATCGAAAACACTGTCTTTTCTTGAACCTCCACTGCATACACACCCCCAAAGCGAAACAGAGGGGTGAAAATCGCTGCGAAATTCAAAAAGTGCTTTGAAAACACATGAATGCAGAGTTGGCTTTTTAAAATTTCTTTGGACAAGAAGAATTTTAAACACCAGCTCAGCCTACAGCAACAGGTATTAAACCCCAAACAGAATGAATTCGATATTCGCAAATAGTTTGTTGTCCTTATTATATGATCGCCATAATTCTTGATAAGTTAGATCAAACTTTAAGGTTTGCTGAGAGACTTCTGCAGAGGCTGACAACGAACACAACTTTTGCACAGTACACTCCACAGTGCCCATACTGTTCATCAACTGTATAAGTCAATGGGTTATTCAACTGAAATTGTATCTTCACCGTGCCAAATGTTATCAGCTGTTTATCTGTTCATTAGACAACAATTGCCAATGATTTCTCAAAAACAATCCTTGGAATCATTTGATAAGATTTCAATCTTCCTAGGTTGATTTGAATTTGCACCTAATGCCCAATTGACTCTATGCTCCATGTGGCTAAGTAGTAATATTAGAGAACAGGCAGCTCTCGCCTTCCCGGTCTCCCTTTGTTATTTTCAGGTGACCCACCCATCTTTTTTTCTGGTATTTGCAGCAGCGGGGCTGTTGCTGGATGTAAGTGGGAAACTGTCCCTGGATGGTTGCTGGTTGCACAACGATCACTCAATGGGTATCACCTCACAGAGCTACGGGACCGGCAGCAAATATGCTCTCATTTCATGATTAAGTTGCGCTCGCTTAATTACGTGAACATTATTGCATTATCTATCAGATTTCTCATATGGCAACGCAAAGGACAATAAATTATCACTAAAATCTGGAACGAATCCATACATTAATATGCTCTTGCTGAATATACTAACATACACATTAACCCAACTCGATAATCTATATCCCTGCATCTGCAGCCAAAGGGACAGATGACCACCGACTTCCATATAATCACTCAGAGCTGCCAAAGGTCGGCACAATAAACACCGACATCTCGTGAAAATAAAGCAATTAAAACCAAAAACGGAACCTAGTGATCAAACATGTTCTGTCATGCAAAAGCAGGTTGGTTGCAAGGATCAGATTTACAAAGCACAAGTGGCGTAATGCATGGAATTCTCTGAAATCTCCCGTTAATCTTCAAGTTCCATTTCGTTACTATTAAGACGTTGAAGAGCAGAAAAAAAACGCAACATTGCGAAGTCGCTTAGCCGTACAACGATCACATGGATGCAATTTTCCTCTGAGTAGCATAGCGAAATCATCAATTGTATTATTTACGAATGCGAATAGGATTTTGCCACATCTAGGACACAGAGGGAAAACCTTACTGAAGCAGAGGAATGTGTCATTGAATGAAAAATTCGGATCCTTTATATGTTACGGTGCCATGATATTATGAGCCACATATGTTAGTGGATTGTCTCAATATATAGACATGTAGAACATCCTTGGTGTTTTAACCTAATTTTCAAAGATCAATGTAATTTTACATAGCGAGAATGTGAACGCCATAAGCGATTTAAAAAAGTTCCAATTAAGAACAAAATTACAGTTAAACACACAAACCAGATATTTGGTTCTAACTTATTTCTGGTGAGCTCTCTTCAAATGGCCAGTGAAACCACAATCTTCCCCGTTCAATCTGATACGTCTTTCTTCCTTATATAATTCAATGCGTTGTCAATAACCTGACTGCACAATGTGACTTTTGATGGTTAATTTCTTGAAAGGACACCCATAGGTCATTACAGCAGCAAACATTGGAAAGCAGCAAATATGAGATTCTTTATTGTTATGGAAATCTCCATTCCCCTTGTTTTTACGGGCTCCTTTAGGCTATAGCAATAAACAGCGTAATTAGAATGCTAAAGACAGATGTAAATAAAAGAAACGACACAGTACTGATAGATGAGTCGCTAGGTCAGGCCCTCATCAAACAGCCCAGTTGGTAGCAAATGATCTTCTCCATGCCAGTGGCCGTGGGCAAAAACAGGGGACAGAGAAAAGAATACTGGGCAGAGCTTTTAGGCAATAATTACATCAAAATGTCACTGCATCTGAGCAGCAGGCAGAAGCGCAAGCAGACGCGGTCACAAACGGGTCTACTGTGTTATTTATTATTTTGACAGGATATTCGCCTCTTGTAACTGACATTCTCTTCTTACACGCCCCCGTTCACTAATTGGTCCAGAAAATATGTATGCAAACCCAACAGTACTTTAGGACGGTTTTCACTTATTGTTCCAAAACGTGTCGCTATTATTTATACTTGTCTTTACAATTCCATTCATTTGAACCCATTTATTTTTACACCTATGCAATAACCGCACGTTGCGCTGTTCTTTGACATAATACTGTATTTTTATGGCTATTTATGCTCATCGTCAGGCGTCATGATGTAAATATTTATAAAATTTTTCTCAGAGAAAAAGGTGATCAGAATGCTCAAAGCATAGCAATAATTTATACTATTGAAATAACCAAATTTGCTTCACAGTGATTGCTTTTTAAAAGCATCTTTAACGGTTCTCTACGCAAAAAAAAAACACCCCATTGGAATCTAGCCCCTACACTGGGGGCAATGTTAAGGGTGTACAGTATTATACATTTTGATTAAAAGGTCGAAGTAATTTTCTTGTTTCAGTCAGGCTGGTTTGTGAGCACGAGAGAATTGTCAGCCCGAGAGAAGTCGCCGCAAGAATCATCATTGAGTCAAGCTTGTTCATACTGCTGAACTTCAGCCAGTTAAACCTTGCTTTAAAAACTTGAAGAATGTTCTGTTCTAGGGGGTGAAGCTTGCATAACAGTTCCAAGTAGTTTTGTAGACAAAGTAGAACCAATTTCTAACCTATAATTCTGGCATCCATCACTTCAGATATTGTCAGCGATGAGAATAATTTAGGAAACACATTCTGTCAGGGCAGAGAGCTTGCCAATTAAAAATTCAAAGCTTTTTGAATATTATTTGGCTATTGGCGATGACAATTTTTTGCTTTGTCTAAATATTCTTTGTTTCTGCGCTGGCAGTCAGCCTTACAATTCGACATATTTGAAAATAAATTTTAAAGGATTCGGCATAAAGCATATTTTGAAGATTTCAATTTGAATTATAATGAGATTTCTACGTTAGTTATAAAAATATGCTTCTATTAAATATGAGCATTATATACCAAGATGATTTATTAATAGCAGCTTTTCTTTTGCTACTTTGGTCTTTAGGAATACGCGTTTTTAATGCAGATCTCTGCATTATTTCTTACAGTTCACAACCAATATAAAATAGGCACACCTTTCATTCAAACAGCTCTAACCACGTATCCATACTTCCAATATAGGGTTAGAACCACAAGCATTAAAGTAGTTTCCCTCCATGTTTACTTGTGATATTTGTTACAGTACCAACTTTTCAACTAAATAGGCACAAACAAATTTAAATAGACAAAAAAGTTAAAATATTTTCTCATAAGAGTAAAGTCCCATGGGCCTTCTATTAAAAGTCTTCCTTCAATTTGATACAACTATAACTCTTAAATTTTACTTAATCATTTTACACCATATTATAAATAATATAAAATATGTGACTCAGACTTGTCACAAAGCATTATAATAAGTTCAGTCGCTTTTGTAAGCTATAAATGGACAAAATAAGAACTGTATTTTGCTGTAATTCTTACCAAATAACAAGCTGAAATAATTCACTACACCCAAACAAGAATTAGAAACTGACTAACCGGACTAATTGGGTACCAAGTCATGAAAACTCAAAAGCAAGGTACGTACACATGATGTCAATACTATTGTCAATCATGAGCTGGTCGATATAAATTGGAAGTCCCGACTTTGCATCCGTAGATTGTGATTCTTTAAGTTACGTAATTGAATAAGGTATGTGATTTCATTACGGAAGTTCTTGATATTTCAACGTTATAAACCTTTCCTTAGAAAAATCCCCAGAAATTTCCTATAAACATTTTTCCTATTCAGACATTCTTTGCCAATCCGAAAGTTACAATAAACAAAAATAGACAGGAAAGCAAAATCCACAATTTCGAGGTAATACACAAAAAAATATACAGTTTTGTGCTTGGCAAGTCCATAAATACGCCTACCGAAAGAATCACCAGTCCATTGCTCGTGAAGGTTAAATATGGTAATCTGCTGACAGACGCCCATCGAACTTATTTACAATCGCTAACTCTAGTTATCTATAAACCTCATTGCGTCTGTAAAGCCAAACATGACACATTTGCAGCATTGTCTGTCATGTGAAAACTTTACTTTTAATTGACTTAATTTTGCAATATGTTAACGTCCGTTGTCGATATGACTGTATTCATACCCAGTTCTACACTTTAATTACACAGCGACGATTTGTTCACCATATTACGCTGAATCAATTTTATCAGTTATTCTAAAATCACAAGTTGTAAAATCATATTTATCACAAGTAATTGGAGACCAAGACTCTTAGGATTCTAGGTCTTGTAATAAAAAAATCGTGATTTCCTTTGCTGCGCTGTGCGTTTGACAGGGTCAAAAGATCATGGTCAAAAGGTCTTCTCTGGTCAATACTTTTTAGGCGAACCGACTGCACTGATTGGGCTACGTGACCTTGTAGAAATCAAGCACCTTGAAATTCATGAAGAAATTCATCAGTAAATGTTTAAAGTACGTAGGTGGCTTTATCTTATATTGAATCCACTTACCGATTTATCCTCTAATTATATTGCAGATTTTAAAAAAGGTTCTCACGAACAGAAAACTTTATTGGGAAAGAGACATTGCCTTGAATTTTTTGGAAACGGAGGAAGAAGAATTCTTGAAAAGCAGCAATGATGCAAGTCAAAAAAGTCTACAACTTCATGGTAGAAGCATGAAATAATGCGGAATCTTATTAATATAACTTCCAATTCTCTTTAGTGAATGTTATATTCTAACGAGCACATCACTGGATCGGCCAACAAAACTTGTTTCCGGCCTAGACTATGACCACCATTGAACGACAGATGGCAAGATTGAAAGAATCAAGACATTAAATAAGAATCAAAATTAACCGAAAAAAAATAAAATGCTGAAGTAATTCCAGGAAATGTTATGTAAGGAAATAGATAATGACGACAGAGGAAAGAAAGTACTAAGAATGAAAAAAAAACAAAAAAGAGAAATTGAGTTTGGAAGTTGAATACAGGTGAAAAAAAGAGAAAAATGAGCAATGTGAGTACCGTGAAATTCATATCAATCATTGCGTTTGTTTTCCGAATAAAAGTTATTCGCTCTCCCTTTCTCACTTGTTTCATCGCAACTGATTTTGAATTTGCAAAAAAAAGGACTCGCAGAAACATAACTTCAAATTCAAAAGATCTGAAGCTTTAGGTGTTTGCCTAAGAATTTAAGTCTTTGACTTCCCATCGCTTTGAATTTTGACTACAGTCTGATGATTTATGTTGTAGACTAGGTTTCTGGTGACTCTGATGACACGGCTCCGCAAATGAAAGCAACGTTGAATTGAAGGGGAACGCTTGGGGTGTCACAATAAGCTCAGACTTCTCCCGAACACACGCGTTTTTGTCTCGTAATTTCGTACTTTCTGGTCGTTTTCCCGGTATACTCGCAGACAAGTTATTCTGGTCTCGGGAGACGTGTTGATTTAATTGTGTAGTTCTCACGCCTTTAATGACCTGTAAAGGAGAAGTGCATCTCCTTTAGAAAATCTTGAGGCCCGCAGGTTCACGTGGACCCTTCTGAGATCACCTCTTGGCAATAAAGGAACGGATCCTATGCACCATTCGGTGTTGCCAAGGTACCAGTACAGTCGTAGTGATGCAGCTTGGGCCAAATCTCTGGCTCTGCTGTTTATGTGGCTGCGAGAAAATGTAGACAAGTACGCCTATCTCGACCAAAACTGAGCAGAAGTCACTCATATCACTCAGTCAGAATGATCCCAGCACTTTGCCATCCTGCAGCTTATTTCCACCACAATCATCATGGATATGGACAAGGCATGAATCCATGTTTTAAAGATATCATCTCTAACAGACACTGCTCGTTCAGAGTAAGAAAAGCATTTAGGTTCCACAAGATTTCTGGATGTTGAATCCCAGTGGAAACTTTTCTTGATTGTTATGATGTTTACCTCTGTGTTAAATGCAAGCCTTGGTTTTTGGGCAATACTCTGCCTGTGCGTCAGAATGTGGTCTCACACTTGAAACACTTCACCCTAAAATCTAGGCTACTCCTTCAGTGCTGAGGTGAGTGAATGTTGCACTGTCAGACATGCTCTTGGATGCAACATAAAATTGAAGTACCCTCTGCCCTCTCAGGTGAAGGCAGAAGACCAGCATTCACTATCTCCACGTAGGGAACATCTGCCAGTACCCCTGTCAAAATTAGTCTCTCATGCAACACAGCTGAAATAAGCATGTTCATATTGTTTGGGGGCGGGTGTATCAATATGCACAAATGAGTTGTTAATTTCTTGTTACATCAGTATTTCATTGATTGGGAAATCCAGAGGCTACGAAATGTGCAATATAAGTACAGTTTTGCCTGCACCCCTTGCATTAACATTTTTATGATATATTCTAATGTACATATCTATAAGGAAAAATATAATATAATTTCATTGCTCTAATGTTTTCTGGACCACTTATCAAATTCTTATGTTGGCATGTTCATTCTGATTGCCTACCCTGCTCACTAGAGTGTTGATGATGGTGTATTTGCACCACCAGCACTTATCTGAACCAATAAGTCCAAGGATTGGTGGAAATTGGACCCCAGGTCTCATCAGTACACTCAATATTGGCCCATTTTCCGTATTAAGCTTTGAGTAATCAGCACTGCACTATTTACCTCCCTGATAGATAGTGAAGAACTGCTTGCTTTGGAATATACCCACCAGACCTGGCCTCGTGGGGCTGTTGAAGCCACCAAAATAGGGTAGCCCTATCACTAAGCCCATCATTGTCCATGAATTTTGATAAGGAATCCTACATTGGCTCCATGATTCACTTCTTTAAATGACTTCTTTTTAACTACCAAGGTGTGCTCAAATTCATTGTAGACTTAGGGGAAAATGGTTATGACATTTCTATTCTTGTTCTCATAATTCTCTGAATGTGCTTTCCAGATGTTTTCATGCCAATTTGCTAACAGGATGTCAAATTTACATATGTTGGAGATCTAAAATGATAGAAAATGCAGGAGAAGCTCAACAGGTCTGGAAGCATCTGTGGAGAGAGAAAAGGAGTTAATGTTTTAAGTCAGACATGACACTTCTTCAGAACACTCAAACTTATAATATCTGAAATAATTGTGGAACCTAAATATTTTATTGCAGTATTTGTGTTCTCCTGCCAGTGCAGGTTCGAACTCAAAGACTTACATATAAAATTCTTAAGCTATTTACCAAGGAAGAGTGTTTGATGTGGTTTCCTATTGCTTTGCCAAAGTTTTTAAATTTTGGAGTATCCCTTCATGGAAACGCTGCTAACAAAGCTAAAAATTCCATTACATTTTATGTTTGGTGTTTTTAAGCTTGGGAATGTTTAGGTGCACTATTATCAGAGCTGGGGAATTGAAAGCACCCACATCTATTTTTCGGAGCACTCTTATGGGACCCCAACCCAATATTTTGAGCTGTACTTTGGTCTCTGCACACAGGAACTCTCTGGAGATAACTGACCCAGAAGTAGGAATACCATCACAATCTGGATTGGGGTTCAAACAATTTGCTTCTGACTCAGAGGTAGGAATTCTATAATTTACGGAACAGGAGTATATTAATTGATTAAAATGCTTTTTATTGCCTTCATTAACATTTTACTAAGCTTCTTTTAAAAGCCTGAGTTTTTTTGCCCAGAACTGGTTTGGGTTGTGCAATCTGAAATTGTGAAATTATCTACCTTCCAAGAAATAATGGTGCTGTGCAGTTAGCTAGGCATGAAATCCTTTCTTTAGCAATTTCTAATCATATGTCATTCAAACAAATGCTAAACAGCAATATTGGAAAGATTTACAGTATTAAAATTAATAATCTTTTGTTTACAGAGAACACTGTGTAAGCTAAAAAATGAAAAAATAGTTTGTTTATGTATGTTGAAATTTTTGCCTGAAGTTTTAGAAATGTCACACAGTAGTAGAGACAGACTCTGATTAGCGGAAAAGAAAGAGTACAAGAGAGAAAAAAAAACTGAATCCAGAGAGAGACAAAGTGAGAGTGAAAGGTAGAGATAGGCTCAGAGAGAGAAAATTACTAAGAAAGAGTGGGGGACAGAGTGCAGTCAGAGAAAAAAAGTGTGAGAAAGAACAGACCAGGATCACAAAAAGAGAGAAAATTAAATGGGGGAAAGAATTTGGAGAGGTTAGTGGTCATGGTGCTTTTAGTGGCGGCCAAGTTGGGTGGTTGGGAGGGTTGGGAAGGAAATTTGTTTCTAAGTTGTCAAACTCAACCTCAACCTTCTAACATTTTTAGTTCTGTTTCTAATAAAGGCAGGCTGAGGGACACTGACAAATCCACTCTCAGGAATCATCACTGAAATCTTTCGAGGATTCTGTGTGCCTGAGTTTTAACTTACTTTTTAGTTTTATTTCATGTAGACTGGGATTCCTGGAACACAGAAATCCCAGCAGTTAAAAGGAAACAAGAAGGGCCCGATCCACGAGCTAAGTGCTTTGAATGTACTTTTTGTTGTCTAGGAGAAACAGGAATATTTCCCCTGGTTCCTCCCACTTGGAGCACTGTGAACACTTGGCAACCACTGGAATTTCTGGATGCTGTTGCTGTTTGATGTGCTGCAAACTCCTATGATGCCTGTTTCTCATTGCCCCAGTGTGATGGCATGTTTATGCAGTATCATATTCACAGGTGCTGTTCATTTTGATAGCTGCTGGGTGAAAAGCTAGTCACAAAAATTAAAAGGTGACCTGCCATTAGAGTCAACAAAATGTGCAGGAAACCATTTCCATACTTCCTGTTCAAAGAGCTTCAATTTCCCCCTCTCCTGTTTCAAGCAAATATTGGAACCTATGTCTTTCTTCATGTGAAATTACTAAAAAGTGACCATCTGAATCTGAAGTCAGTTAATTACTTCAGAAAATGTCAACACTACTACCTGTAAGACAGACATGCAAAAGGTTAACACTTTGGAATACTGGGAGAGGGCAATGTAGTGATGGGACATAGGAAGGGAAATAAGTAAGTGCCCCACTATGTAAACCGGATAACCTGAATTTGGCACAAAAGCAGAAATTGCTGGAAAAGCTCAGCAGGTCTGGCAGCATCTGTGGAGCGAAATGAGAGTTAACATTTTGGGTCGAGTGATCCTTCCTCAGAACCTGACTTTGGCATTGGGTTACTTGCTGCTCTGTTTACCCTGATACCCTGATTGTCAACATCTTGTCTAGAGTCCTGAGATGGGCTGGAGAAATCTACTTGTTTTAGCCAGGATGCACTTGAATGTCACTGTACCCAAAATCAAGTTTTAGTGACAGAGAAATTGAGCATGCATCACACATACACTTCCCGTTTGTGTCATTATTAATTAGGTAATAAGCAGTCCTTAAAGGACCACTAGAAGCCACTTAGAAACTGGTCAAAATTATTTTACAGTTTTATTTTTATGGGACCAGAAGCAACAGCTAATGTAAGGCCTTAGACCCTGACTTTAGTCCAGACTTCATCTGTTGACTGGTTCCACACAGGATTTGACTGATTCTGGGGAATTCATTTGTCAATGATAACTGTTGGAGATCTTACAAAAACGTGTACTTCAGGAAATCCTGATTGCATTCACTTTTGACATAAACATCATTTAAAAACCAAATAGCAGACCTGTAAGTTGGATCTATTTAAAATAACTAGGGATAGGAAGGGAGAAAATGAACAACTCACAAGAATAAGGGATGGAACAGCAGGACAAAAGTAAACAGGCAATTTAAAGTTGGTCTGTGGCCCCTTGTAACAAAGAAAAGGGTCAGTCAACCAACATTTCCGTCATGAACAATGGATTTGGGCAAAGAATTTGTGGACAGTCAGTAATGAATCAGTAATAAATGAGGCTTCTCAGATTGGACCCGATTATGTGCATAGAGATGATGATTTCTGGATGTAGTCCTTTGAATGAAAATGTAGCAAGTAAAACAGTGTGCCTTATGAAAGATAATCCCTGAGGCATTGCAACATTGTAGCCATACAGATCATATACAGATACTAATATTCCTTTACCAGCTCCATGCTCCCATATTTAGGAACCCTAATTTCTTTACTGGTTAAGTGCTTCCTTTTCAATGGATGATGAAAAAATCTGCCAGAGAGATATGATATTAATAGATGTGATGGATATATTTTTCTGTGGAGGTATTATCAAATATCTGCTCACATTTACCACAAAAATGATTTACATGTACTTTAAAAATCTTGTGCAATGTAGTACCTAGGATATTGATTAAAAGTTCTAATCTATGGCTGATATTCGAATAATTGGACATCAATGACACACACAGATACTATATGGTTGCTACAATACCTTTGGCTATCAGATTTTTCAAGGACTGGACTAATCTTCCACAGACATGAGTTCACAATACCCACTGGCATCAGGGGGAATTTAAATTCATTTAATGAATAACATATGAAATAAAAAGTTACTAGTCTCATTAACAATGATCATGAAGCTACTGGATGGTCATAAAAACTAATCTGATTCAATAAAGTTTTTGGGGACTGAAATCTGCCATCCTAACCTGGTCTGGCCTTCATGGGCCAGCAGACCCACAGCATATGGTTGACTCTCAGTTGCTCTCAGAAATGGTCTAACAAGCCTCTCAGTTGTATCAAATCATTTCAGAGCTATCACAAAAGAATAGAATGAGACAGATCACATGGCAACCAGAAACAATAAGGTGTATCTTGTCCAAATGAATCTGGAAAGTCCCTCTCACCAACATCTGGACTGTGGAGACCAGGCACCTGCTCAGTACCAGTCAGGAGGGGTGCCTGTAGTGTTGGCAGTCAGGAGGATCAGGGGCAGCAGACAAGGCTATGAGAGGCAATGGCCCTCATTTCCCAGAGCTGCAGCACTGCAGTGGCCTGGCTGTCTCCAAGACAGGTTGAAGCTACCATGAAGTACCAGGTCCAGCACCTTCAGGGTCTGCTGGAGAAGCGCACGCACCCCAGCCATTGGTCCTTAGGACTACAGGCCTGGTGACAGGGGTTGTGAATCTAGGGAGCATTCCAGGTGTCACTTCCTCAAAAGGAGTTCAGGGCAGTGCCTGAAGGCACCCAACTAGGGGAGGAATGACATGCAGCACACTTTGAAGTCCAGAAATGGCTGTGCCCTCCACTTCCTGTCTCCCTCCAACCCCTGAATGAACTAAGATCAACTTGCCTCTGCCAATAAGACCCTCAGTTTGTCTGGCCCAACCAGACAAAAGTGCCAATTGGGTTGCTTGACCAAACCTCCAAAGCCTATGCGCTCTATGGCTGAGCAGTTTCCACCCACCCCAGCTGGGTACCAGAGAGTAGACAAAGAAGCAATGTATGTGAAAGGAGGAAGAAGACATTTTGAGGGCACTTTTTGGCATGGTGACAATGCACTGTTATTGATTTTGCATTTTCTCATAAGCATACACCTGAATGTCCTTCTCTCTGTGTAGCCTCAGATGGCATTATTACACCATCAGGCAACACTTCATGATCACAGACAATGTTTCAGGGATGGAGTTCTGTGGTGAGAACCTGCTCATCAGGTTCATCATCAGGAAGCAAGAGGAACATGGTGAAGACGTGGATAAAAGCAAAATACTGCAGATGTTGGAATTCTTACACAAGGACAGAAATTCAGGTCTGCCACATCTGCTTCAGAACTGCCATACATGGCATTGGATCTTGCTGATAACTTTGGCCCTCCTGGTACAACAGTCTCACTTTTTCACAGCCTTTGTGCCTAACAGCATAGCTATCAATGAGTTGTTCAGCAATATCTGAGGCGTGGAGCCGCAACACAAATAGGGGAAAGTGCATTAAGATGGTCAAGGATTTGGGACCCCACAGCTCTCTGTCATGAACAGTACATGGACCTGTGTGCCATGTTCTTTCCCTTTAAAAGCCCTAACATTAGTGGGTCTTGTAGCACCTCCCTCACAGGTAGAGTCAATAACACTGACATTTCGAGCCACAGCCATTTTCTTCCCTATTGCATATTTTGTTTTCCAATATGATAGAAGGTGACAGTGGATACTCCTCGGCCAGTAACTTGTAGCCTCCACCTCTCATGTAGCCCTTCCCAGAAACCCCAGTAGCTTTGCATCTCCCCAGGTCCCCACCCAACCTGTCTACATGAGCCAGCTCCAGCCCACATTTTCCACCTAGCCCCTAAAATGTCAGAAATGTGAAGTGACCATGCCAGGTGCGTTCACTGCCCTCCCTCCCTGATGCCAGCTTGCTCATGACTGTTGAAACCCCCCACCCTTTTCGCATTACCCTGTACCTACCCATGCTTTACTATATTTCCCTGCTTGCAGATACTGTCTTCTCAATTGTCACGTTAACTTTCTCCTAGCCTGCAGCTCCCAGTTCCAAAACCTAACTTGCAGAGGGTCATTCCTAGCAACAACCACCATTCCTTCCACCACCACATCCCTCATCCTCTTAGTTTTTGTGGATGAAGACACTGACTGCCCATTTCCCACCCCCATAAGCAACCTAACCAGACAGCACTAGGTAAGAAACTCCCAGCCCCAGACTAGTAGCTGTACATTTCCTCAACTGCATTAGCCCTATTCCAGCACCCTGGGATGGACACAGGGCTGACTGTGACCCACTTCCTGGACTACAGAGTCATAGACAACTAGAGTGAGAACACCCTGATCAAACTCCTGACCATGGCCAATCCCCAATCTGGTGTGTGAGGCTGCCCTTGACTAACTGCACTGACTAATGTGTATGCCCAAAGGATTTCAGTGAGCACCATTCCCTCAAAAGTCTGAGACATGGCTGCTTGCCTGTTGCACATGCAGTGTGTTTGCTGTGTGAGTTGCTGGAATATGGTGCGGATGTGAGATTGGTGTAGCACAGTGTTGTACAGCAAGATGTCCACCCCCTAGACTGAGGACAACTGATCTGAAAGACAAGGTGCCTGGTTTTGTGACTGCACTAATTGCCATAGCAAAATAAGACAGTGATGCTGTGAACATTCAGGCAGGTGCTAAGTGAGTGAGCAATAAAAGCAAAACGAGCAACATTGAGCTGCACCCTGGTCTAATGCATGACCTGGGCAGCTGTCCCTGTGTGCAAAATGTCCCTTCAGCAGCCTTACAATGCTAGTTTCTGATGCACCCTGCAATGTAAGTTTGTGCTTTCCAGTGTGTGCTGCCAATCTATCAGATAGCATGATGGTCAGGGGGGTGGGAGGTTAACAAATGCCAGATGCCAGTTTTCGTGGATGTGTGGATTGTGCCCTGATTTGTACTTTGCTTGAACACAACATGGAGGTTATTCAGTGGCAAGCTCAGTATGCCAGATAGTGACTTTGCTTTCTGTGTCGGGTTTTCTCCACATCTAGTCTGCTTTTTGAGTTTGGAAAGGTCAAAAGCTTAATATTAATGAGGCAAGTTGGAATGCCAATAACATGTTTAAGAAACAATAACTCCCCTTAATTGGAAACTCACTGCTGCCTTGTGGAAAACTCATGGACACTGCCAATATGCGTTGGCAGGGGCTCAATCTAGACATTCCTCCCACATCCATTGGGAAACTATCTGCTGTCCACTCAGATCATTCCAAAGCACTGCGGAGTAGGATGGCTGCATTGTGCCTGCAATGTCATATAAACTGGAATAACAGAGTCTTGAAATTCAATTGTGTAGCACCATTCAAAGTGAATTTAAATTCCAATATTTCCACGAGGTAGTAGGTTGTACAATGGGCCACTACCTACTTGACCTGCATGGCATGCATCATTGGACACAGCAGGGTGTGCTGAATCATGAGAAAATGGCAGTATTGCTATACCACACTGCCCAACCAGCTGATGTGATATTATAGGACCAAAATTAGACAATATGGTTCCCGGCAATGCCACCAACATTATACCACATCTCCCCTAAACCATTTCCCCTATAGCTGACCCATTATGCAATCATGTATACAACAGTATTACAGATCCCAATACCCATCTTCCACCCAATCTCTGATTTCACAAATGCACTGGTCTGTATGGCTCACAATTCTCTCAGATTCTCTCTTTTGGACTTGGAAGAATATATGGTTTTACACTTAGCTCGTTTTGACCCTGGTTCTATTCTGTGGATTATTTCTCCACTTAAAGATCTTTTATCTCTCGGATATCCTTTGCAATGTCATTTAACAAATCTTATTGTTTGTCCATTGCTTTATCGAGAAGATACTTAGGACACTCCTACATTTTCTACCTGAAAGACAGCTGTTTTGTTGAAATAATAACACTTGATTTCTGGATCAGGCTATTTTGTGTCTTGAATCTGCGGACATTGGTCTGATCCGAGTGAAGTCATGTGTAGACTAGTTCTTGATCAGGCTGAACATCTTCTATAGCAATTATCAAGGGCTTTTAGGGCATCTTCAAACCTTTTTGTACTGCCTTTGATGTTTTGCCTGTTAATAATATTCACAATCAAATAATATAATTGTGTATTCGCTTGCTTGGCTTCAGTCTGAATGTCTAATTTTGAGGCAATGCTGTATCATAAGAACTGTGTCCTCCATTGAGTCCATTTTGTGTTCTGTATGGTCCTATTCTGGCTTGAATCTGTGAAGAAGTATATCTTTTTTCATTTCTTTTGTCTTCTGATCAAACTTATTAATGTAAAGGAACGTAATTCTATTCCATTTGAATATTGCTTTCAATCTGTGTTTCTTTAAGCTTGCATTCACCAATACTGTTCTAAATTCAATTACTGCAGATCTTGCTAGGCCATATGCCACAATAATATTGCTCTATTTCCTTTATTTGCCAGTGTTTCTTCACTCTGTACTTGCGTGACATAGTGTTAAATTCTTTAATAAAGCATTAATTTATGTGCCGGAAAACATAGCCAAGGTTTTAAATGAGTACTTTATATCTGTATCCACCACAGAGAAGGACCGATGTACGTCTGTAAATCAATTGGAGTGGAAGGAGGGGTTGTAGATATAGTATACTTGACAAATTACACTGAGAGAGAAGACATAATGACAGTTTTAGCTGGCTTGAAAGTGAATAAATACCCAGATTCAGATGAAATGTATCCAAGGCTGCTATAGGAGGCAATCAAGGAGATTGCAGGGGCTCTAACATTAATTTTCACACCCTCTCTAGCCTCAAGAGGGGTGTCAGAGGACTGAAGAAGATATAATGTGATACCATCATTCAAGAAGCATGATGGAAATAAATCCGAAAACTACAGGCCAAAGTGTTTGACAATTATAGTAGAGAGACTACGGGAAACAAATCTGAGGGATAGATTTAATCTCCACTTGGAAAGTCATGGATTAATCAGGGATAGTTAGTATGGGTTTATAAGGGGGAGATTATTTATAACAAATTTGAATGAATTTTTTGAGGAGTGAGTGGGTGTGTAGATGAGTGTAGTGTCATTTATGTAGTCTACATGGACTGTAGTAAGACTTTTAACATGGTCTTGCATGGCAGACTGCTTAAAAAGGTAAGGGTCCGTGGGATCCAGGGCAATTTGGCAAGTAGGATCAAAAATTGGCTGAGTGGCAGGGGGCAGAGGGTGATGCTTGAAGAGTGTTTTCGTAATTGGAAGCCTTTGTCCATTGGTGTACCACAGGGTTCATTGCTGTTTGTAGTGCACATTAATGATCTAGACATGAATTTAGGAGGTATAATTAGTAAGCTTATAGATGACAACAAAATTAGTGGTGTAAATAGAAAGGTGGGAAACCTTAAACTACAGGATGATGAAGCTAGCCTAGTCAAATGGACTGAACAGTGACAAATGGAATTTAATCCTGAAAAGTGTGAGGTGATGCATTTTGGGAGGACAGCAAGACAAGGGATTAAATGTTGAATGGTAGGAACTAAGAAGGTTGTAGAGGATGAGTGAGATTTTGATGTCCATAACCATAGATCCTTGATGGCAACTGCATAGATACTTAAGGTGGTTAAGAAGGGATATGGGATATTTGCCTTTATTAGGCAAGACATTGAATACAAGAGGAAGACTATAATGGAGCTGTGACTAATGCTAGTTGGGACACAGCTAGAGTACTGTGTGCAGTTCTGGTCACAAGGATGTGATTGAACTAAAGAGGGTGCAGAGGTGATTCACCGGGATGGAGTGACTCAGCTACGAAGGGAGACTAGATAGGCATGGGATGATTTCCTTTGAGCAGAAAAGGCTGAGAGGGGATCTGATTGAGATATGCAAGTTTCTGAGGGACATAGTCAGGGTGGATAGAGAGAAACAGCTCTCCTTGGTAGAGAAGTCTACCAAGGAGCACATTTTTAAGGTAAGGAGCTGGAGGTTCTTTTGTCTTCTGGGGATTTGAGGGAATATTTTTACCCAGACAGTTACAGGTATCTGGAACTCACTGCCTAAAAGAGTGATTCTGCCAGGAACCCTCAAGACATTCAATAGATGTTTAGCTAAATACATGCAATGCCATTACATACAAAGTTACAGGCCAGTGCTGGAAAATGGCATTAGAATAGATGAATGTTGATGATGGGCATGGGCATGATAGGCTGACGGGCCTCCTTCTGTTCTGTAAAATTTCTATAAGTCTACCTATTTAGAGCCATGGTGCTCAGGGTAGAATATTAGCATGGATAGAGGATTGGCTAACTAATTCATGACAGAGAATTCAAATAAAGGGGACATTTTCGGGATGGCAATGTATAACTATTGGAGTGCTACAGGGATCAGTGCTGATGGGGTGGTGACTGCATTCTCTCCAAGTTTGTCAAAGACACAAAAATAGGTGGAAAGGAAAATGATGAGGATGACACAAAGAGCTTATCGAAGGATACAAAAGCAGGTTAAGTGAATGGGCAAAACCTTGGCAGAGGGAATATAATGTGGCGTTATATTTTTAACAGGAACAATAGAGGAGCTGAATATTATCTAAGTGGGGAAAGACTGCAGAAAAAATGCAGTACGGATTGATTTAGGGTCCTAGTGTATGAATCATAAAAAGCTAGCTTCCAAGTTCAGCAGATAATAGGGAATGCAAATGGATATTGGCCTTTATTCCAAAGGGAACGGAGGATAAAAATAGGGAAGTCTTGCTAAAACTAAACAAGGCACTATAGCCGGAATACAGTGAATAGTTTTGGGTCCCTTTTCTAAGAAAAGTTAAACTGGCATTGGAGGCAGTCCAGAGAAGGTTGACTCGCTTGCTCCTGGGTATGGAAGGATTTTCTTATGAGGAAAGGTTGAGTAGGTTGAGCTTATACTCATTATAATTTAGAATTTGACCCTATTCAAACATATAAGATTCTTAGGGAGCTTGATTGAGTGGATGTGGAAAGGTTGTTTCTCCTTATGGCTCAGTCTAGGACCAGCGGGCATAAGAAACCCCACAATAACGTCGCTTCTTCTTCAGGCCGCTCAGGAAACTTGCATGTCCATAAGGTCCCTCACCAACTTCTACAGATGCACCATTGAAAGCATACTGTCTCGGTGCATAACGGCCTGGTATGGCAACTGCTCTGCCCAGGACTGTACGAAACTACAGTAGGCAGTGTGCACAGCCCAGACCATCACGGAAGCCAACCTTCCATCCATGGACTCTATTTATATGGCTTGCTGCTGTAGAACGGTGACCAACATCATCAGAGACCCATCGCACCCCGGTAATGATCTCCTACAACCTCTTCCGTTGGGCAGATGATACAGAAGCCTGAAAACACGCATAAGCAGGTTCAGGAACAGCTCCTTTTCAGCCATTAGTGGACTGTTGAATGGACTGTAGCCTCAAATAATGTAAGCTGCAATGTAACCTGTATGCATCTAAGTCTTTTTGATCTGTACATCTTTTACTTACTGTGATCTGCCTGCACCTCTCGTAAACAAAGCTTTTCACTGTATTTCGATACATGTGACAATAAAATCAATCAATCAATCAATCAACCATCCATTTGATAGAGAAATGAGGAAGATGTTTTTCCCTCACAGATTGGTGACTCTGTGGAATTCTTTAGCACAGAGGGCTGTAGTGCTGGAGTCATTAAGTATATTAAAAGCTGAGATAGACAGAGCTCGTAACAAATCAGTAAGGGAATCAAGAATTATGGGATGAGGGGTATAATGCAGGGAAGTGGAACTGAGGATTATCAGATCAGCCTTGATCTCAGTGAGTAGCAGAGTAAACTTCTGTTCCTATATCTTATGGTCTTATTGCTTCTCTACTGTTTACTGGTTTCTCCGACATTTTAAAGGGGTTTCCTGCCTTTTTCAGTGATCAAAATGATGATGACCCAATTTGTCTAGAGTTTTTGCAACTTCCATAAGTAAGATAGGAACATAGCATCAAGAATAGGACCCCGAGCCTGCCCCACCATTCTAGATCATGGTTGATCATCAAATTCAACACCGTATTCCCATGTTATCCCCATATCCATTGATGCCATTATTAACCAGACATCTATCAATCTTTCCACATTTAATGACTAATCCTCCACAGCCTTCTGGAGTAGACAATTCCAAAATGTCATCAGTTTTCAAATGAAGACATTCATCCTCATTTCAATCCTAAATGGCTGTCATTTAATCTGAAACTGTGCCTCCTGGCTTTGGACACCACAGGCAGGGGAAACATCCTTTCTGCATTTCCTCTAATAATCCCTTAAGAATATTGTTGTTTTCTGACATTATATCTCATATTTTTAAGTTTCATAGAATACAGAACCAATCTCCAAAATCTCTCCTCACAGGACAGACCCACCATTCCAAGAATCAGTTTGGTGAAATTCCCCTGCACTCCCTTTATGGTAAGTATATTGTTCCATACACAAGGGGACCAGGATTGCACACAATGTTTCAGGTGTGGTCTCACCACTGTTCTAAACAATTAAAGCAAGAGCTCTCTGCTTCTCTACTCAAATCCTCTTGCACTAAAGGTTAACATACTGTTTATCTTCTGAATTTATTCCTGCTGTCTGCTTTCTGCCTGTTAATCAATCCTCAATCCACGCAAGGATATCATCCCTGATCTCATGTGCTTTAATTTTGTTTACTAATCTCTTGTGTAGTACTTCATCAAAAGCCTTCTGAAAATCCACATACACCTCATCTGCTAGCTGTCCCTCATAGACTCTTTGATAGCATTCTCATAGAAACTCAATATGGTTTTCAAACCTGATTGCCTCATCATAAATCTATGCTGACTCTGCCCAATCAGCCAATTATTTTCTAAATATCATCACTGCAATCATTATGTCTGTAGCCATCTCTTTCAACACTCTAGGTGAAGGTCATCAGGTCCCCAGGTGTTTTTCCACCCTTAACCATAATAATTTTTCCAAATCCACTTTTATTTTAGCTAATATTAATTTCTTTCACTGCAACAGTCTGACTTGACTCGTATCTAAATTATTTCATTGAGACTTGTTGTATTTTCTTCTGTCAAGACAGACACAAAGTATTTATTTAGCTTTTCAGCTGTTTCTCTATTTCCTGTTATAAATTCTCCTGCATCTGTATGTGATGAACTTACAGTTGCCTTTGCTAATGTTTTCCTTTTTACATATGTATAAAATCTTTTACAATCTATTTTTAAGATTCTTGCTACTTTATATCGATATTATATTCTCTCCTTCTTTATCAATTTCTTTGTTTTCATGCTTACAACTATTTTTAGGTAACTTTATAAGTCTCCTCTTTTGAATCTAATACTATTTTTAACGTTCCTTGCCATCCATAACTCTCTCGCTTTTCATGTATATTTTTGCCTTAAAATAATGTATTTTTTGAAAGCCAATTTTTTTTTTAAGTACTAACCTACCATCAAATGTTTGAATTTTTTTGATTTGTCACAACCATCCTATTATCATACTTTCATAATTGTCCTTGTTTTGATTTAAGACCCTAGTTTCATATTTAGCTATATCTTTTGAAACTTAATGGAATGTACAAACCCAGGAGCAAGAGTAATCCATTTATCCCATTGACCCTGCTCTGCCATTCTAGATCATGGCCGATCAACTCCTCAGTGCCATTTTCCGGCACTCCATACATTCTTTTAGTCTCCAGAAACCTATTCATTTTTGCCTTCGACCTGCTCAATGATTGAGCTTTCACAGTTCTCTGGGGTAGAGAACTGAAGCAATTCATTGTCCTCTGATTAAGAAATTCATCCTCAGTTCATTCTTAAATGGTCTGCACCTTATCCTGAGATTTTGTCCCTTGATCCCAGAATCACCAGTCAGGAAGAACACCTCATCTATATCCACTCTATCAAACCCTGTCAGAATTTTGTAACTATCAATGAGATCCTCCTCATTCTATGTCACTCTAGAAAATACAAATGCTGATTCCTCAATCTTATAAGGCAATCCCACCATCCCAGGTATTAATCTGTTGCACTCCCTCTATGACAAAAATGTCCTTCTTTAGATAAGGAGATCAAAACTGTGCACAATACTCCAGATAAGGCCTCATAAAGACTCCGTTCAATTTCAAAAGGGCATCTTTACCTTGATGCTCAAATCCCCCTGAAATGAATGCCAACATACAGTTTCCCTTTCTAAGTGATTGCTACACTTGCATGCTACCTTTAGTATCTCATGGACAAGAATGCACAGATCTTTTTGAATAACTGTGCTTCCCACCTTCTTCCCGTTTTAAAAAAGTTCTGTCTTCCTGGTTTTTTTCTACTAAAGTGAATAACATCATTTGCATTTACACTATATTCCATCTGCCATGTTCTAGCCCATTCACTGAGCCTGTCTAAGTCCTGTTGAAGCCTCCTTATGGCCTTCTCATTCCCATCTAGTTTGATTTCATCAACAAATTTGGAAATATTACAATTGTTCCCCACATCTGAGTCAGTTATATGGATTGTGAACAGTTGTGCACCCAGCACTGACCCTTGCGGCTCCTCAGAATGATCTGTTTATTCCTACTCTCTACTTTATGTCTATTAACCAATTCTCAATCCAAGTATATTTCTTCCAATCCCATGTGCTCTAGTTTTATTAACTAACCCCCTGTGTGACCCCCCTCTTATCAAAAGCCTTCTGAAAATCCAAGCCACAGTCATTGGTTCTCCTTCACCTTTGCCGCAAGCAAAATTTTCAAGAAAACTCCAATATGTTCGTCAAACATAATTTGTCTCTCATAAATCTATGTTGACTGTGCTCACTTTTGCTGTTCTTTCCTAAATATTCAATTATCACATCCTTTATGATAGATTTTAACAATTTCCCTACTATAGGTGTCAAGTTAAATGCCTAGCATTCCATGCTCCCTCTTCCTCCCTTCCCAATGGGGTTACATTAATTACCTACTTAGCACTCTTCTGTAAGCTTCTAGTTTGAGGTTCTCATTTGAATCCTTTGCAGTATATTTCTTCTGCCAGTTATCCCTCCAAATAGTGACAAACACAATATTCTTTATTTCAGCTGAGCTGTAACTAAACTAGCTAAATATTGAACATGCTTTAAAAAATCTCAAAACACACAGTAAAATAAAGTCTCATCAATTTCCCAAAGGCACCACATTACAGTGATCAAACTCAAGAGAGGTTGCTCTTCCACGTAAAACTTTTAGATTTGACTTAATTGTTCCCCTCGGTTAATCTGCACACCTGAGTCCTCTTGTGGCCTGTGTAAAGAGAATAACCACAATGCTGATTAAAAATCTGTTTATCTTAGTTTTGAATAAATTTAACAATGTAACCTCGACAGCCCTCTGCAGTAAAAGTTCCACAGATTCATTACCCTCTGAGAGAAACAGTCCTCCTCATCTCTACCTTAAATGCTGTCTGGTGCTAGACTCTCCGACAAGAGGAAATGACCTCTGCACATTCACTCTGTCAAGCCCCCTAAGAATCTGTGCTCTGAAGAAGGGTCACTGAACCTGAAACATTAACTCTACTTTCTCTCCACAGATGCTGTCAGACCTGCTGAGTTTTTCCAGCAATTTATTTTTTGTTTCTGATTTCCAGCATCTGCAGTTCTTTGATTTCTTTCCCCTCTAACAATCTTACATGTTTATTCTTTTATTCTTTTATTCTTATCCTTTTATTCTTCCCACCCCAATAGTACAAGCCTAAACTACACAAGCTTTTCCTCATAAAACAGTCGCTCCATGCCTGGAATCAACCTAGTGAACCATCTCTGGGCTGCATCCAATTCCAATTTGTCTTTCCTCAGATAAGAGGACCAAAATTATTCACAGTATTCTAGTTGTGGTCTGACAAGTGCTTTGTATAGTTTTCGCAAAACCTCCCAATTTTTATACTCCATTCCTTTTGAAATAGAGGCCAACGTTCCATTTCCTATTACCCACTGGATTTAGTTGCTAGCTTTTTTGTGATTCATACATGAGAAACCCTGAATCCCTCTGTTCTGCAGTTCTCTGCAATCAGTCTCTATTTAAATAATATTAATCTTTTATCCTTCCTGCCAAAGTGCATAACCTTACATTTCCCTGTATTATGTTCCATCTGCCAAGTTTTTGCCCACTCCCTTAAGTTGTCTATATCTCTCTGCAGACTGTTTGTGTTATCCTTATCTCTTGCTTTCCCATTTAATTTTGTGTTATTGCCATACCTGGAAATAGTAGCTTCACTTCCCCATTCCAGTCATTAACATACATTGTAAATAACTGTGGTCCCAGCACTGATCCTTGTGTCAGTCCACCAGTTAGATTGCCATCCTAAACATGCCTCCTTTATCCCAAATCTCTGTCTTCGATTAGCTAGGCTTATCCTCTGTCCATGTGAATGTATTACTCCCAGCACCATGGGCTCTTATCTCAATTTGCCTAACAAGTACATTACCAAATGCCTCATAGGAATCCAAATATTTTTCATCTAGAAAATACAATTGCAGTTCCCTCAATCTCTTCTCATAAGGCAATCATCCCTTCCTAGATGGCCTCAACTATAATCTTGGGTTCATGTCATGCTACATGTAATCCCACCATACTGTTTTGTATTTTTAAAATCTTCCTTAGTGTTCTGTTTTGACACCATCACCTTGATAACTTGTCATGATCCCTCTACCTTAATTAGTTTGTACAGTTTTGGATTACTTATTATATTGGTTAGAGCCTCACAATATGAGTCTTATACCAATCATGTTATTCCAGCCATTTGGTTTGTCTCCAGCACCATCTTATTTTTAATTTTTTGTAATTATCTCTCTGCCTCAATTGATCAGATTACTGGTCATCCCTTCATTTGCTATTCAGCTGTTGACACTTTACTCACACCATCTGACACTTTTGAACACCTGCAGAGACTTGTTATTCAGCCGGACAACACTTTACTCACATCATTTGTATAATCTTTGAATTTCTCTACCTATAAATTCTGTGCCTGTGTGCCTCTCTTCACTTCACCTGATGAAGGAGCAGCACTCGGAAAGCTTGCGATTTCAAATGTATCCTTTGGACCAAAACCTGGTGTTGTGTGACTTCTGACTTTGCCATCCCAGGGATTAATCTGATGAACCTTCCATTTATTCTGCTTGTTAGTGCCTCAGATAATTCTCATAAATTTATTAGGCATGATTTCCCCCTCATGAAGCCATGCTGACTCTGTTTGATCATACCATGTATTTCTAAATGCTCCACTATTATATACTTTATAATAGGCTATAACCTTTTCCCAATGGCAGATGTTAAACTAACTGGCTTTCAGTTAGCTGCATTTTTTGTCTCCCTCCCCTTTTGAATAAGAATTTCACATTGGCAAATTTCCAGTTCTCTGGGACTTCTCAGGTTCTTGGAAGATCATTAACAGTTGCATCCAATATCTCTGTAGCTAATTCCTTTAAAATCATAGGATACAAACTTAAGTCCCATTTGTTTCCATTCTACTTTTTCTTTATGTTTGTTATTGAGCTGAATCTCATTTTGTTTTTGGCTTAGTTTGAGTTTAGTCTAGGTTTCTGGTGTTTTTTTTTAGCGAGACTTAATGATTTTTCTCTGTATATCTTACAAATGCACCACGTCAATTAGTTACATGCTCCTAGGGCATCTTTCACCTCCGATTCTATTGCCTCATTGCCTGCTACAATTGTGCAGAGCACAGCACAACCAGGACAATGCAGCAAACTCTGTCTGGAAGCCCCACTGAGACCAGTCCAAATGTGGAACTGCATCTTCAATAGCCCCATCATCTGCTCCGCCATGGCCCTGGCTTGAGCAGCATTAAACCTGTACTCTACATTAGTGAAGAGATTGCACAATGGTGTCATGAGTCCCAGTCACAGTGGGTAGCCCTTGTCCCCCAACAACCAGCTTAAAAGCGCCAGGAACACCTGGAGAATGCTACAGACTATACGAGTCATGGCAGCTGCCAGAGTAGTGGGCAAGCACCTCCAGGAAGTGGTAATGGTCGATCACAGAATCATAGAATCCCTAGAAGCAGGCCACTCAGCTCATCAAATCCATACCAACCCTCAGAAGAACAGCCTACCCAGGCCCAACCTCCTACCCTATCCCTGTAAACCTGCATTTCCCATGGTTAATCCACTTAGTCTGCACATCCTGGACACTATGGGCAATTTAGCATGATCAATCAACCTAATCTACACACTTTTGGACTGTAGGAGGAAACCAGAGTGCTCGAAGGAAATGCATGCTGACACGAGGAGAGTGAGCAAACGCCTCACAGACCATCACCCAAGATGATCATAGATCATCTGAAAACTGTCAGCAGAACGCTTTATTTTAGCTTCCAGTCTTTCCTGATATTCCATCTTTGCTTCTCTTATCTTAAATTTTTCTCCTTTTTCATCCAAGGAGCTTCAGATTTGTTTGTACCACCTTTCCCTTTTAAGGGAGTACATTTTGCATGTTCTTGAACCATGTCTTCGAAGAAGTCCCATTGTTCAGTTATGCTCTCTTCTGCCAATGTTTACTTCAGTCTATCTGATCCACCTTCATTCTTTCCCATTGAAGTCGACTCTTCCTCAGTTGATTATTCTTACATCCACATTGCCCATTATTCCTTTCCACTGGCATCCTAAACCTGTCTCCTAAAACTGAAACTTGATCTATTTCGCCCACGCTATTCCCAGAAACCAGGTCTTGCAATGCTTCATTTCTTGTTGGACTGAACATATACAGCTGTAGAACATTTCCCTGAGCACAATCTGGGAATTGTACTTCTCTCAGCTCTTAATACAACCACTATTCCTGCCTATATTCAGGAAATCCATGATCCCATTAAACTGCTCTATAATGCTTGCACATTGCTATAATTTCCTGGCAGATTTGTTGCTCTATATCCCTCCCATTAGCTGGTGGTGGAATGTAAACTGTGGGTTTTAAACAAATAATTTGTTAATGTTATTTGGTGAGTTTAAAGCTGAGTTTGAATTTGTAATCAATGGGGTTTTTCAGTGTGTCTGAAGTTAATGGCTAACTTGGAAGTATTTCTGTAGCCATGGTGATTTATTTCATAAACAGAGTTTGAAGACTGGCTATAGAGTGAATGATGTCTTTTTTTTCCCTTTATTCATTCATGGGCTAAGGGCATCGCTGGCTAGGCAGCATTTATTGCCCATCCCTAATTGCCCAGAGGGCAGTTAAGTCAAGCACATTGCTGTGGGTCTGGAGTCACATGTAGGCCAGTCCAGGTGAGGATGGCAGTTTCCTTCCCTAAAGGACATTGGTGAACCAGACGGGTATTTCCCAACAATCAACAATAGATTCACGGTCATCAGTAGATTCTTAATTCCAGATACTTACTGAATTCAAATGCCACCATCTGTCATGGCAGGATTCAAACCCAAGTCCCCAGAATTTTATCTGGGTCTCTGGATTAACAGTACAGCGATAATACCACTAAGCCATCACCTCCCCTGTCTGCACTAATGGAATTTAATTTATTTTAGATTGTTTGCAACCCAGCATAGTAAATAATGGGTCCATAAAGGTTTGCTTATTAGTCCTGAATTCTGGGTTATTTTAAACTTAAGGGAAACACCCATAACAGAAAGAGTTTGAGTTTCACTTTTGACTTTGGGTAGTGTTAGTCCTGGGAAGACTTTGGAGTGGGGTGCCTTTATACTGTAGTGGTTCTGAGAAGGGAATGATACATTTAGTGAAATTCACTTTGGAGTGAAAAATTGGTATTCATCCATATTGAGATTAAAAGCAGGAAATGGTTATTTAAGATGTATGATTCTGCGTAATCCAAGATGGAGAATGGGAAAAAATTGTGGTTGTCAGAGCTGCACCTTTTTTGAGGTATTTTCCATTTTGGAGCTGATTTCCTCAAATTCTAGGAATAGTAATTACTGTATTATAAACTGTTGCATTGTTTTGGAACTTTGGAAAACGTAAGATCAAAACAATGGCACTTTAAAAAGGATGATGGGAGACAAAGGTTGTGACCACATGGGAAGTGATTCAAAGGAAGAAAGAGACCCAGCTGTAACCTGCATAGCTGCTGCCTCTGTTGTTTGGTTTCAAGTATCTCTGGACATTGGAGTTAGTTCTAAGAAAATTAAACAAACAGTAAAATTAATTCACGCTGGCCTTGGAGAAACCTATGTGGGGGAGCTCACGTATTTCTTTTCTTGAACCTCAGTGACAGGCGGGCACCCTGGGACTGTTATCCAGGACACTCCCAAGGTGCTTTGCCTCTCTGCCTCAACTCTGTCAGTGACCCCCATCATCTCCAGCAGTCAAGCCAAGGCGGTTGGATTTGTGTAGGGACCCTCAGCAGGTGGGAGCCATGCAGAGCCACAACACCAGCGAATACCGCAATCTCATCTCCGTCTCTTCCATTCCCTTCCTTGACTTCACTGTTCCCATTTCTGGGGATATACTGTGCATAATATCCATTGCAAGGCCACCGACTTCCACAGTTCCTTTGACTCCACCTCCTCACATTCAGCTTCCTGCAAGGATTCCATTCCTTTTTCCCAGTTCCTCTGTTTCTGTCTGATCTCTTTGGATGATGCCACCTTCTAGCCAGCTGCCTCTGACATGACATCCTTTTTCTCAACCAAGGATTCCTCCCCATTATGGTTGACAGAACCCTCATCTGCAGCTGACCCATCTCCGGCACTTACAGTCTCAACCCTTCCATTCCTTTCCAGGGCAATGACAGGGTTCCCCTTGTCCTTACTTTTCAAACCCATATTCTCTGCATTCAATGATCCACCATCTCCATCACCAGCAGGATCCCTCCACCAAATGTATTTTCCCTTCCCCTCCTCTTCTGCAGGGACTGTTCCCTCCATGACATCATGATACATTCCTCCATCACTTCAAACACTTCCTCACTTCCCCATGGTACCTTCTTCTACAATTGCAGAAGATATAACACTTGCCCATTCATCCCCTCCTTCCTCACTGTCCAAGGCCTCAAACACATCTCTCAGCTAAAACAACATTTTACTTGTATTTCTTTCAATCTCATCTATTGTATTCACTGCTCACTCCTTTATATTGGTGAGACCCAAAACAGATTGGGTGACCGTTTTGTGGAACATCTCTCCTCTGTCCTTAGGAATGACCCTGACCCCCCAGTCACTTGACCTTTCAATAAACACCTTTCTCTCATGCTAACACTTCTGCCCTGAGCCTGCTACAATATTGCAATGAAGCACAATGCAAGCTCACGGAGTAACACCTCATTTTCCATTTAGGCATTTAACAGTTTTGAGGTTGAATTCCATAACTTCAGAAACTGACCACATTGTTCTGTTCTCCATTTGCTTATTGTCTCTCCCCCACACACCGCACTGCCACGTGTTTGAGTTTTATTTACTTTGCTCTTAGTTAAGAGGATCAAATCTCTCCAGTAAACATGTGAATAGGAGTTCTAGGAGCCCCCAACCTGTGACAGAGGGATGACAGATGATTAGGAAGTCAAATGATCACTGTGTGGAGACTCACTGTCCCCTTCTACCCGTAGAAGAAAAGGGAACAAAAATTAGAGAACGCAAAAATTGATGGAGGGTTATCAGAAATCCATTGCCTGATGACTGCAGAGGAGGAGACAGTGGCTTTCCCAGAGGCAGTAGCAGTTGGGCTACAGTAGGTGGAAGGTGAAGACAGTAAGAGAGTGAGGAGGCCTTGAGTTTAATATCCACCACTGGGCAGGCAGGAACTGCATGTCAGGCATGGAATGTGAAGGCTTAAGCCCTAATTGTTTGTAACAAAAACAGAAACTGCTGCAGAAACTGCAGGTCTGGCAACATAGAGTCATAGAGTCATAGAGCTGTATAGCCTGGAAACAAGCCTTTCGGTCTAGCTAATCCATGATGACTAAATAACCTAAACTAATCTAGTCCCATTTACCAGCATTTGGCCCATATCCCTCTAAACACTTCCTATTCATATACCCATCCAGGTGCCTTTTAAATGTTGTAATTGTACCAGCCTCCATCACCTCCCCTGACAGCTCATTCCACATACGCTGTACCCTCTACATGAAAAAGTTGCCCCTCAGGTCCCTTTTAAATCTTTCCCCTCTCACCTTGAAACTTATGCTCTCTAGTTTTGGACTCCCCTACACTGGGGAAAGGATCTTGGCTATTCTCCCTATCCATGCCCCTTGTGATTTTATAAACTTCGATAAGGTCACCTCTCAGCGTTTGAAGCTCCAGGGAAAATAACCCCAGCCAATTTAGCCTCTCCCTATAGCTCATATGTGGAGATAAATCAGAGTCAACAATTTGGGCCCAGAAGGGTCACAGGACCTGAAACATTAATGCTGCTTTCTCTCCACAGATGCTGCCAGATGTACTGAGGTCAGGATACACAACAATGCAAAGTCGCCGAGCAGAGGCTGATAGCCAGGTTTGGTACCCATGAGGACAGCCTCAACTGGGATCTTGGATTCATGTCGCACTACAGGCGACCCCCACCACACCATACACTCTCACACACACACTCACTCACACAAGCACTCTCTTTCTCACAGACACACACACACACACTCTCTCTCTCTGACCCCCCCCCACACACACTCTCTCACTCTCGTGCACACATATACACACACTCTCATTCACACACATACACAAACAAACACACACACTCTCTCTCTCTCACTCTCACACGCGCACACACACACACTCTCCTGCGTGCGCTCGCACACACACGCACACAGACTTTCTCTCTGTCCCCTACCCACACACACACACACACACACACACACACACACACACACAAACACACACACAAACACACACACAAACACACACACACGTGCACAGACATGTGAATCTACGGGGTGAACTTGTATTTACAGATACATTCTATATTGTTCAAAATGCACACAATTTATGGATAGTCAGTCAATGTGGCATTTTATAAATTCCTTCTTTAGAAATAAAACCAGTCTGACTCCAAACCAAAACACAAACAGATTCTAAACAAGGCCTCACACTGAACATGCATTGTCTGACCTGCAATGTCACCTCTTCTTTGCACTGATAAAACCTTTATTTCACTCAGGACAGTGACTTCAAAGGAATTTGGGGACTTACATATATATATATGTTCATCAATTAAAACCTCCTAACTGATTAAATATTTAACAACTTCTTAAATTTGTTTAGTACATCCTCATCAGTGGTGTGACCCTTTGATCTTTTACTTATAAATTCTGTGTCTGATACTACCTCTCTCACTAACACCTGAAGAAGGAGTAAGTCTCCGAAAGCTTGTGTTATCAAATAAACCTGTTGGAACTATAACCTGTATAATGTAATTTCAGACCATTCAGTGGATGCTGGCTGTATGCTCAGATCTGCATGTCTCACTTTTGGCAGTGCAGCAGTGACCAGGTGGGGGTGGGTTGAAGCATCTAGACTCCCCACAAGGTGCCTTTCCACAGGCAGGTGCCATTGCAAAAGAAGAAGGAGGATCTAGAGGCTGCCACATTTGAGAACTTCTTTCAGGATGAGGTGCATGTAGATAGACACAACATATCATCTCTGTCAGTGATCCTGTAGCGGAGGGTTTAAAAACTGATATTGCCAAACCGGATCATTAGAGGTTAACTGAACATGACAATGAGCAATTGAAGCAAAGTGGAAAAGTACATGAAAATAGGCCTGGTGTAAAAAGCAGCTTGTTTTGGCTGGGAGCTAACTGCAAAACCTTATTTTCTGTGGGAACTATTCTTTTATGTTGTTAACATGGAGACACCTGGAGATGTTTTCAACTTGTTTTCTGCACAGTAGAATGTCTGGAAAAGTACTGAAAGCACGACGAAACAGTGATATAGCATGTAACCAGAATAGTATTAATATCAGGGACAGAGTTATAAGGAGACGCTGGATAGGCTGAGTCTTTTTCCACTGGAGCATAGGAGATTGAAGGGTGACCTTATGGAGGTTTCTAAAATCATGAAGGGCATAGATAAGGTGAATAGCAAAGGTCTTTTCCCTAGGGTGGGGAAGTTCAAAACTAGGGGACCTTTTTTTTAAGGTGAGCGGAGAAAGATTTAAAAGGGACCTGAGAGGCAACTTTTTAATATAAAGGGTTGTCCATGTGTAGAATGAACTGCCAGAGGAAGTGATAGATGCAGGTACAGTTGCAACATTTAAAAGACATTTGCACAGGTTCACGAGTAGGAAAGGTTTAGAGAGATATGGGGCAAACGCAAGTGAATGGGACTAGTTTAGTTTGGAAAACTTGGTCAGCATGGACGAGTCGGACTGAAGGGTTTGTTTCTGTGTTGTATGACTCTATGACTCTATAGTGGACTTTCATCATTGGATTGAGTTTTGCAAGAACAGTGCCATGGAATCTGAGGTAGAGCTCGAGGCTCCAGCTGTCCAAAGACACCAGAGTGAAGTCAAGGCCGTGAGTCTCACTGGTTTGCACATGTATAAAGTGTTTGATGCCAAAAGATTTGCTCATTAGTTTGGATATGTGTTAAGTAGATTAAGCTAATAAATATGTCTTCTTGTATTAATTTTGATCAGACATTAAAGAAACTGTTAGACACCTTCAGCCTAAAAATACACTTGGTGTTGCGAGCAGAGTCTGAACAAAATGTTCAAGAAAGAGAAAAATACTTTGGCTGGGGGCCCATTCCGTATCCCAGAATGGTCCTGTAATGATGCATTCGGTATGCTAGTGAACCTGTTAGTTGGGTTGGGCCCGTCACAGTCTTGGAACAAATTCCCAAGGAGCCATGTCAAGAAGGACTGTCTGGAGGAAGTAAGTTTCTCAAAGCAAACCAGGGGTGTCACCCAGATGGCGTTGCTGACCAGCCTCTGTATGTTGTCTCGGGATGTGCGAGAATTAAAGGAGGCAAACGGTACATTGACTGCTGCGCTGACCTCAGCAGAACAGCGGAAGTTTTTTGTACTGTCAGAGACAGTTCAGACTGCCCAGGAAACAGCAGATAAAGCTGAGGAGAAGCAGACTGGTACAGCCTGCATATTGACCACAGTCCAGCACTAAAAGCGAGAAACTTGTAAGATGAATCCGTTGAAAGTGCACTCTTTATTAGTTTCATTCGCTAGAGAGACACCGAGAGATGGAGAGAGAGATATCTTCAATGAGACATTTGACACTGCAAGTGGACTCTGGGTGTTAAGTGTCATTTAGTCATTCCGCTTTTAAAGAGGAGGTACACACTGTGTCAAAGGGTGGTAGATAGCGAATTAGTTGTGTGAACCTACGAGACATAGTCACGACCTTTCGGGCAGGTTGAAAGATAGCTAGGTAACGGCAGCTACAAGACCTGAGAGATGGACCTCTGAAAGCGGCTGCCCAAGAGCAGGACTTGACTGGAAGGCTGTGCTAGAGCAGCTGTTGTTGAATAAAATGTAATAAATCTTTTCTGTCCTATATCTGCTGATTCTGGAATGCAAATCATTGGATTTGAAACTATTTGTACATCTTACTCTCACTGTCAGTAAGAGATAAGCATAAAGTTAAAACCGATCTTGGAAAGAAAACGTCCACAGTTGAAGGAGAGATAGAGAGACTAGCTTTTGCGCTTGATCGAGGTAATAAATCTTCTGTCTGAATGTAAATTCTTCGAGTGTCCACAAGCCTGGTCATAATTGTTTCTGAAATTGGGATTGATCAAATGACTTAATACAAGATGCTAGTTCAAGCGCGCAATGGACATTCAATTGAATTTTAAAGGGCAAATACATTTAAATCTTTAATTTTAATTTAAAATAAGAGCCAATGGAAACAGTCTGAGAGGTTTTAATTTGTATAAAGATTGTTTGGAGAGAAATTAATTGACCACTAATGAGAACTGTTGGCCCCAAAACAAAATAAACCTTTGAGTCTGTTGTCAGTTTTGATTTTGGAATAATTTTGAGAGGAAAGTCGAGTATAATCTAACAAGTTACATTTGAGAAAATTGTATGGACATATTTGTAAGAAAGATCAAACAAGTAAAATTTGATAATGCTTGAAACCACACAGTAATAATGTTTGTTTGTCTCTTTTAAAGGTATTGTAAAAAAAATTGTTGCATACTCTTGTACAGTAAAGCTTCCTCCAGAGCTTCTAAATCAGGAATAAAGGTAATTAACGGAGTCACACTTAGAATAAAAGAATAGTGACAGGGAATGGGAGAAAGTGACACAGCATCAAATCGAAATAGGAATTCTCACCATGGAGGTGGTTAAATGGAATATATCTAATGAAATTACAGTGTAGATGGAATTAGATAATTAACAGTTTTCTCTTGCTGTGTGTTTTTTTAAAGGGAACTGAATTGATCGTTTTGGCCACCACCCGGAACATTGAGACCAGTTGAGAAGGATATACAGCACCCTACATCAACTTTTGATCTTCTGAAAGATCTGCTGAAAGTCAAGAATGCGTAGTATTATCTCAGGATACAGATGTAAGTGTGCAAAAATGATTGGAATGGCGAGAGAATGCATGGCGAAAATGCGCTGAAGAACATGCCTTGGAAATGTACACCTACATGTCCTAGAAGAGCACAAAATAAACATAGTTTAAATGACAAGGTGCCAACATGTACTCCATCCAGAGACAGACTTTTTAAAAATTTACCTGTGGGACATGGGCATCGTTGGTTGGGCCAGCGTTTATTGCTCGTCCCTAGTTGCCGTCCAAAAGGTGATGGTGAACTGCCTGTTGAACAACTGCACTCCATGTGCTACAGGTAGACCCACAATTCTGTTAGGGAAGAAATTCCAGGATTTTGATCCAGTGACTATGAAGGAATAGTGATATACTTCCAAGTTGGGATGGTGAGTGGTTTGGAGGGGAACATGCAGGTGGTGGTGTGATTAGTAAGGGGACCAAGGATTATGGGGAGAAAGCAGGAGAATGGATTTTAAAAATGTATCAGCCATGATCGAATGGTGGAACAGACTGGATAGGCCAAATGGCCTAATTCTGCTCCTTTATTTTATGATCTATTATGGAGTTGAAGATTATTAGATCAACCATGACCTCATTGAATGGTAGGGCACACTTGATGGGCTGAATGGCCTATTTATGCTTATATGTATTATGGTAGACTTCAGGATGTTCTAAAGAGTTATGAATACAATAAAGATTACTCACAGTTAGCAAGAAAATACTAGCCAACTTGCACATAACAGGGTTCATGAAATAGCCATCAGACAAATGTTTAGAAAATCTGTTTTGAGTTGTCAGGACAGTGAAAGAATTTTTATGTTTTTCTCTGAATAGCAGAATATACATGAACAAAAGATTGCTTCCTCAACAATACAGTATTACCTTATACTGCAACTGTACTGTGAGCTGAGACAATGCGCAGAATTCTCCCATTTCTAGTTAAAGGGCTTTGTTGAGTGAGATTCATGGCACTTGGTCTGCCATGGCTCAGAGCAACTTTTCTCATTCAACCTCCCATTCTTCACTTCATTAATTATGCAGGTTCAAGTGCCCATCTTGGGAAATTGTGCAGCTGGAGGCAGAAGTGCTTGCCACAACTGAACCTACTAGTATTCTTGTAGCTGATGCCATATTTAAAGCCCAGCTAACATCACCTTAGGCACTGCAAGCCAGGAACTGCCACTCATAGTGCAATGCTTGACTGTTTTCACCAAGGACATGGCCCAGAGGAAAGGAAAGTTCACTCCTCATTTTGCAGAGAGAGACCAGGAAGAGTTGGAGAGAGTGTCACCTGACAACAAGGAGCTGATTGATCTGTGGGGTAGTGGCCAGTCATCGATAACAAAGGCTATTTGCTTCTTACAGATGTGTGATTGGTTCTCAGGTAGCTGAATAGCTTGGAGTTAAAATAATAAAAGTGGTATCAGTGAAAAGGAGATAAAATTAAAATAAAGAGTGATTGGCTATTATGTCAAAATGTCACAGTGATGAAGGGACATGGACTCTGGCGGAATTAATGATGGGCTGAGTGGAAAGGCACATCAGATGACATACAGTTACCCCACCTTCAGTGGTTATATCCCAGTGTTCAAAACAGTAGGTGAAATTGTAATGTGTTAGGTTAGTGTATGTGAAAGAAGGTCAGGTGGTGCAGCAGAGTGGAGTAAGGGAACAACAGGAAAAGGTGGGAAGTGTAAGCAGAAGGTAACATGAAATGAAATGTTTGCTGCTTTACTGAAAGCAGGAGAAGGCTTGTTAAATTCTATGGATATTGAAACCCTACAAAATAAGATTGCTAAGTTTTGGCAACTAGGGAAGCTATTAAATTATCTGCTGCATGGACCAAACCATTAACACATAGACATTTAGCAAATTGGTCCTTGACCAACATGGTTTAGAAGCTTGCTAACATATCACACTCAGACAGATCTTAGTACTGAATGCACTGTAATTTGATGGAACTATTTGGTTTGAACTACTACTTCATTCCTGTCCTGACATCTGCTGTCTTGGAAATGATTATTTAATCACACACATGCTAACTTAATGCTTAAGCCTGATTTATTAAAGACTAATTACAATGCCACAGAATGTAATGCTACCTTTCTGGTTTTATATATATATATCAGCAAATACAGTAGCAGTTTATCACCCTACTTGGGGCATGCTGTGGACACCTGTGTTTTATAGCAAATGGCTGGAGGCTAACAACTAAACTCACCAGGAAGATAAGTATGAACAATGGCCAGAAGGCCTAGTATGCCCCTTCCATACCCCTACCTTTGAACTACATACATTGCAGCCGAGCAGGGGTACTTGCATATGGAGGAAGTTACCGCATAATGATATAATTGTTTCAAAAAATTGCCCCTAACCACCTGTGTGTGACCAGCACTCCTACTATCTATCTTAATGATAAGACAGAGGACCCACCCACCAACTTATGTAGGTGCAAAATTTATATTATCTATGATTCAATTGGACATAAACTCCACATAATCAAAGAATGGGAGGCAATTACCAAGAATGGCACCATCAATCAATTCAGTAGGGTACCTCTGACATTTAAGAAATTGTGGGCTCTCCTTACATAGCATCTTATTTGGCAACAGTACACCATGACTTCTTATGGCAATAAACTGTCATGATTTACAGCCACAATCAATTGATTCATATACCAGACAATTTAGGAACCCTTAATCTGCATCATTGGTGCTCACCTATAGCTTCAGCAGTACCCTTGCTCTAATGGTACCAAGTTGTTATAATATTGTTAGTTATTTGTTTCTTGTTTTTATGTACCTGTATAATGCCCTGTAAACTGTAAATAATGCATAACCAACTTGTAACAATTGAACAATATGTATGTGCTTGTATAAGGTTTGATTATCTGTTTTGACGATATCAAAGGGTAGTGTGTAGTGTTAAGCTTACAACGGATACCTCCAAATCAAGTCATTAAAGTTTAATCATTGAGTTAATTGAACATGACAACGAACAATTGAAGTAAAGTGGAAATTACATGTATATGGGTCTGATGTAAAAAAAAACCTGTTTCGGCTGGGAGGTATCTGTATAACCTTGATTGTCTATGGGAACTATTCTTTTATGTAGTTAACATGGAGTCATCTGGAAATGTTTTCAACTGGTCTTTTGTACAATGGAATGTTTGGAAAAATACTGAAAGTATGACGAAACAGTGATAGAACACGTAACCAGAATAGTTTCAATATCAGGGACTTTGTTCCACTTGGTGGACCGGGTTCATGAGACCAGTGCCATGGAATCAGAGATAGAGCTCGAGGTGCCAGCCATCCAAAGTCCCCAGCGTGAGGTCAAGGCAGTGAGATTCATTTTGTGTATGTCCCTGTTGTGTATCTCCCATGACTCTTGCTTATCATTCTGCTGCCTGGCCTGCTCTGCACCTTCTCTTCATTGTCCTTTTCAGATGAGGAATGAGCTACTCCCAAGTCCTCTGGATGCAAGGCCCCTTGTCTGGTCTGCTATGTAATGCAAAGCACAGCAGTTGATTGATTCAGGAAAGCCTCACTGGAGCACTGTATGTCTATAATGGGCTGAGTAAAGAATCTCATCCTCAGCAGGTTTGCTCAATCATTGTCTGGGTCAAGCCATAGCAGGAATTGTAATATTCCTTGGCTGAAGTGCCAGGGATTCTTGTTAATGTAATTAGCCATGTCTTGATTGGGTACCCCTTATCCACTGCATGGGCTGAAACAGTTGTATGCTTAATTTGTGAGGCACCATTAAATTCCATAAATGAGACATAAATAGCTTCTTAATAAGCTTTGCTGCTTTCAACTGCTTCTATGCAGCACCACAGCTTTACTGCCTCTCCTAGTGCAGGGATATTGTAACCTAGAATTTCCAGTACAAGGTTTCGACAACAGTGCCTCCCTTGTGATTCTAACACGCCTCCATCACAGCTTCATTTCCCGTTCCATCAGCCTCTATTAAATCCTGTCCTATGTGGTTGACTCTTTGTGCTTGCAGAGCAACTGGATATGTGCAAGACTACTTGCTGCATCTGAAGAACAAATTTAAAAAGTAATTTTCCAAAGCAGCAATCAAAAGAGAATGCAGTAATATTTTTATACAAGTAAAACTGCAGCAGTGATCATAAGCTTCTCTGGAGCATTTTCCATTTCTGCCAGAAGTGTGTTAAGAATGGAGTTGTTAAGAATGATGGTATATGTACTTTCACTGAGTGTAATACTTTCACATTTGTTCTGAGCGCAGAACATCCAAATTATAAAACACCACTTCAACACAGGATTGTTTCCATAACACTTTATATTTATTTCTATTCCAAGTATCAGGACTCTTTTATAAATCTATACCTAATAAGGCATCAGTTAACAAGAAACATAAATTTCACTAAGAGCATATGAGTAGTTCAAAACATGAGCTGATTTGAAAATGGATATTTTAACAGCACATCTGTATCATTACATATAGAGAGAGAGCTACATGCAACTTATTGCTATAGAGTTAAATGTAATTCTTTGATTGAAAAATAACTAAAGAAGTACACATTCTTAAATGAACAATGCCAACTTATTTTTTGGCTGTGTATTCAATAATTTTATCTATTAAAACTAAGCTTCTCCATGTGTAAAATGTCACAAAATTATTTTTGAGCAATGTGTTAACAATTTTGCATGATGTTTCATCTCTGATTCCTGTATGAAAAACTTTAAAGATTGCTGTTTTGGGTAAAGAATATTTTCAACGATAATCCAAGTATTTTAGAAAATATACCTTATTAATTGAAAACTATCATCTAAGCAATGTTAGCTCAGTAAATCCTGGATCTATCAGTCAGTGTCACTTGTAAATATTTAAGAATACAAAGCATAATTGACCAAATGCATCATTAGGAACATACCTTATTGGTAAAAAACAAGATTCCTTATGGTTGATTGCTTTCCCTATTATTCCTTTAACTGATACCAAATGAATTCCGTCTGAAGAAAGAGTTGCTACTGGGAAGAATATGAACTTGTTTTTTAGCTTTTGCAGCTTTTGCTTTAGTTAATATCAATTTTCATCAACACTTATCTTCGCTTCAGCAGTTGGTTCCATGGCAACTTGCTTGACCGTTGCAATGTCTGTGGAGAGAATCAAATCAGTTGAGAGGAGTTTCACAGCACTTAAATACCAACAAAGATTCCATGAATGTGTGTGTGAGAGAGAGAGGGAGTGGGAGTGGGGTGGGTGGAGGGGGTGATTTTGGGGGGGTTGGGGTGGGCATTTTAAAACATAAAGGCAGAGTGTTTTAGGTTTGATATAATGCAAAAATAGAAGGAAAACAGTCTGAGAGCAGACCCCAACCATCCTCAATCTTGTCCACTTCCAGTTTCAACAGAGACGGAGCAAAGGGTTGGCAGCTAACCACTTCTCAAAGACAAGTTGTTTATTTAGATATAATAATGAGACTGTATGCCTCAGGTTTAATCTTACTGCTCTTAGGAAACATGGCAGCTAAAGGGAAATTAGCGGACTGGAAATGGAAAAGATGGACACCTTTCCAGCACTGCTTATGGGACAGGAAGAATATGAGAAGTAGTGCTTTGCCCAGGTCCCCAAGCTCCCCCAAGCAAATCTACTTCCCCTTCTTCAGATTGCCACCCTCTCCTCACCAGCTTGATCCCTATCTCTCTACCTCCACTAGTTCACCAACCTGACACTCTCTAGAGATCCTTTCTTTATCAGGATCAATAACCTCCCCACTCCAGATTCACTGGCCTGCCCCACTCCCAGATCAGTGATTTACATTTTCCCTCTTGGTTAACAACCTATTTCTCCCAGGATAACTGATTTTCAGATTCACTGACCTCCCTGTTTCACGACCATCAGCTTTCCCATTCCAGGATTACTGACTGACATGCCTTCAAGGTCAGCAACCTCTAGGATCACCAATCAAGTCCACCAGAATGTTACCTCCAGTTCACCACCTGACCTTCCCTCTGATCAATGTCCTCCACCACCGTTGAGGATTATTAATCTCCCCTAAATTCTTGCCCGAAATCCTCCAAGGTTGGACCATTCCCATGTTCCCAGGCTATTATTAGACTCCCTCCTTTCTCTTGAAGTGAAGCTTCATCAAGAGTGTTCCCTGCCCAGAAGGAACCTGGAAACTTGGTCCCTCCACCTTGCCCCACAGGCCCACCCATCGCTGTAAAAGCCTGGGTGAAACCACCTGCCATTGACTGGCTCACCCTGAAGCTATTTGAAGATTGTTGGACCTTTAATTGGGTTGAAGCAGATCTTCCACTACCTCTGGGGAAGAAATCCCATCTCAGAGAGTTTCCCACCAATCATATCACCAACAACTCTCCTGTCCCAGCAGCACAACTAGAAGTAGTGGCCACTGCTGGTGGACTGTGTGCAATTTCTGATGAAGGTGAGTACTTGGAACCTGTCCAAAGGTACATGTGGAGTCTCATCAGGGCCAAGTAGGGATGCCTTGTCAGGACATATAAGGGGCGAGGATCGATAGTGCAGGGGAGAGGGAGAATGGTGGGGAGGCTGGGTGGTGTTCAGAAGGTGGTCAACATGGAGGCAGCTCCCTGGCATAGCTATGGTGCCTTCAGGGCCCAATTACCAGTCTCACCTACCGCTGGTAGTACCCCAGTGAAGGCAGGAGGCCAATCTTGCTACTAATGGTTGAGCGGATGCCTGAAGCCTTCCCTGTTTTGGGAAGATAACTTGCAGGAAGAGGTAGATAACATATATACCGCCAGTGGATGGGAATATGAAATTCTATCTCTCAGCTGTCAAGAAAACTATGCTTCACCTACTTTGCTTTATCAAGAAGCAGCGCATTCCATTCAATTGAACCACTTTTACCATGCTATCCACACACAACTATGGGAGCTTTGACATCCTCTGGTTTTGAAGCATTACCATGCTGTCAAACATACGCTTGCACACACACACTGGCAGTTGTGCTTCTGTGGTATATCTGTGACTTAGTTCATAACAGCTACTGGTATGTAAGATTCTTGAGTAGATTTGTAGCTCGGGTTGTGGATGTAGTGGTTGGCTTGATTGCCGAGCTGGTTCATTAGTTCGCAGACGTTTCATTACCCTGCTGGGTAACATCATCAGTGCAGCCTCCGATGAAGTGCTATTGTGTTTTCCTGCCTGGTATTTAAACTCTGGGGTCCATTGGAATTGGTTACCTCATTCCCAGTTTTTCTTCACAGTGGTGTGACCAGTACTCACTCGTCTCCATTCATACAGATAAGGAGAACCATCAGTTCAATTGGGACAACACCAAGATCCTAGGACACGCCAAACAGAGACAAGCACGAGAATTTTTAGAGACTTGGTTCTCCACCAAGAAGGCCATCAATAAACATGTAGAATTAGACCCTATATATACACTACTGTGAAGAAAAACCGGAAGTGAGGTAACCAGTCTCAACGGACCCCAGAACTTAAATACCGGACAGGAAAACACAACAGTGCTTCATCAGAGGCTGCACTGATGATGTTACCCAGCAGGGTGATGATACGTCTGCGGAAAAACAATGAACCAGCTCGGCAAGCGAACCAACCACAGCAGCTACTGGTACTTTACAGATTGACTTGTGGAATTGAAATCATGCCTTGCAGATGTAAATATGGCTCCAATACTTGTCATATAACATATTAGATCACCAGTTCAAAATAAAGCCAACATGGTCTCTCTAAATAAAAACAAAAGCATGAGAGAATCTATATATTTTATATATAAACTGCAAACATAGCAGCAGCACATATGTAGTCTTTAACATGTGAGTGTTATATTTTAATTTATCAACAGCAACTTACATAGCACCTTTAGTGCAATGAACAATCAACTTCACAGTTGAACGAAAAGGACCAGCACAATCAGATCAGTAACCTGCTCTGTAAGACCATAAGATATAGGGGCAGAATTAGGCCATTTGGCCTGTCGTGTCTGCTGCGTCATTTGATCATGGCTAATATGTTTCTCAAACCCATTCTCCTGCCTTCTCCCTGTAACCCTTGATCCCCTTAGTAATCAAAAGCTATCTATCTCTGTCTTAAATACACTCAATGACTTGGCCTCCACAGCTTTATGCGCAATGAGTTTCACAGCTGAAGAAATTCCTCCTCATCTCCATTCTAAAGGATTGTCCGTTCAGTCTGAGGCTATGCCCTTGGGTCCTAGTCTTTCCTTGTGGAAACATCTTCTCCACATTCAATCCATCCAGGCCTCTCTCAGTATTCTGTGAGTGCACATCCTTCCTTAGATATGGGCCTAAACCTGATCACAATATTCCAAATGCAGTCTGATCAGAGCCTTCTAAGTCTTAGCTGTATATTTATGGTTTTGTATTCTAGCCCTCTTGAAATGAGTTCCAAAATTGCATTTGCCTTCCTAACTGCCAACTGAACTTGCATGTTAATCTTAAGAGAATCCTGGACTAGGACTCCCAAGACCCTTGTGCTTCAGATTTCTGAAGCCTTTCCCATTTATAAAATAGTTTATGCATCTATTCCTACCAAAGTGCATAATTTCACACATGTCCACATTGTATTCCATCTGCCCCTTCTTTGCCTATTCTCCTAACATGTCTAAGTCCTTCCGCAGCCTCCCTGCTTCCTCAACACTACCTGTCCCTCCACTTATCTTTGTGTCACCTGCAAACTTAGCAACAATGACCTCAGTTTCTTGATCCAGATTGTTAAACGTGAACATTTGTGGTCCCAACATTGACCTCTATGGAACTCTACTAGTCACTGTCTGCCACCCTGAAAAAGACCCCTTTATCCTTACTTTTTGCCTTCTGTCAATCAGCCAATCCTCTAACCATGCCAGTACCTTGCTCCTAACATCATGGGCTCTAATCATATTTAGCAGCCTCCTGTGTGGCACATTGTCTTCTGGAAATCCAAATAGATCACATCCACTGGCTCTCCTTTGGTACCTCCACAAAGAATTCTAACAGATTTGTCAGGCAAGATCTCCCCTTGATGAAGCCATGCTGACTAGCCCTATCTTACCATGCAATTTCAAGTACTCTGTAATCCCATCCTTAATAATGGACTCTAAAATCTTACCAATGACCGAGGTTAGGCTAACCGGCGTATTATTTCCTGTCTTCTAACTCCCCCTCATCTTAAACAGGGGCATTACATTGAGTCCTTTGGGACCGTCCAGGACTATAGGGATTCCTGAAGGATCACCACCAATATCTCCACAATCTCCTCAGCTATCTTCTTCTGAACTCTGGAGTGTAGTTCATCTGGTCCTGGCCTTTCAGCTTTCCCAGCACCTTCTCCTTAATGCTGGCCACTACATTTACTTTCATCTCCTGGCTTTCTTTAACTTCTAGTATGCTACTGGTGGCTTCCCCTGTGAAGACCGATGCAAAATTCCTCTGCCATTTTGTTGTTCTCGATTACTACTTCTCCAGCCTCATTTTCCAGCAGGCCAATATCCACTCTTGTCTCCCTCTTACCTTTTATATTTCCATAAATAACTCTTGCAATCTTCTTTTCTATTACTAGTTTAACTTAGCCTCATATTTCATTTTCTCCCCCCACAACCTAATTGCTTTTTTGGTTGTCCTCTGCTGGTTTTTAAAGACTTCCCACTAATCTTCACCACACTGTATGCTTTTTCCTTTGCTTTTATGCTGTCCCTCACTTTCCTTGTCAGCCATAGTTGTCTTGTCTTCCTCTTAGTTTGTTTCTTCCTCTTTGGGATGATTTATCCCCAGAAGCACCTGCCATTGCTGCTCCACCATCTTCTCTTCTAGGCTCGCCTTCCAATCAGCTCTGGCCGGCTCCTCCCTCACATTTTTGCAGTTACCTTTACTCAATTGTAATTCCATTGTATCTGATTCCAGCTTCTCTCTCTCAAACTGCAGGGTGAATTCTATCATATTATGTTCACTGCCCCCAGGGATTCCTTCACCTTAAGCTCCCTAATCAAGTCAGCTTCATTGCACATCACCAAATCCAGAATTACCTGTTCCCCAACAGGGTCTACTACAAGCTGCTCCCAAAAATATCTTGTCGGCATTCTACAAATTCATTTTCTTGGATCCACTACCAACCTAACTATCCCAGTCCACCGCCATATTGAAATCCCCCATGATTAGAGTAATTTCTTACATGCCTTTTCTGTCTCCTAATTTATTTTCTGTCCCACATCATGACTACTGCTCATATGCTGCCAGTACATAACTTCCATTAGGGTCTCTTATCCTTTGTGGTTCCTCAACTCTACCCACACAGATTCTACATCTTTTAATTCTACATCACCTCTTACTATCGATTTAATTTCATTTCTCATTAATAACGTAATGTTGACCCCCTGCCCATCCACATGTCCTTTCAAAATCCCATCTAACTGTCCTTGCTCAATGCGATTGGAACCATTGTGGGTGAGATATTGTCCAGACAAGGTGTGGATTGTCCTCTTCCAACAAAGTCCTGAAAGCCTTCAATGCATATTATAATCTCCAAAGAAACCTGATAATTGAACAGGCAAAATTTAGTAAACGGAAGAAGGAACTTTCTTAGTCCATTGTTTCTTTTATCAACAACTTTTATCAGTTAGCTGAAAATTGTGCATATAGTGATCTCGAATATAAATTAATATGGAACTGCATAGTCTTTGGAATGAAAGATGAGTCATTGTCTGATTCTATGGAATCAGAAGAAGATTTAACACTTATGAAGGCAATATATTTCATAAGACAGTCTGAGTTCAGGAAGAAATATCAAGAAATAATTGCAGAAAGTCCAAGGCTCTGTGGAAGATGCCAAATTAAGTCCATGTAAACCCAAAAGTAGAAAAACACCAGGCAAAAGTTGAACCAAATGAACCAGTCGGCATTTTGAAATGCTTTGAATGCAACAGGATCAAGCCACAGAAGCATAATGACTGCCATAATTGTAACAAATGCGACCACTTAAAAAATTTTCTGGACTGAATTTTCTTGGCTGAGTGCAAGTTGCATTGAGTTTTTTGGAGGGTTCTCACCACAGGGCCCAGTGAGATTTCACACCATATCTTACCAAACTCTCATTAACTACTTACCTATGTGTCCTGCTTGTCTGATTCTATCCCCATCTTACCATGCAGTGTGTCCAGAACCATGTGCCACTAACTCACCAACAAATGACCTGCATCCCTTGGGCCCGCACTACATTTAAAATGCCACTGTGCACCCGGACTAGCACTGACATTTAGAAGCTGCCTTGATCACTCAAAGATGGAGTCAGAAGATGCTGGAAAAGGTGAATATGGCAACGTGATTGTCTGATAGGTTCCTGGAGGTCCTGGGTGAAGGGCTGCTGCAAAGTGAAGGACACTGTTTCTTGGAAGACTGCCAGAGGAGGGTGCACCACCAGATCCTGGCAGTCTGGTCTGAGGTTGCCACCTGGTTCAGATATCTTGGCAATGCAGAGGAACAACCAGCAGTGCTGTAAGAAGGTCAATGAACTTCTCCACTCTGCCAGAGTAAGTGCCATGCTCTTCCCTCTGCTACTTCACACTCACTCACTCTATCTCTGCTACCGTGGCCATCTCCCACCAAGGCTCATGCTCCACTACTCTCACATTCCCTCACCTGTTTTTAGATCCTGAACTCCCACACCACTAATCCGTCTGTTATTGATGCTGCTTCCTCAGTCCCTTGGAAAACCTCACCTCCTTCCCATTATTGACATTATCAGCCATTTCAGCCACTTTCATCAGAAATTAATTCCTCTCTGTATCTTACTTCAGGAGAAGACAACCAACAGTAGGGCAGAAAAAGCCTGGGCAGGTGAAGGGGTGCCCAACCCATTGCAGGAAAAGAACTTTGCACACCACTTCCAACCAATGGTTGTGACATCTCCTCTCTCTCTATCTCTCTCGTGTCTTGCAGGTATGACCAGAATGTTGTGACCTCTGCATTTAAATGGTCAGCTACCCCAGAATCCACCTTTGACCACTGAGGATGTGTGTACTGAGACCTCAGATAAAGCATCAGCAAGGCTACTTCCTGCACCAGCTCAGAGGTGGACATCCCAGTGGGAATGTTAGGTTTAAAAAGTACAAGAGTACAATCTGGATGTGCCCACTGTCATGCAGCATGTACACCCCTGACTAAGAACTGCTGAACAGCAAGATAAGCTGCCTGGTTGCATAACTAAACTAATTGGCGCATCAAGGCAAGGCAAGGTAAGGTACGGCAAGGCAGGAGATGGATGCTGCAAAGTTCCAAATAGGTGCTAAGTAAGTCAGTGCGAGGAGAGCAAGCAAACAGCCCTGAGATGCAGCCTGGTTTACTATATGAATTGGGTGCCTGTCCCTGTGTGCAAAGTGTCCCTGCTGCAGCCTTTCAATACTAATTGCTGGTGCATCCTGTAATGCAAGTCTGTGCACTCAGTGCACTACAATGATGGTTGCAAGGGGTTAGCAAATGCCTCGGATGAAGTGTGCATGTGGCTGGTCTGCAGGGATTGTGCCCTGAGATGCTGTTTGATGCTGAGAAACATAGAGGCTGTTTGCAACCAATGGTGACCTGAAGTGGCCAGGTACCCGCTCTGATTTCTATCTTGAGATTTTTCGATATCTAGCTTGTTCGGTGCATTTGGTAAGTTAGGAAGCTGAATATTAATGGTACAATTTATGCTGGTTATAGGCTATAAACAAGCTTTAATGCCCCTAATTAGAAACTTTCTGCTATCTAATGAGAAACTTGTCTCATTATTTGGCAAATGTATAAAAGGTGCAGCAAGGTGCTCCTGATGTTGAGATGGGCCACGTCAGATTTCTTGTCTGATTCTGACACAAATTGCACCATGGCCCATGCCGCTCAGACCCTTGTAAGATTCTGTCTACTGTTGTTCGAAACCAGCAAGTAATAGGAGTAAATGGCACCAGAGCTCTAAACACAACTAGATCCAGGAAATTGGACAGTGAAGCTGCACATCTGAGGAGAGATCAATGACACAGATAACAAATATTAGTTGGTAAATCCTGATATACACAGATACTGAATTTAAATTGGGCACTGGAGCAGTATTAATGTAATGTTTGATAAATGACAATGGTTAACACAAAACAAATTAAAACTTTCTTCAATCAAACTTCAACGCCCAGGAGAAGCAAGTTTGAATGTAAAAGATCAGAATGTGATAAGATTAAAATTTAAAGACAGATAAATAACTGGATTTAAATTTTGCGGCAACAAGAATCTTCACTTCTCAGCAGGAAAGCTTGCAAGGTGGATAAAGTCGCTGAGGATGAATGTAATACCAAATTTAGAGAAGGCTTTCCTAAATTATTTTCAGGAATGTGTGACCAATCAAGATTGCTAACGACTTTTACAGTGTCAGTCGGTCAATGCTACTTCAGTAGACTGCTATTTGGAATAGTGCCTGTGTATAATACATTCCAGACAGCTATGGCCAATGCAAGATAAAGGAAGGCCAGAATAATATTCCATAAGATGACATTCTAATACACAGTTTATCCAAAGTGGGGCAAGGTCGTAGGGGAAATTCTGAAAATATTGCAAGTTGCAGGCCTAATTGACAAATGTGAATATGCAAAGCTTATGGTTAAATTCTTAGGTCACATACTGTAAGCCACAGTATAAAGACTGACCCTCAGAAAAAAGAAAATGAAAGCAATCAGAGAATTCCTGTAATGCAAATAGCATAATAGAAATCATTAACCATTCTGAGAAAACCTGTCTTATGCTGTATGAGTTGATATTCTTCCAGAGGAGTGGAATCTTAATTTCTTTATGACCAGCAGGATACCTACGGCCTTGGCCTTTGCCAGCTTTGTTATCCACTACCAGAGTCCTGTGCATAATTGCTGTCCTTCATGGTCAAATCAAAGCTACTGTTTTTTTGATACAACTACAAAAGGCTATAAAAAAAATCTTTTGAAGAGAGGCAAAAAGAGAAAAAAAGCATGTTATTGAAAGGCATACGTTAAACAACTTTTTACTGATTATATTGGCATTTTATCAATATTATTTATATGTACATATATTAAAATAATATTTTAATTAAAATATCAGTGTTAAATATTGTAAATGAGATTCATAAAAGGATTATTCCACATTCTACTCAACTTCTTCTTTTAGAGCCTAAGGCACTGTTTTTTTTTGGTTCTACTGTAGCCAGCCTGAGGCACTGCATGGTAAAATCCAATCTTACACTTCCCACTGGGAGAAAGTGGATAATAAGCAAAATAAGCTATACTCCTCATTCATCATTGTATTTAGGAACTGCAGCTCAACAGATTTCCATTTGTGCTAAAATCTTGAAAATAACACAGAAAAACACACTTATCCATTAGTTAACAGATTCTACGCGAAGTATTCTTAGTGATATGGCATTGCACAGAACATTAACATAAAAATCACACAATAAATATAGGTTACACTGAACTACTGAAAAAGTTCAACACTCTCTCGCTGAGAATTTGGTTCCTTAGTGAAGTTATTCTCTAACTATAAAGTTGCAATGTGTTAATATAACCACTGAAGATAGGTCTGATGGATGGTTAGTGCAATGCTTCCATCATCATAAAAGCATTTAACATTATTTTTAAAGTTATTGTGATTCTTTACTTGCCAATTATTTTGTGCTTGTGGGGCACAATGGATTTCTAGGCCCTAATGAGGGTGTCATGCACAGGGAATGGTGAGCTTGGAATTTTGCATCATCTGCCAGCATACCAATTTTATAGGAACACCTCATCCATGGCCAAAGGAATGAGCGATGCAGTGGGAGACTGAAGCGACCACCCACATGTAAGTGGGTTGGGCAGTTTTCCAGGTCTTTGACAGCAAAACTAAGAGAAAAGCTGTATTTCATGGGGATTCAGGCAGCTCACCCACCACCACATTCCCAAACTGAACATTTGGTCAGAAACTGACCAAAACCATATCTGCCCCAGAACAATATTTTGTTGCATGAACAAACTAATACTGCAACTTCTGCCCATCAGTAGTAGGGAGTCCCATCTTTCAGGGCTGCCAGTCAATTCAATTAGGATTACACCTCCTTCCTGTCATTTTAAAAACACAAAAATAAGCCCACACATGCCTACCTGCCCATGCCAACTGTATTATAGTGCCAGCAGGGTAATATTAAGCTTTTGGCGTTCAGTCATTTATTTACACATGGCAGTTGAACTGCCAATTTTGGCACCCACCCACACTCTATTATTGAATTCAGCTTGGAGTGGGTAGGAAGTTGGTGGACTAGCCACCTTAACTATTTTACATGCCCCACTATAAAAAGCATAACCGGGCAGTTTTTAAAATCAGGACTGGAAAATTTTCAACTGTCTTATCCTACATTATTTTATATAAACAACCAGGCCATAGCTCTCCAAAATTTAAGCCTTCCAAATACATTTTGGGCATAGACATATTGCACATAGTTGTATTTGCTCAGTAAAACTATTCAACTTGATTGATAACATAAATGAATCCACTGTTCAGAATTGACCCATATTTGATCTTAAAAATGTAAATAATTTAAATGTGACACAACATAATTTCTAATTTCTACTGGTGTCTGACCAGCAACTTATAACTAATACAACTGGCACTGAAATATGCATAAAATGTCATCTTGTAATTATGTTTAAATTGTTCAAGGACTATAAAACCATTCTTTGGAATTAATTTGTTCAGTGAAATACTTTTCATACTCGTCCAATAATCCAGCAGATCTTTAACAATCCATTGTAAATTTTAATGTATTTTATGAAATCTGTAGATGTTAGCATTCAATTATCATTTCCCCAAATTTTCTTTTCTTTCCTCTTGAAACGCTGACTTCATGGGGCTAATCGTCAATGTTGCTGCCTATGTGGTAATTTGCTGGAATGGGTGACCCTTGTATTATAAAGGTGACTGAATTTTCTTTTCACTGAAATCCATCGCCTGAAAAGTGAATATGTCGCCTGAAAAGGCAGGCGATCCACACTGTTAGACAATCATACAGGTAACAATGTTGAAAATCATTCTTCATGCGTAAACCTAAGGAATTCAAGGCAGTGTACAACCTTGCGATCACTTGATCATAGTCAGAAGAAACCTTGGCTTAACATTTTCCTCCTTAGTGGTACTAAAGCATTTTTAGTGATTCAGGTGTTGTCCCTGTTAAGATCTTACCAGAGAGCTGAGATCAAATTTGATCTGTATTGTTCAATAAACATTCTAGGATTCTTTGTGTTTCTTTTACTCAATAAGCTAATGAGAAATCTATCTGCAGAAATTTTAGTAGTGCAGGCAATATTCAGCATTGCAACCCTTGGAAAAAGGAATGATCTCCAGCTTACTTTGAGCCATAGCTGTAATGAATGAAAACAATAAAAGAGGCCACATGATCTGCAACTGATGCTCAGTAAAACATAATCAAGAGTGACTCAGAATGTCAGTATCAACTTAGTCAACATTACACCATCAATATCCGTTGCATGGCAAAATACACTGTACAAAGACAATTGTTTTAAAACTTACAAACACGCTTTTGTTGAATACTAGAACAATGGGGCAATAAAAGTTAACATTAGACTATCAGTACTAATTCATCGTAACAGAAGATTTATTACATAAAAATTATTGTATTCAACATATAAACCTTAACTGTCAATTGCACATATCCAGATTGTCACTGGCAGCTCAGCACCAACAGGCCATTGGCAAAAATAATCTGTTGAAATGATTATTCCTTCTATGGACATTCGTAAGGATAGAGACGTTTTGTAAACATGATTACAATGTTGTTACCTATGTATTTGACACAATATACATTCCTGCGTTTTCGGTCTTCACAACAACAACCATTCACTGTTTTTCTGTTTTTCACTGTTTTATATATTATGTATGCACCATGTTTCTTTCTGCACCCTTTTTTGTTTTGTTTCCATTAGTGGTGACCTGCAGCTTTTACAACAAATGTTGGTGTTGAAAACAATGCTTTCTTTCCTATCTTTACTGGTTTATTCCTGTCTTGTACAATACCTTTTCATTTATTCTTCTAAGAGCAAAGAGCAAAATTTCCATTGTTAACAGTGATAATAGATGCTAACAATCTGTCCCTGCTAGCACTACTTGATCAGTTGGCTACAGAGCTCCCTTTGAGATGAAGTTTAATGCTGATCTTAAACTGCTATAAATTGTTGGATTAAATCTTTCTCTTCACATATCCTTTTAACTTGGGATCCTTTGAAGGCATACTATTTTTTTTTTGGAACTGTTAACATGATCTTGAAGAAACAAGCAGCTTTATGTATTCTGTGCGTGACGTATTTTGAGTGAATCTGGCTCACCCTACCAAACCTCTTCAATGCTCTCATTAATAAGAAAACAAGATCACTCAGTTTTAATGGTTTTGAGATCTTGATTGAGCCCTTTAGAATGAGTGAACTGAATTCATACTTTACTAATAATTATACCTTTACTTTTCTGCAGGCCATATTACAAATGATTAAAACAGAGCTTGCTGTGAGAAATAAAATAATATGCCTTATCCTTCACCACTGTCAGCAAATTTTGACATGTGTGTAATTATTGATTTATGGTTAAAGTAGTGACAGATATACAACATAAATAAAATTAAACCAGATAGTTGAAAACCATTATATGATATTATATAGGGATGTATATTCCTCGGTAGTTCTAGTTAAAATTGTATTAACATGATCAGATCTTGCTAGTTCAACTACCAATGTTGTTTAAGCCATTACATTATGCATGAGATGAGAGCCCATTTTTGAGAAGTGCCTTTTCATTATTCAAAAGAGGTGCATGAAATGACTGCTGCTGCTTTGCCTTGAAGAAAATCTCTGTCAAACAAATGGGAGAGTCAAATGGGCTGCAGCAACTCAACTACTCATCAATTACAAGAATGTCTGGGAATGGAAAAAAGAGGTTCAAGGGTACGATGATGCTGTTGTTTGTATAACTGTGGTGCCATAATGTAATTGAGGCTAAATTAGTAACATAGAACCACTTTAATAGTGCTTAAATGATACCAAAATACACCATGCAAAGACAAGCTGTAGAACCTGAGCCTTAACATCTCTAAGTGAAAACTGGGGAAAGATTAGACAGATTTTGGAGGACTATATGACCTGTCTAGTGGCACTTATAGGACATATGACTCCATGTTCAGTTGAGTGGTTTTTTGTTGATTCCTGTATACTGACTAAAATAGGTAACGAAAGTTTATTTGCATTTACATTGCATTTTTCATGACCAGTGGATATCTCAAAGTACATTACAGCCAAAGAAGTGTAGTCACTATTGTAATATAACACATTTATACACAGCAAGATTTCACATACAGAAGTGTGATAATCTGTTATTGTGAGGTCAATTGAGGGATAAATATTGGCAAGGACACTGAGGATAATTCCTCTGCTATTTATTGAAATAGTCCCATGGGGTCTTTCACATTCATTTGAGAAGGCAGACAGGGTCTTGGTGTAGCATTTCATCCAAATGTGGCACATCTAAAAGCATAGCAGTCCCTCTGTACAAAATTAGAGTGGCTTTCATTTCTGTGCTCAATCCTGAAAGGTGGATTTAAACCCAGTATCTTGTCACTCAGAGGCAAAAATGCTTTCAATTGAATGATGCTTAGGATTTAGGCACCTTGCACATGCAAGTGTGGAAATCCCATCTGCTCTGAGTGAAACAGATGTTGTGCTTTGCTTCAGATCACTTAGCCTACATCTGGTCTAACCAGCAGTCCCTTAAGGGGGCCTACTAAAAAGTTAATGTAATTCTTTTAAATGTAAACCTTAATGTGAATCAGGGTGGAATAGGGAATATCTATGATTCCTTCTTCTGCCATGTATAGTGAAGCAGATAATGGAATCAAACAAATCTATCTTGTAATATTTCACCAATACTCCAAACAGTAATCAATTGTCATTTTTTCACAAAGTCACATGTTGGAGAAATACATTTTTTAATGTACTTATCTTAACATACACTTTATTCTTTTTGAGGAATAATGAGAGGTGGTAGAAGGGTTCCCAAACTGATGATTAGATTGTTGAGCCACATTATGAATGCTCCTTTCCATGGTCAACAATCCTGGTGTGGGTCTTGAACCTGGAGCCTCTACCCAAAGGAAGGAATGCAACCACTGTGGCACAAGACCTACAAGCTAGAAATACATGATTCGCATACAGGAAATGAGCTCGGAGATATCCATTTCAAAGAATCTTGGTGAAGTGAATCATATAATGAGACACAAAATGAATGTGGAAATGTTGGAATTGGTGGTTAATGAATGAAAAATATATAGAGGTCAGCATTCCAGTTGATCCTTCTGAATTGGATTTCGGACTCATGAGCTGAGCTTTGAGATGCTGCCTGAGCAGGTATTGTAGCTGAGTCACATGTGCATTTGCAAAACATTATGGAATTTTGTTTTGATTCTGTGTTGGAGTCTAATACTAAGTTGTACAACATCTTGGATAAAGGGCTTTCTGTCCTGCAGACTGATATTGAACAGCAAACGACTTCATTACATAAATGGAGCATTTCTCACAGATGCTCCCATTATATTGGAAAATAAGAACAGTAGTAGGCCACTTGAGCCCCTCAAGTTTGTCCATTTAATTAAATCACATCTGAACTGCATAACAGCTTATATTTACTCACCCTTGATCCATACCTTGTAATATCCATACTGAACAAAGACATATTGATAACAGTCTTCTTTTAAAAACCATTCATGGGATTTGGGCACTACTTGTTGGGCCAGCATTTATTTCCCATACCTGGTTGCCTTTGAGAAGGTAGCAGTAAGTTGCCTCTTGAACCACTACAGTCCATGTGCTATATGTGGACGCACAATACCATTAGGGAGAGAGTTCCAGGATTTTGACCCAGTGATACTGAAGGAATGGAGATATACTTCCAAGTCAGGATGGTGAGCAGCTTGGAGGGAAACTTGTATGTAGTGCTGTTTCCATGTATCTGCTGCCCTTGTCCTTCCAAATGTAAGTGATTGTGTTGAGGTTGGTTCGCTTGCCGAACTGGTTTGTTATTGTTCCGCAGACGTTTCATTACCTTGCTGGGTAACATCATCAGTGCAGTCTCCGATGAAGCGCCGTTGTGTTTTCCCGCCTGGTTTTTAAACTCTGGAGTCCGTTGATCTGGATTACCTCACTTCCGGTTTTCCTTCGCAATGGAGTGTATATGGGGTCGAGTTCTATGTGTTTGTTGATGGCTTTCTTCGTGGAGTACCAGGCTTCTAGGAACTTCTGTGCCTGTCTCTGCTTTTGCTTGTCCCAGGATCTTGGTGTTCGAGGGAGAACTACAAATTCGAGTGTGACAACACCAAGATCCTGGGACAAGCAAAGCAGAGACAAGCACGGGAGTTCCTAGAAGCCTGGAGGGAGAACCACCAATTTGATTGGGACAACAGCAAGATCCTGGAACAAGCAAAGCAGAGACAGGCACAGGTATTCCTAGAAGCCTGGAGGGAGAACCACCAATTCGATTGGGACAACACCAAGATCCTGGGACAAGCAAAGCAGTGACAGGCACGGGAGTTCCTAGAAGCCTGGTACTCCATGAAGAAAGCCATCAACAAACACATAGAACTTGACCCCATATACACTCCATTGCGAAGGAAAACCGGAAGTGAGGTAATTCAGCTCAACGGACTCCAGAATTTAAAAAACAGGTGGGAAAACTCAACGGCGCTTCATCGGAGGCCGTACTGATGACGTTACCCAGCAGGGTAATGAAACGTCTGCGGAACAACAATGAACCAGGTCAGCGAAACAACCAACCTCAACACCCACAACCCGAGCTACATATCTACTCCAAAACCTTAAAGTGACCGTGGTTTTAGTAGGTGGCTGTTTCAGGACTGTTGGTGAGTTTCCACAGTGTATCTTGTAGATAGTAGACACTGCTGCTCTTGAGCATTATTTGTGGAGGGAGTGAATGTTGTGGGTGTGGTGTCATCAAGTGGACTGCTTTATCCTGGATGGCGTCAAGTTTCTTGACATTGTTGGAGCTACACTCATCCAGGCAAATGGGGAGTATTTCATTACACACATGACTTGTGCCTTTTGGAGAGTAGATAGGCTTTGGGGAATCAGGAGGTGAATTACTTGCTGTAACATTCCTTGCCTCTGACCTACTCTGATTGCTACAGTATTTATATGGCTAGTCCAGCTCAGCTTCTGATCAATGATAATACCTAGGATGTTGATTGTGGTGGATTCTGTGATGGTAATGCCATTGAAAATTTTTGATTGAATAGTGTTGAAAATGTTAATTTACCAGATCTCAGATGATTTTTTAAAAAGTGTTTTATAAATATGTAATATCCATTACATGACAGTGCACTCCAGTTTTAATATTGAATGCCTTTAGTTTTAATAATGTCCTTATGCTGCACTCCCCAACCAGACACCCTCTGTCTTTCTATTGTGTCATTTTATCATTGTAAATTGTAAATCATTTGATGTCCTTCCACCTTATGAACTCAAGGGAACCCAGCTAAGTTCATGTAACATCCATTCATAAGTTTATCGTTTAAACTCTGATAAAATTCTAATGAATTTGCACTATATCTATTTCAAGGCCAATTTCTCTTCTCTGGGATATTGTACTCAAAACTGAACTCAAAACTGCAGATGGGGCCTGATCAATGCTTTATATACCTGCACCATGACTTCCTCCTTTGTGTATTTTAAACTTTTTCAGATAAAAACCAACATTCTATATGTTTTTTTTTAAACAAACTTTATGCCTGTACACCATTGTTTTTGTGTTCAGGGCAGTACACAACTCAAGAAACACCACTTGTCATATTTTAATAACTAAAGTACATTCCCTTCATCAAAAGCAAAAACAGAAATTATTGGAAAAATCTCAGCCGGTCTAGCAGCAGCTATGAAGGGAAAGCAGAGTTAATGTTTTAGGTCCAGTGACTCTTCTTCAGAAATATTTTACATTCCCTTTATCTTGAGTCTGTCTGCTTCCTCCCAACTGATTATGAATCCATGTCAGAACGCTCTGTCCAATTTTGTTTATTTTTGTTTTTATTACTTCTTATCCAAAACCTTATCAACCATGATATATGGATGATATCTGTCAACACCCTCTTTCCAACATGTGAGTCACCTCATTGAAAAAATTCAACTAGATAAAGCAGGGACAACCTAACTTTCATAAATCCGTAAGTAAAGATAAAATAATCTGATGTTGGAAAACAGAAATAAAGACCAAAAATATTTGATATACTCTGGCAGCATATCTGGCAGCATCAATGTGGAGATATAAAGAATCAATGGTTGGGGTTAAATATGAATCTTTTTCAGAACACAGAATATTTGAGTCACAGTTGCTTCATAAATCCATGTTGATTATCTTTGATCAACTGATGATGGATTCCTGTAACTTTCTCACCACTAAAGCTAAACTCTCAGGATTGTCGTATTGAGTTTTCTCCCTACCTGATTTTTTCAATAAAGCAGTGGCATTTGCACTTCACTAATTTAACGCTGAATCTAGAATGCTTTGAAAAATTATAATTAATACAGAGTAGCTTGGAGTAATCAAATTCGTTACATGCACTTTTACTGTACTATGCTGTAGACACATGTCAAATGACTTTCAATAACTGAAAACATTATTCACATCATTCTTACATGGATTCAGCAATACTCAAGATATTATTTGTTTTGAGGGAAAACCATCATTAATTAGAAAGTAATGTTAATGATATTAACGGACTAATATTCAATGAATTTATCTGCAGATATTAAGGAGTCAATTCTCAATGGATTAATGCCTCTAATAAACACATCTCTCGATATGACAAAGTGGGCAATCCTGTTAACTCATTGTCTACGGTTCAAGAAGCCTGTTTGTTCCTAAAGAGTTTACTGAGGAGTAAAATTTAGGACAGTACTGGAAAATAATTTAGAAAGCTGACTTTTCTCTGCTCATTGATAGAATGAATGACATACTTTATTTATTTTTTCATGCATTGAGGGTGTTTTTGGGAAGACCAATTTTTATTTCCTATACTTAATTGGCCTTGAGAAAGTGATGGTGAGCTATCTTGTTGAACTGTTGCGCCTTCCTTGTCATGAAGGTACATCAAAAGTCCTGTTAGGAAGGGAGTTCCAAGAGTTTCTTCCAGTGACTGTGGAGTAATATATTTTCAAATCAGGATGGTGTATGGAGGGGACCTCGCAGGTGGAGAAATTTCTATGGCCTATTGATCTTGTTCACAACAACAGTGACACTATCATTGGTTAACATAAGTATACTAAGATTAAAAGTAAGTATTGATGAAAGATACTAATAAAGAATCAAATGTCTGCCTCTTATCATTGCAGGTCTTGACTTGCTTGAAAATTTTTCTCTCCAAGCTGACCTCTGTAGTCAAATTATTGGGGATTTCTTCCAATTTGACAAAGCAAAACAGTGCCAGGGAGGGAGTGAAGTCTTCTTTTTCTTACTTTTACAACACTGTAGAATGTGTTTTTTGGTAGTCTGGTTCATTACAGTAATTCTTGAACTGGTTTGCCTTCCTCTATCTCCAAAATGATAATCTGTCATTTTCCCCATGATGCTTATCAGACTTATTCCTGGAGTTCTACTAAAATGGTGGCTCACAGCCTGCCTTACATGGAATAAAACTTAAAAGAGTTGCTTTATTAACTTTACTGAATCATTGGTCCACAAAGCAAAGTAGATTATGTTGGAATTCCCTTTAAAATTGCTGAGATAACATATCAGATCATTTGCTTTTTTTTTAGCCATAGTGAATCAACATGAGCTGTTATGTTATTTCTGGGACCCATCTTGTAGCATTCAGTGTTCAATTTTAAAAAAACTGACTAGCCTTCCTTACTATGTTTTACATATAATTATACGGCTATGGCACTAGTTGGAAATGGTTAATTTGAAACAAAACAGAAATTGCTGGAAAATCTCAGCAGGTCTGGCAGCATCTGTAGAGAGAAATCAGAGTTAACATTTGGGTCCAGTCACCCTTCTTCAGAAGGGATTTTTCTCTACTGCTGCCAGACCTGTTAAGATTTTCCACCTATTTTTGTTTTTGTTTCAGATTTCCAGCATCTGCAGTTCTTTCAGTTTTTTGGAAATGGTTATTGCCTGGCATTTGTGTGGTGTAAATGTTATTTGCCTAAGCCTGAATGTGGTTCGGGTCTTGCTGCAAATGTACATGGACTGCTTCATTATCTGAGCAATTATAAATTACTGTGGACCGTGTGACCATCAGCAAACATCCTCACTTCCAACATTAGGATGTAGGGAAGATCACTGATGAAGCTCTTGAAGATAGTTGGTTCTTAGACACTGCCCCAAGGCATTCCTATAGTAAAGTCTGGATGTGTCCCAGTCATTGGTCCCAATGAACAAAACCAACTTCCTTTGTGCTAAATATGAGTGTAGCCAGTGGAGAGATTTTCCTTGAGAAGATGAGGCAAATTAAGATGACCAACAAAAACCTGTGACTTAAATAAAGGAAAGGCTTCTACAGTTTGAAAAATAATGACTATTACCGACAGGAAAGTTCAATAACTGGTTTCAAAGAAAACAATCATACAAAGAGCAGCTAAATGAATGATCAGTTAATTTTATTTGGCTGGAAAAAATTTAAAGCAGTAATGACTTTGGCAATTAGTGGTTTTCGTATTATTCGCAGTCCATAGCACTGTTCTACAAGATAGCATGGTTGAATGATAGCATGGTTAAATGATAGCTTTCCTGCTTCATTCAGCCTCCTCATACAACTCTCCAGTATGATCACATTAAGGTGCCTGTAAATCATCTCAATTTAACAGGATTGTCACCAAATAAATTTCTGACTCTGAATCTGTGAGCAAATATTAGGAAAGTGACCAAAGTGTCCGGCTGCAATTGTACAGGGCCTTGGTGACTGTGTGCTGTGTGCAGTTTACCTCTTCTTATCTGAGAAAGGATGTTCGGGCCATGGAGGTAGTGCAACGAATGTTTACCAGACTGATTTCTGTGAGGGTAGGAGTGAGATATGAAGAGAAACTGGATCGGTTAGGATTATATTCACTGGAGTTTAGAAGAGTATGGGGGATCTCATAGAAACTTATAAAATTCTAAAAGGACTGGACAGGGTATACACAGGAAGGATTTCTGATGACCAGTTGGTCCAGAACAAGGAGCACAGCCTAAGGATATTGGATAAGCCATTTACGATTGAGATGAGGAGAAATTCCTTCACCTAGAGTGTGGTGAGCCTGTGGAATTCTTTTCTGCAGAAAGTGAACGAGCCAAAGAAGGAATTAGATATCATTCTTAGGGCTAAAGAGATCAAAGGGTATGAGGAAAGTTTGATGATCAGCTATGATCATATTGAATGGTGGGGCAGGCTTGAAGGATTGAATGGCTTACTCCTATTCCTATTTTCAATGTTACAAAAGCTTGGCAAAAGAAGGAATGGAATTTGAATGAAATGTTATTAAGGAGGAAGGAGAGGTAGAATGGCAGAGAGGTTTAGAGGGAGTGGATTTCTACAGTCTAGGGCCTATGGAGCTGAAGGCACAGGTGACAATCATGGAGCAAAGGGAATCAGGGATGCACAATAGGCTGGAATTAGAAAAGTGCAGACAAATTAGAGGATTGTTGGCTAGGAGAGCGTCACAGATATAGGGATGGTTGAGATGTGTGGTTGGAGAGGTTTGAACTGATGACATTGGATGGGCAGTCATTACAGATTGGTCAACATAACTGAGATAGGTGAATGGGATTTATTGCATGATAGGATATATTACAAAAGGTTTGGAGCAGTACAAGTTTGCAGAAGGTGCAAAGTTGGTCACGATTGAATTGGAATAGTTTACGCTAAATACAATAACGACATGAATGAAGATTTCAGCAATGGATGGACTGAGGCAAGAAAGGAGCTGACCAATGGCATAGATGATGTAAAGAGAGTACTGGTGATGAAGAGAAATTGGAGTCAGTTAATTTTAGGGTCAAATAAATGTCAAGATTGTGAATAGTCTGGATCAGTGTTAGGCAGTATACAGGGACAGAGAAGTTTAGGAATGATATCTTGTGACGGGGATCTAAGACAATGGCTCCCCATTTTCCAAATATTTAATGAGGAGAAATTTCTGGTCATTCAGCACTGAACAAGCAGCTTACCAAATTGGAGGAGTCATGAGAGATGATGAGGTAGAGCTGAGTGTTGTCAGTGGAACAAGTGGAACATAACATATTTGTAGGAGTTAGGCTTTGGAGGCTGGGTGGGGAGGAATAAAAGGGATCATGATAAGACTACAATTATATATTTATGGAATATAAGAAACTGGAATTTGGAGCCATTTGGATATTGCTGGTTGAAAAGACTTTATTATGTGATTTCTTACAACTGAAAGTTAATAAGTCAAAGAGAATTTTGTTTTTAACAGCTGTTTACAAAATGTCAAATGACTTTGGAGAAGCAAAACTTGGATAAGATACATTTTATTTCTTTAATTACTAGACAAACTTGTGGAAGTGGCTCAATGTTGAAGGCTATCAATTGATAGCCTCTGGACTGCAATTACTACATTTTTTCAGTGGACTGTCTTGGGTCAGTTGAAGTAAGACCTCAAAACAGGAAAGGCCTACACTTGACTTTTATGAAAAACAGCAGAAAATCTTGAAGCAGAATTGGCAAAGACCTATTTTAGCTGAATGTTGTAAGAACCTGATAAAGTTAAATACCAGGATTTCTAACTAACTCTCCTTTGAACTGGTCTAATTTGAATGTTTCATGATTTTATAACTGTCAGCTTGTGAAATCAATGACTTGAAACTGATTATTACAGGAGCAGAATTAGGCCGTTCAGCTCATCTTGTGTGTTCCACTTTTTGCTCATGGTTGATACATTTCTCAACCCCATTCTCCTGTCCTTCCCCCTAAGCCTTGATCCCCTTACTAATCAAGAACCCATCTACCTCTGTCTTATCTATAGTCAATGCCTTGGCCTCCACAGCACTTTCTTGGCAATGAGTGCCACAGATTCATCACCCTCTGGCTGAATAAATTCCTCCTCATCTCAGTTCTAAAGAGTTGTCCTTTCAATCTGAAGCTGTGCCCTCGTGTCTAGACTCTCCTACTGGTGGAAATATCTTCTCCACACGCGGCATGGTGGCTCAGTTAGGGCGGCACGGTGGCTCAGCAGTTAGCACTGCTGCCTCAAAGCGCCAGGGACCCGGGTTCAATTCCACCCTCGGGCGACTGTCTGTGTGAAGTTTGCACGTTCTCCCCGTGTCTGCGTGGGTTTCCTCTGGGTGCTCCGGTTTCCACCCACAGTCCAAAGATGTGCAGGCTAGGTGGATTGGTCATGCTAAGTTGCCCGTAGCGTTCAGGGGTGTGTACATTAGGTGGGTTATAGGGGGATGGGTCTGGGTGGGATTCTCCAAGGTTCAGTGCGGACTTGTTGGGCTGAAGGGCCTGTTTCCACACTGTGGGGATTCTATGATTCTATGATTCACATCCACTCTATCCAGACCTCTCAGTATTCTGAGATAACAAGGTGTAGAGCTGGATGAACACAGCAGGCCAAGCAGCATCAGAGGAGCAGGAAGGCTGATGTTTCGGGCCTAGACCCCTCTCAGTATTCTGTAAGTTTCAATGAGATCCTCCCCCATCCTTCTAAACTGCAGTGAGTACAGACCTAGAGTCTTCAACCAACTCCTCTTGTGACAAGCCTTTTATTCCTGGAATCATTCTTGTAAACCTCTTCTGGACCCCCTCCAAGGTCAGCACATCCTTCCTTAGATACAGGGCCCAAACCTGATCACAATATTCCAAATGCGGTCTGACCAGAGCCTTATACAGCCTCAGCAATATATTTCTGCACTTGTGTTCTAGCTGTCTTGAAATGAATGCTGACATTTCATGTGCCTTCCTAACTGCCAAGTGAACCTCCATGTTAACCTTAAGAGAATCCTGAACAAGGACTCCCAAGTCCATATGTGCTTCAGATTTCTGAAGCACTTGCCCATTTAGAAAATAGTCTACGCCTCTATTCTTCCTACCAAAATGCATAATCTCACGTTTTCCTAATTGTATTCTGTCTGTCACTTCTTTGCCCACTCCTCTAGCCTGTCCAAGTCCTTCTGCAGCCACCCCACTTCCTTAACTCTACCTGTCTTTGTGTTATCCGCAAGACTTGGCAAAAATGTTCTCAGTTTCTTTGTCCAGATCATTAATGTATAATGTGAATAGTTCTGGCCTGAACATGAACCCCTGCTGAACTCACTAGTCACCAGCTGCCATTCTGAAAAAGATCCCTTTATTCCCACTCTTTGCCTTCTGCAAGTCAACAAATTGTCTATTCATGCCAGTACCTTGCCCCTACACCACTGGCCCTTATCTTATTCAGCAGCCTCCTCTGTAGCAAATTGTCAAAGTCATTATGTAAATCCAAAAAATTGTAGATTATGTCCGAGATAGTAAGAACTGCCGATGCTGGAGTCAGAGATAACACAGTGTGGAGCTGGAGGAACTCAGCAGGCCAGGCAGCATCAGAGGAGCAGGAGAATTGACGTTTCAGATCGGGACCCTTCTTCAGAAATGGGGGAAGGGGAAGGGAGCTTAGAAACAAATAGAGAGAGGAGGGGTGGGGCTGGGGAATGTAGGTGGGATGGTGATAGGTGAGTGCAGGTAGGGAGTAGTGGGGATTGGTCAGAGAGGTGGGAGGAGTGGATAGGTGGGAGAGATGATGGACAGGTTGTGTCTGGACAGGCTGTGTCAGGTCAAGGAGGCGGGGTTGAGAGGGAAGGTTGGTCACGGGATGAGGCCGGGGGTGGGGAGATTTTGAAACTGGTAAAATCCACATTTAGACCATTGAGCTGTAGGCTCCCAAGGCGGAATTTGAGGTGCTGCTCCTCCAGTTTACGGGTGGCATCATTGTGACGCTAGAAGAGGCCCAGGATTGACATGTCAGCCAAAGAATGGGAGGGGGAGTTGAAATGGTTCGTGACTGGAAGGTGTTGTTGTTTGTCTTGAAAAGAGCACAGGTGCTCTACAAAGTGGTCTCTGAGCCTCTACTTGGTCTCACTGATGTAGAGGAGGATGCAACAGACCACATTGACAGATGTGCAGGTGAACTTCTGTCTGATGTGGAAGGGTTGTTTTGTGCCTTGAATGGAGGTGAGGGGGGAGGTGTAGGAGCAGGTGTAGCACTTCCTGCGGTTGCAGGGATAGGCGCTGGGAGTGGTGGGGCTAGTGACACCTATTTCAAGCCCACAGATTCCTACCTAGATCACACCTCCCCTCACTCACCTTCCTGCAAGAATGTGATCCCCTACTCCCAATTCCTCTGCCGCGTCTGCTCCCAAAATGGGGCATTCCACTCCCGAACATCCCAGATGTCCTCTTATTTCAAGGACTGCAACTTCATTTCGTTTGGTGGTCGAAAATGCTCTTGATCGCACCTCTTGCATTTCCTGCACCTCTGACCTCACATCCGCTCCCCCCAACAAAAACAAAGACAGAATCCCCCTTGTCCTCACATAATCTCCCCTTGATGATGTTGTGCTGATTCAGCCATTTTTTACAATGCACTACGAAGTACTCCACAATCTCATCCTGAATAATGGACTCAATGACTGAGATCAGGCTCACTGGCCTTTAGTTTCCTGGCTTCTGCCTATCTTCCTTCTTAAACAGTGATGTTACATTAGCCATTTTCCAGTACTCTGGCACCCTTCCTGACTCCAGGGATTCCTGAAAGATCATCATCAATGACTCTACAATCTCCTCAGATATCTTCTTCAGAACTCTGGACTGTAGTCCTTCTGGTCCAGGTGATTTATCCACCTTTAGACCTTTCAGCTTCCCCAGAACCTTCTCCTAAGTGATGGTCACTTCACTCACCTCTGTCCCCTGAATCTTTTCAACTTCTGGTGTGCTGCTTGTGTGAAAAGTGTGAAAAGTGTTGCAATGTACCACTCAGTTCCTTCACCATTTCTTTGTTCCCCATTACTCCTTCTCCAGCCTCATTTTCCAACAGTCCAATGTCCACTCTTGCCTTGAGAGAAATCTTCCTCTTTTTTTATCCTTTGAGCTCAGACCCATGACCTCACCCAGGTGTTGTTTCATTTGCCATCTTGTTAAAAAAGAAATCATCTCCAGAGTATTGTATGTCAAGTCTTGTCATTTATGATAATGTATACTTTGGATTAAAGGAATATAATTTAGTTCTGAATGGTAGCTTAGTTGCTGGAATAAATTTGTTTGAAGAATCAAGGCATTTTTGAGTTCATTAAAGTAACCTGGTGAAAGTCTCTTTGTTTTAGACAACCGCAAATAAAATGAAGCAAATGGGCTAGTTTGGTGATACAATAAAGCATTTACACTTTTGATATGGATTGTGGACTAGTGAGGCTTCATTATTGGTGCACTCTTCCTGTCATAGTCAGAACAACATTTGGGGACTTGCTCTGGAATCGTTAGACACAGACATGAAATTAGATCGAAAATAATTGTATAAAGATAAGATGGCCGTGTAAGCAGTCTAAACATTCTTAAAGCTGGAGGAAGTATCCTTGACACTTTACAGAATTTAATTAAGGCCAAGCTAATAGAATTGTTAAAGGATTTGTTAAGGGAACTTCTAGCAAAAATCTAAGAAGGCAGTGATAATTGGTATGCTGGCACAGCATTTGGGATTCTTGTAAATAATAAAGGGTCCATGTACACCAAGCACATGAATCATTTGAGTTATTGAGTTAAAACAGCTTGAGCATGAGAAAGAAATAAAACAACTTGAAATAGAAAAGGAAATAAAAGTTAAAAGACTTGAGCTTGAAAATAAAGAAAAGGAGAAAGAACTTCAGACGGAGGAGAAAGTAAAATCAAAAAAGAGAGAATTTCAGAGAGAAGAATATGAATAAAGAAAGAACCATAACCTAAAGTCCAGTAATGAAATGTTTAAATTTGTGTGGGTCATGTAGAAATTTTTGAGAAAAGAATGCGGAGGTATTCAATATTTCATTCAAAAATGTAGCAAAACAAATTAAGTTGTCAGGAAAACTGAAAACTGTCCATGCAGGGCAGGTTAACAGGTAGAGCACATCAGATTCTTGCATTACTGTCCAGAAAGGTTTCAATGAATTTTGTTTCTATAAAAAAGACTACCCTTGATGAATATAAGTCAGCTCCAGAAGACTACAGCCTAAAGCTTTGAAACTTAAGAAAGCAGCCTGGAAAGACCTACATTTAATTTGGAAGGGTAAAGCAAAGTAAGTTTGACCATTGCATATGGGCATTAGGGGTTAGAATCATGTCTGAAGCTGTCAGTGAAATCAGTCTTTCAGAATAATTTAAAAATTCACTGTCTCTAGTGATTAGAACCTATATTGGAGTCCAGAGGGTTGCAAAAGCTAGACAAGTAGCAGGGATGGTTGACGATTATGAGCTGATCCATTAAATTCATTTTTTTTTCTATTACCTCCAAAAACACAAAAAAAATTGAAAGTAAAAAAGTGAAAGGAAGACAAGTAGCCAAGATAAAGAAGGCACACCTTGGGAATTCTTTTTCAAACTGCAAAGGTAGGTTCTGATGGTGGAAGTCAGAATCAAAGCCTTAAATATTTCTGTTGTAATTCTGGAAGTTGTGTGGGTAACCCATGGGACTTATTGGGCTTTATAAGAGTGAGGGAGGGAAAGGAATTCAGAAAGAAAATGCTACAGATCAAACTGAAGCTTTAACTACAACTATGAGACCAAAGGTAAACACATGCTGCAGAAGTGAAAAATGTGGCTGAGGCTACCTTAAAAAAAGTTTTTTTTTATCAAAAGGAAAGGTCTCTTTTCATCAAATGATGTGGCTAAACCCAAAGCTACATTAAGAGGAATACAGGAGCTACATAAATTCTTTTGCTGGTGAAGGACCTAACCTTTCCTCCAGAGAGTATATTCATAGAACTTCATAGAATCCCTACAGTGTGGAAGCAGGCCCTTCGGCCCGACAAGCCCATACCAACCCTTGGAGCATCCTACCCAGACGCATCCCCATCCCCTATAACCCACCTAATCTACACAGCCCTGAACACCAAGGGCAATTTAGCATGGCCAATCCACCTAACCTGCACATCTTTGGACTGTGGGAGGAAACCAGAGCACCCGGAGGAAACCCACGCAGACACGGAGAGAATGTGCAAACTCCACACAGACAGTCGCCCGAGGGTGGAATTGAACCCGGGTCCCTGGCGCTGTGACGCAGCAGGGCTAACCACTGAGCCACCGTGCCAAAGTTTTAATAAATGGATTTAATAGAGAATATGCATCCATTCCTTTGTATCACCTGCATTTTGAGTGTGATAATTATTGGACAGTGGAAGTCAGAGTTGTTCAGAAATTACTAGTGGATGAATTAACGTACTTCGAGATGATGATTTGGCCAGAGTGGACGTTGCCCATAATCACTGAAGTCTGAATGAGTTAAAGAGATGAAGATACAAGACCAAGTTCCGGATATTTTTTCATATGTGTAATGACCAGAGCAATAGCTAAACAAAGTCCATCACCTGACGTCAAATTAATAGTAGGTGGGTTAGAGTAGCTGAAACTTTCTTTAAGGATGGGGATAATTGAAAAGAAATGTGTAGCAAGTCTTTAATTGACGCTCCATAAGCAGATTTGAAGTTAAGCAAATTTGCACAATCAGACTACAGAGAACCTGAGACCAAAAGAATTCTGGAGTATTAATGTTAAATATGGAATTCCTATGAGGATGACTCTGCATCCAGATGAAGAATGGATGATTGTTCATCAGCTGTTGAAGTTCTGTAAAACATGCCATCCATGTCAGGTAATGGGAAAACATCAATATATAATCTGTTAATACCCATACCAGTTTTTGAAGAACCATTTACTAAGAACCAATCAGTAAGATATTTGTAGGCTGTGTAGGTCCATTACCAAAAACAAAAATGAATATCAGTATATCTTAAAAGTTATCAACATAAGAACACGATTTCCAGATTTCCTTTGATGGTCACAGCTAAACTCGGGGCTGAAAAATTAACTCAATGTTTTATGTATTATGGACTACTAATAGAAATACAGTTGAACATAATAAGTAAATGGGGTATAAAACAGTAGAAATTTATAACATATCATACACGAAGACAGGGAGCTTTAGAGAGATATCGTCAGACTCTCAAAACAACGATTAAAACATATTTTCACAGATATCCTCATGATTGGAATAAAGGTCTGGATTTTCTGTTATTTGCTGCCAGAGATTTCCTAAATTAATCTACCGGGGTTAGTCATTTTGAATATCTGGCCCATGGAGTCGTGGGGTTTGACTAACAGTACATTCCTTCCATCAGACTTGTAACAGTAGCACATTAGGAGGTGGGGTTGCCTCCGATGCACAAAGCACACATCAAATGATATGCACCCTTTTGCTTTTTGCCTTTTGCACAAAATTATTTCAAAAATTGCCTTCTCACTGCTCTGTGCCTGCCATGCCAATTGAACATGGTATGGTCAGCACAATATTTGGATGAATTGGATGAACAATTTTATTGTCTGCCTGCCTGCCTACTGTTTTATGGGGATGGATCAGGATGGGCAGAAAAAGGGTGAGCTAGTCACCCACCATATTTTACATGCTACCTTGCCAAAAACATGTCTGGTGGAAAGGGCTGATGGCGGGGAGCTATAAAATCAAGCCCAGGAAATGGAAGTGGTGTACACTTGATGACCCCTTTAGCTTGATTCATCATCCAAATCTTCATGACTGATCTTGGACTTCCATTCCACTTTTCCACCCACTCCTATATCCCTTGATTTGCTGACAGAGGCCATTTAAATGTAAGCTTTCTATAATGCAGAGTCCTTTTTCTCCCTATTTTAAGAATGCTACAAGGATTTTGTGATTGTAGGCTGGCAGCATAAGGCGTACTAAGGCTTGAAATCATGGTAGAAAATTAGTTACAATTGAAAGTTCGACAAACAACCCAATTTTGCGGACAGTGATGAAGTGGCTGTTCTTGAAGAATACTGCTCACTAAAATCTAATGATCTCGGTGGTAATGTTTGTTCTTTTGGTGCTAGGTCAAAGTGATGGCCTGGTGTCCAGCAGCAATGATATCAGCAAGCAAAAAAGCCATTAATTGCATTGAAGTAATCACTTACAGCAAACCAGAAGGTTAAAAAGAATATAACATCCTTCACCTTTAATTAACTAGTAATTAAGAAACTAATTTAATAAATGATTAACTTTAGTTAACTATTAATAAGAAACTATTACAAAAACTTCTCAAAAAGTGAATTTTAAAAGACAATCATGGAGAAATTTGACATTCCACAAACATAAAATTAGCTTTATAGGATCAGCAAGAATATTTAACAATATTTATGAAATTGGTATGCCATTAAAAACCCAGTTATGCCTCATTCAACAGATATAAATTTTTCCAAGAGTTCTGACACTGAGGCTAACAGAATAATAGAGGAATTTCTCATCAATTCTGTTGATTTCTGTGATTGAAATCTGGGTTGCATCAACATTGCTGTTTGTTATCTACATCAATGATTTGCATGAGAATGTACAAGGAATGATTAGCAAATTTGCAGATAACACTAAAATAGGCAGTATCATGAACAGTGAGGATGGTTATCAGAAATTGGAGTGGGATCTTGATTTACAAGGATGTTGCCAGGAGTCAAGGGACTGAGTTACAGGGAGAGGTTGGACAAGCTCGGACTATTTTCTTTAGAGCATAGCAGACTGAAAGGGGATCTTATAGAAGTGAATAAGATCATGAGAGACATGGATAGGGTGAATGTACTCAGTCTTTTTCCCAGGGTCAGACAATCAAGGACTTGAGGGCATCAGTTTAGGGGTAAGGGGGAAAGATACATGGGAATGTGAGGGGCAACTTTTTTTATACAGAGGGTGGTACGCATATGGAATGAGCTGCCAGCGGAAGTGGTTGAAGTGGGTACATTAACAACATTTAAAAAGCATTTGGCCAAATACATAGATAGGAAAGGTTCAGAAGGACATAGGCCAAGTGAGGGAAATGGGGTTAGCATGGATGGACATTTTGGTCGGCATGGACCAGTTTGGGCTGAAGGGCCTGTCTCCGTGCTATAGGACTCTATGACTCTAACAGTCTATCTTCTAGAGAAGCAGACTATTACTGATAGCAACTTCTGTTTTTTCATATTAGTCAGTGCACATGCAGACTTCAGAAATTACAGTGGAGTAATGATGTTAAACAACAACAATTCTATTCTTATTACCACTGCAAAATCCTGGACAATGAGTTATGGTTAACTTCAACATAGAGTGTAGGGAGGAGTGTATTATATTAGATGGAATATTTGAAGGTTAGAAACAACAAGAAATGAAAAACTGAAACAGGTACTAGATATAGCTTGCAGAGAAATAAAAGGTGTAGAGGTTGTACAATCAAGGGACCAATTGCTTAACAGATCATGTATTTTTGTATTTTTAGTAGAAGCGTGGGCAATACAGAGGAGAAACCTCCCAAATACATGAGGAGAATTTAAGTCTTAATATTTTATAAAGTTCTAAATTTCTAACACCTGTTGATTTTTAAAAGTGTTGGCACGATGGAACAAACTAAAGTAATTGGATGCAGCTTAAGCAATAAGCATGAGTTCGATATCAAATCAGAGGAGATAGTGTATCGAAGAATGTTGGTAATTTAAGAGAATTAAGGGTCAGTAGCACAGCCTGCTTTGATTTCTTTCCCAAGATCCATAAACAGGACTGCTCTTGCATACCCATATTTTATCATGTTCTTTCCTCACAGAACCTATACCTTCTGACTCAATTTATTTTTTCCCCTTATCTAGTCTCTCTGACCTACATCTACAAATCTTCCCACATCCTCCGATACTTTAACAGTTTCTAGTTTTGTGGTGTTAACAATATATATTTTTCAATAGGCATCCAGTTTCTGAAAACTTCTAACAGCCACTATGACAACTTTTAGGCCTTCTACTACTTCCTCTTGATGGAGGTACAAGCAGTCCCGATCCTCCGTTAGTGTTATCTACTTGGATGAACTTCTCAAATTGAACACTTTTCCTTTGACTTTTTTCTTCCAAATTGACCATCTGAAATTTGAAAATGTTATCAACTTAGCATTAATTTTCCAATCCTTTCTTGCCTTCATATTATTCATTGCTGACTCTTTCCCCTCCTAACTTATCCAGCCTCAATTCTGTGGACAGACTGTCAATAAATAGCTACTAGAATCCTGGTGATTTCCAGAGCTATCTTAACCACAATTCATCCTAATCTACTTCCTGCATTGAATCTATTCTATTCTCCCAGTTTTTCCATCTCCATCCCATTGGCTCTGACATTGTCACATTCTGTACAAGTCCTTGCGATTTTTTTCCTTTTCCCTCAAATAAGATTTCCCCTCCATTGTGGTTGATGGGACCCTCCACCATGTTTGTGCTATATCCTGCTCTACTGTGAGTTGTTCAGTCGATCTTGTGGGTGGTACACACTGCTGCCACAGCACAGTGGGTGGAGGAATGAACGTTTGCAGCAGTGAATTGGTGACAGTCAGGTTGTCTATTTTGTTGTGCTGTCTTGAGTGTTGTATATTCTGTCTTGTTGGAGATGGCCATTACCTGACATCTGTGTGGCACGAATGCTACTTGCCATTTGCTACTTCAAGCTCAGGTCCTGCTGTGTGTGGGCAATGAGGGCTTCATTTACTGAGAAGTTGCAATTTTGTTATGTTGAATACCAATCATCAGCAAACATTCCCATTTCTGACATTATGAAGGAGAGAAAGCCAATGACAAAATATTTGAAGGGGCTTTGGCCTAGGATATTGTCAAAAGGAACTTCTGCAATGACATCCTGGAGTTAATAAGATCGGGCTCTGGCAACCACAATCATCTTCCTTTTTGCTAGGTATGATTCTAGCCAGTGGAATATTTCTCTCTGATTTTTATTGATTTCAATTTTGCTAGGGCACTTTAATGCCACATTTAATCAAATGCTGCCTTCTCACCTCCCTTCTGCAAGTCAGCTCTTTTGTCCATATTTTAAATGAGGAATTAATGAGGTCTGCAACCAAGAGGTACTACAGAACTCAAACCGAGTATTTGTCCATGACCCATCCTAACAGTCATCATTCTTATTTCTTCTAGGCTGATTTCATCCTCAAAGTTCTGTTCTCCACCTTTGTGATATTTGCAACCTTGCAGCCTCTTTGCCCAGAAATGCATTTAATGGCGTATGCATTCTTTTGTAGCAAATAGCTCTGGGATTCTAATTCAAGATCACCCAATTTCAGTGTCAAAAATGCAATCATTGTTGGTTAGGTTCAGCTCGATGATGACATTGCAAAATTGTGTTTATTTTGCTAACAATTAGATTTACATCCAGCCACTCCTAAATAAACCTGGTGAATTAATTACATTGTAATGAGTTCATAAGCACATGCGATGCAATCTTAAGAGAATTTTTAATATAGTTTTGTCTTGTTAAAATATCTGCAGTAGTTGAAGGCTAAAGGGATTGCTTTTCAATAGTCATCACAAAGGTTGATTATATTTATATATCATTTAGTTTTGGCATAGAAGGCTATTATTATATTAGATATTCAGGCCATGTATTGTCAATTAGTCATGTGATTTTTCTAATGACAGTTTTTTTTGTTAACCTCCAGAAAGTGATTCAAAAGGACATTTCAGCATAAAATGCTTATTTACAATATACTACATTTCTATGTAGGAAATCATTAAATGCTGACAAGAGTTTTTGATTTTTGGACAGAAATTAAAAATTGTCCTGCTTGTGAGATCCTACTCATCAAGGTATTGTAAAAATGCACTCCATATCTTGTATTATTTTCTCACTTTATGTACCTTATGTTCTCTGGCCCTTTGCATGAGAGTTGTGAGACTATTATCAGCAGATAAAGCTGACAGAAAACATAAATACTTTATAAATACAACCTGAGTTGCAAGACGGGGTTTCTATTTTGAAATACACACTCATATGTATTTTTTGACACATATTGAATAGTGCAGGCCCTTATTGCTTAATGAAAATAAGGAGAACCTTTTATTGTATAGTGCTCAGGTAAAAGGCAGTCCAAGGGATATGATCAAATGAGGACCCAAACTTCAAATATGAAATGGCCCCAAAGCATTTTTTCACACTCATTAAATTGCCACAATTCAGTGATGAAGTTATTTTAATAATTGACATTTCTAATCTTAAATTATGAGTATTTCATCACATTTGATTACAAAGGGCTGAACTGTTTATATTTTTGGCTCAGTCTGTTTCATACAGTCTTTTAGAGGGATTTCCGCCAGAGGCATAACCACTTCTCCTGCTGTATCTTACAAAACCAACCTCATTAACTACTAATCTTGGCCCATGGCATCCATCATGTCTGATTCCAGCCCCATGCATTGTTCCCAGAATAACTCACCAATCAGCGGATATCCAAGAATTCACTGGAATCACTTGCGCCCATGCTAGTGTCAGTGCCAGAGCTGCCATGAATGGTTCCTTATATTTTCCTTGTACATGGCAGAAAGGGGGAAATGTGCACCTCATTGTGTGGGCATGGACCTGGAGCCCCTGCTGGATGGGGTGGTGCAAAGATGGGACTTCCACTTCCCCCAGGACCAGGAGTAGAGGACATGACACCTGACTATGGCAGCCTAGCCTGAAGTTGCTACCTGGGTTAAAGGACATACAACCACCTGGAGGAGTGAACAGCACTGCAGAAAGGTCAATGACCTTCTCCACTCTGTCAATATAAGTGCCACTATCATCTTTTTGATACATCACACTCAATGTATAAGGGGAGGCAATGGTCTAGTGGTATTATCGCTGGACTGTTAATCCAGAAACCCAGATAATGTACAGGAGACCTGGGTTTGTATCCTGCCATGGTAGAATTGAATTCAAGAAAAAAAAGTCTGGAATTAAGAATCTAATGATGACCAATGAATCCATTGTTGATTGTCAGAAAAACCCATCTGGTTCACTAATGTCCTTTAGGGAAGGAAACTGCCATCCTTACCTGGACTGGCCACATGTGATTCCAAACCCACCAGCAATGTGGTTGACTCTTAAATGCCCTCTGGGCAATTAGGGATGGGCAATAGATGCTGCCTAGCCAGCAATATCCCCATCTCGCGAATAAATAAATAAATAAACCTATCTCTGCCACTGTACCTACCATCCACCAAGGTTCATGCTGTAGCACTCTCACTGATGCTTGTAAACATCTTTTCCCACTCACACATACCCAGCCCCAGCTCACATACTGACCTCAATGGCAATGTCACATTTAGAAAGCTTGGGAACATAAGTTGGTGTGTACCTCACTGCGACAGCTTTGCAGCTAGCTGAGGACTGCCACATGCAATGTATTGTGTAAGCTGCTAGTACATGCTGCAGGTGTGGGACTGAAGTTATACCAATTGTAAAGTAAAATGTACAGTACGTCCTCATGACTGAGGATGGCTGACCAGCAAGGCACATTGCTCGGTTATTTGACAGTGCTAATTCATAGAATCCTTACAGTACAGATAGAGGCTATTCAGCCCATCAAGTCTGCACTGATCCTCTGAAGATCGTCTCACTCTATCCCTGTAAATCCACATTTACCGCAGTTAACACACCTAGGTTGAACACCAGGGGGCAATTTAGTATGGCCAATCCATCTAACCTGTACATCATTGGACTGTAGGAGGAAACTAGAGCACCCAGAGGAAATCTACGCAGACCCGGGTAGAATATACAAATTCCACACAGGACAGTACCCAAGGCTGGAATCGAACCCAGGTCCCTTGCACTGTGAGGTGGCAGTGCTAACCACTGTGCACTGTGCCACCCATTGGCATATCACAGCCAAGCAAGGCGTGGCTGCTGTGAGAATACAGGTAGTTGCTAAATGAGCAAATGAACAGCTCTAAATGCAGCCTAATCCAATTTGTAAGCTGTCCCTATGTGCAAAAGTATGCTTGCAGCAGCCTCTCAATGCAATGTAGGTCTGCGCTTCTAAAATCACAAGGGCATGGATAGGGTTAATGTTCAAGATCTTTTCCACAAGGTGGGGGATGCCAAAACTAGAGGGTTTAGGTTTAAGGTGAGAGGGAAAAGATTTAAGAGGGACTCAACGTGCAACTTTTTCGCACAGAGGGCGGTGTGTGCATGGAATGAACTGCCAGAGGAAGTGGTGGAGGCTGGTACAATTACAACATTTAAAAGGTATCTGGATGGGTATATGAATAGGAAGGGTTTAAAGGGATATGGGCCAAATTATGGAAAATGGGACTAGATTCATTTAGGATATCTGGTCAGCACAGATGAGTTGAACTGAAAGGTCTGTTTCCATGCTGTACATCTCTATGACTCATTGTGGATCGGAGATGGCATGAAGATTCTGAGGGGTTGGAAAAAGTCAGATGCCATTGTCTGTGGATGAAGCATGCATATGACTGATGTCTATGTTTCCTTCCCTGAGATGCTGTTTCATCTGGAAAAACATGAAGGTGCTTTTTAGGCAGTAGTAAACTGAAATCGCCAGGTACCCATTCTGATTTCCATGTCAAGAATTCTCTCTGTCTAGCTTGCTTTGCGCATTTGGTAAGACAGGAAACCTGCATATTGTTGAGGTGTGAAGCCTATACAGGTAAGGTGAATATCAAGCAATGATCTCTCTTAATTGGCAACTCATTGCTACCTAGTGAGAAACCAGCCTTGAAGCTCTATAAAAGATGCAGCGAGTTGTTCCCAATGTTGAGATAGGCCTTATTAAACTTCTCATGTGATATTGCCATAAATCTCATTGTTCAGGCCACTATGGATTCCAAGCTAGTATGTGGAAAATGAAAATAAAAGTTTAAAATGAACTTTAAAAAAGTAACTAACATAAGTGTAGAGTCATAGAATATTATTGTACAGAAAGTAGCCCTTTGGTCCATTGTTTCCATGCTAGTCATCAAGCAGCTATCTACTTTAATCTCATTTGCCAGTACTTGACCTATAAACTTGTATGCTGGTAATCTAGATTAAGATTTGGCAAATACCACTTCTGTCTTTTTGCAGTTGTTGCGTGATTCCAATTAAAGTTTAAAGTGCCAACAATGTGCACAGAAGATATGCAACCATGCAGAAGCTTGTCATTACTGAAACCTGCCACCAGGTGACAATGCAGCAAGTTCTAGTAGGTAATAAAAGTGACTCTTGGACAAAGAAAGATAGGCTTTCCACCATAGCCACATCTTTCCTGCTTAACTCCATTGTTATTAAGAGCATTATTAAAATGGGTATATTTCAAACTTAAATTTCGTTTCTGATTTGTTTTTATTCAGTCATGAGTTGTGAACATCACTGGCTAGCCAGCGTTTATTGCTCGTCCCTAATTGCCCTTGGGAAGGAGGTGGGGAGCTGCCTTCTTGAACCGCTGCAGTCTGTGTGCTATATGTGGATCCACAATGCCCTTAGGGAGGGAATTCCAGGATTTTGTTGTCGTGACAGTGAAGGAACGGCTATATATTTCCAAGTCAGGATGGTAAGTGGCTTGGAAGGGAACTTGTGGTGTTCCCAAGTATCTGTTGCCCTTGTCATTCTAGATGGTAGTGGGTGTGGGCTGTCAAATGATCCTTGGTGATTTTATGCAGCGCATCTTATAAATAGTACACACTGCTGCAATTGAATGTCAGTGGTGGAGGGAGTGGATGCTTGTGGATGTGGTGCCAATCAAGCAGCTGCTTTGCCCCGGATGGTGTCAAGCTTCTTCAATGTTGTTGCAGCTGCACTCATCCAGGCAAGTGGGGAATATTCCATCACACTCCTGACTTGCGCCTTGTAGATGGTGGAAAAGTTTTGGAGCGTCAGGAGGTGAGTTACTTGCCACCGTATTCTTAGCCTCTGACCTGCTGTTGCAGCCATCGTATTTATATGGTGAATCCAGTTGAGTTCCTGATCAATGGTAACTCCAAAGATGTTGATAGTAGGTGATTCAATGACTGTAACACTACTGAGTGTCAAGGGGTGGTACTTAGATTGTCTCTTATTGGAGATAGTCTTTGACTGGCATTTGTGTGGTGTGAATTTTACTTGCCACTTGCCAGCCCAAGCCTGAATATTGTCTAGGTCTTGTTGCATTTTGTACATGGATTGTTTCAGTATCTGAGGAGTCACGAATGGTGTTGAACATTGTGCAATTATCAGTGAACATCCCCACTTCTGACCTTATGATGGAGGGAAGGAACAGCTGAAGAAACAGCTGAAGATGGTTGGGCCTAGGACACCACTCTGAGGAATTCCTTCAGAGATGTCTTGGAGCTGAGATGATTGACTTCCATCAAACACAACCATTTTCCAACCAATGGAGAGCTTGCCCCTGGTTCCAGCTTTGCCAAGGCTTCTTGATGCCATACTTTGTTGAATGTAGCCTTGATATCACTCTCTTACCCAGGGATGGTGATGATGATGTTTGGGACATTGTCTGTAAGGTATGATTCTATGAGTATGACTAGGTCAGACTGTTGTTTGACTCATCTGTGTGACAGCTCTCCCAATTTTGGCACCCCAGATGGTAGTAAGGAAGACTTTGCAGGGTTGATGGGATTGTTTTTGTCATTGTCTTTTCTGATGCCAGGTGGTCTGTTCGTTTCATTTCTTTGTTGAGATTTTGTAGCGATTGATATAACTAAGTGGTTTGATAGGCCACTTCAGAGGGCAGTTGGGAGTCAACGACACTGCTGTGGTTCTGGAGAACATGTAGGCCAAACTAGGTGCGAATGTCAGATTTCCTTCCCTGAAAGACATTAGTGAATCGGATGGGGTTTTCTGACAATTGACAATGGAATCATGATCATCAGTGGATTCTTAATTCCAGATATTTTTGTTGAATTCAAATTCCACCATGTGATTTGAACCCAACTCCAGAACATTATGTGAGATAACCTGCTCCTCTGATGCTGCTTGGCCTGCTGTGTTCATCCAGCTCTACACCTTGTTATCTCAGATTCTCCAGCATCTGCAGTTCCTACTATCTCCAGAACATTATATCAGTTTCTGGATTAATAGTCTAACGATAACACCATTAGGCCATTGCCTCCCCAGTATCTCTTATTGCACTAATTTCAATTTGCGTCTGTATCTTTTTTATTTGCTGAGACAAGTTTAGTCAGACAGCTGAATCTATTAGCATGCCTCACGGTGGAAAAACATTACCATTAATTACATGGAAGTTAGAGGCTTGCCTTTCTTATGGAAGAAACTATGTTGTGTTTTTGCAGTCACTCTTTAATGAATGTTCATGTCCACTCCATGGGACAAGGTTGAGCTTGCAGCTCGTCTTGTTCTCTCTTCGACGTGTGAAAAGGAGATTGTCCAAAAAGATTCCTAACTGGATTATTTAAATATTATAGTTGAATTCAAAGCCTTGTAAAGACTCTGCCACTCGACACCCTGAGAAAGACCCAAGTATATGTAATACTTAGCCTACCCTTTAGGTCCCTCATTTTCTTACCTTATCTGATTATCCATATTACAACTCCCCCTACCAAAGGACTCCGAGCCCTTTCCCCTTCCTCATCCACTCATCCCTGACCCCATCCCTTGGATCCTTCTTCCATTTCTCAATGTCACTGACCCCATCCACTGATTACTTTTAGAACAATCTTCCACTTCTCAATGCTTTAACCCAAATCTTCAACTCACCTGTACCTGACCCATGCTGGTTCAAGCTTCCATATACATTGCCATTTTCCTAATATTCTCCCTTTTGCTACAGATTTCAATAGAAGAAACTTCTGGACCTCAGGCACAACTGTACAAAGTCTACTATCACATGCTACCTTTAAATGAACATGAACTCGGTGTAATGAGATTCTAATGTACCACTGTCTTAATCTTGTTGGTAGGATGTAATTACAAAAAGTTCCAATATAACAAGTATCCATGGGATGCAAATATCTTCCAAGTCTAACCTCCCACAGGATGACATGAAACTCAACTTGCCACAAGGATGCTGCTGATTCCTCTCTAAATTTGAATGTGATAATGCGAAAACAAAATTTCAGTTCTTTCTTAATTAAGTCATGCACCTATCATGTTTCCTGCTCTTGCAGGCCCCATAAAATTCACCCCAGGGAGCATAAAGAACAAATTGAATGAAGTTTCGATGCAAGTTTACTCAAAAGGGTACGAAATGGAAAACATTACTCAGAATGGCTGTAAGACAGTCAGGATTGGGAACTATAAATATGCCAGGTTATAAGGATTGCAGAAAATCATAATGAAAATGGGAGTGGGGGGCAAGTAGCATTAGTGATTAAGGATATAATTACCCATGATAAGATTTTATATTACAAGAAGTCATCTTGATCGAGACCTCAAGGTGCAGGGCTGGATGAACACAGCAGGCCAAGCCCTGCACCTTGTTGTCTCGGATTCTCCAGCATCTGCAGTTCCTACTATCTTTGATAGAGACCTTATGGGTCGAATTATGAAACAGAAATGGAATGAACACTTTTATGGGAGTTCTATATGGGTTCCCTGGTTGTATCTGTGAAAGGTTACAAGATATAAATGCAGAGATGAGACAAACATCTATCGAAAGGGGGGTGGTTTTAAGTGGAAGTTTTAACTTTTAATTGATTGGGATGAACAGGCAAGTACGTAATTTCTAGACAACTTACTCCAGTCTTAAATCCTTTTTTTAGAGCTTATTGCTATACATAAATTCTCCACTGTTTGCTTATCTCTCATTATAGCCTCTCTTATTATTGCAGTGGTTTTATCCTAACTAAGACTACTCCTTTTTCACTAGAATTTTCGTTATCTTTTCTGTACATCTTATAATGTCATATATCTAATACCCACCCCACACTATCTTGCAGTGATCTTCCAGGGTAGCCTGCTTTGATATGGCATAGTGGTTAGCACTGCTGCCTCACAATGCCAGGGATCCAGCTTCAATTCCAGCCTTTGGTGACTGTCTGTGTGAAGGTTGCATGTTTTCCTTGTGTCTTCATGGGTTATCTACTGAGTGCTCTGGCTTCCTCTCACAGTCCAAAAATGTACAGATTAGGTGGATTGGCTATGCTAAATTGTCCTGCAGCGTTTAGGAATAAGCAGGCTAGGTGGATTAGTCTTGATAAATGCAGGATTATGGGGATGGGAATGAGGTGTGTCTGGGCAGGATTCTCTTCAGATGGTCAGTGCAGACTCAGTGGTCTCTCTGTGCATTGTATTGATAGAATTCCTACAGTGTGGAAACAGGCCATTTGGCCCTACAAGTCCATACCAACCCTCCAAAGAGCATCCCACCCAGACTCACACCATCTCTACAACTCCCATGACTAATCCACCTAGCCTGTACATCCCTGGACATAATGGACAACTTTAGCATGACCAGTCCACCTAACCTGCACATCTTTGGTCTGTGGGAGGAAAACAGAGCACCTGGAGGAAATTCACGCAGACACAGGGAGAATGTGCATACTCTGCACAGACAGTGGCCCAAGACTGGAATTGAACCTGAGTCCCTGGCACTGTCAGGCAGCAGTGCTAACCACTGTGCCACTGACTGAATACTGAATGAGATTTTAGCTCACTCAAAACCCACGCAATTATTTATTCATTTATTGATACTATGATGGTGCACATTATTTCCATTTCTTGGTCCACATCTCAAACTTAACCACTCATTAGAATTTCTTCTGTCGTTTTCTGTCCAACCTTCAAATTATCCTTGAATTGTTTTATATATGGGTGCCGCACAATCCTGGGGGTCTCAACTATAGGTTTCCTTGACAATAATTGATATGATCCTCTCAAGCTTTGCAGGTAACCAGTACACTCTAGAAGGTATTTTAAAGGTGATGTACTCATCTCTGAGTTGCTGTTGGCTAGCCTGAAAGCATGTCCACATCCTTTGTCAGATTTTGTTTTTCATCCTGTAGGTACCCTAGGGAATCTCCTTACCAGGCAAGCCATGCAACTATGAGACAGCCTGTTTTTGGCTAACAAAAACAAAGTCGCTGGAAAATCTCAGCAAGTCTGGCAGCATCTGTGGAGGAGAAAAGAGAGTTAACGTTTTGGGTCCGGTGACCCTTCCTCAGAACAAAATTTGGCTAATTTGTACCATTAGTGGGAGATCAATTTTTCCTGATGTGACTTGAAATCCATTTGCACAGAATTCTAATTAAATGTATTCTACCATGTCCTAGAATAAATAAAGGAGCATGACATCTTATATCTAATTTTGTGATACAACCAGATTTTGTTAACAACCTAAGGGTGCATGAGCATTTATGTAATGGTGCAATAGCAGAGGATGATCAGGTACATCAGAGAGCAGAAGTTAATATTACTGTCTGGAATAGGAACCATAGCTGGGAGGGCAGGGGCCAACAGGGAGCTATAGAATGCATGGGAAGACCGTGTACTGAAGGTTCAGCATCAGGGTCACTGTGCTGAAACATTGGTGGAGGAGAAGCGGTGAAATAGCATTGCTGCATGCACGAACTGAGAAAGTAATGGAGATTTTTAAAATGGTAATTAAGTCAAATCAGCATAATTGTATGATGGAATTCGCAGTACTAACATGTGCTGAAGGGGCATTATGGGCAGTCAAATTCCTGACCATTCAAAGGTGACAGTTTCTAGATGACTCTGCATACTCTGCATTTGCTTTCCATAGTAATGCAAATTTTAGCTGGAAGAAAGAGAAGACTAAAGAGTATGTAAAGGATACAAGAGATAACAAGGTGTAGAGCTGGATGAACACAGCAGGCCAAGCAGCATCAGAGGAACAGGAAAGCTGACGTTTCGGGCCTAGACCCTTCCTTTCTGAAGAAGAGCCTAGGCCCAAAACGTCAGCCTTCCTGCTCCTCTGATGCTGCTTG
>NC_063332.1:133337952-133363924 GCF_021869965.1 Rhincodon typus | reverse complement strand
CAAGCAGCATCAGAGGAGCAGGAAGGCTGACGTTTTGGGCCTAGGCTCTTCTTCAGAAAGGAAGGGTCTAGGCCCGAAACGTCAGCTTTCCTGTTCCTCTGATGCTGCTTGGCCTGCTGTGTTCATCCAGCTCTACACCTTGTTATCTCAGATTTTCCAGCATCTGCAGTTCCTACTATCTCATGTAAAGGATACATATAGCTTTCAGTTGTGAGGGCCAGACCTGTGAAAGGAATGTCCAAACAAACAATGGGAGAGGCAGCTCTGATAAACTGTAAAGCAATAGCCAGACATCACACCAAGAGTAGCAGCCACTGAAGTGGGCATCATCTAAAGATAGGACTCATTCACTTAAAGAGCCTCCCTTTCCCACAGCTGCAAAGGACCTCTTCTGTTTTTCATTCTTTTCCCCTACACCTCCCCCCTCACCTCCATCCAAGGCACCAAACAAACCTTTCAAATCAGGCAGAGGTTCACCTGCACATCAGTCAATGTGGTCTATTACATCCGCTACTCCTGAAATAGCCTCTTCTCCATCGGTGAGACCTAGCAGAGGCTCGGAGACCACTTTGTACAGCACCTCGCTCTGTTCACAACAAACGACAACACCTTCTGGTCGCGAACCATTTCAACTCCCCTTCCCACTCCCTGGGCGACATGTCTATCCTGGGCCTCCTCACAATGACGCCACCCAGAAATTGGAGGAGCAGCACTTCATACAACCTGTCCATCTTCTCTCCCACCTATCCGCTCCTCCCACCTCACTGACCAATCCCACTACTGCCTACCTGCACTCACCTATCACCATCCCACCTACCTTCCTTCGCCCCACCCAACCTCTCTGTATTTATTTCAGAGCTCCCTTCCCCCTCCCCCATTTCTGAAGAAGGGTCCTGACCCAAAATGTCAACTTTCCTGCTCCTCTGCTGCTGCCTAGCCCGTTGTGTTCCTCCAGCTCTACACTGTGTTAATTCATTCACCTGATATACTTGATCCTCTCAACAGTAGAGAAGAAGTGCAGAGGAAGCCCGTCCATAATTTTCCACAACTCTTTTGATCTGGAAACTGTTTCTTTGTTTTGGAAAATTTTTCTTATCACTCTACTTCAGAAAGGTGAGGGGGAAATATCATGGAATTGTAGACCAGTTAGCCCATCTTTGTTGTCCGGAAATTAGTAATAAGTCTATAATTCAATAATAAGCCTATAATGAGAAAACAATTAAAAACACAGACTCAACACTTTGAAAGTTTTCAGCTTATCAGAGAAACCCAGTATGGATTTGAAAAGCATAAGTCAAGCTTAATGAACCTAGCTGAGTTGTTGAAAAGCAACCAAGGGGATCTCTATGGATGTTATTTGTATGGACTTCCAGAAAATATTTGCCAGGGTTTCATTTGAGAGTCAATTTACTAAAGTTGAAACTCATGGAAGTGAAGGCAAATTATTGATTTGGTTACAAAATTTTCAATTAGAGATTGAAAATAATGGGCTGGCACTCCATCAGGATTTAACTAGTGGGGTCCAACGAGGATCTGTTTTTGGGCCTCAATTATTCAATATTTATTAATGATTTTGATGAAGGAATTAAAAGTTACATATCCAAATTTGCCACTGTACAAGGGTAGGTAGGATTGTGAGCAGTGCAGATGGAAGCATAAAATTAACATTTAACAAAATTTGTCACTATTTATCAAATTAATAAATTAAGCCATTAACAAGATAAAACTGTAAAAAGTATAGCAAAAACATTTCAATATAGATAAATGGGAGGTCCACCTCAGACCCAAAAAGGATGGAATAGAGTACTTTCTAAATGGTGAAAAGTAAGAAATGGCAGAGATCCAAAGACACTGAGGGTTCATATACATTTGCACCATCACCAAAACTGTCCATTTCCATGTAGCATGACACAACTTCACCCCATCTCAGTTTATCAGCTGTTGAAATCTTCAACCATGCATTCCAACCTTGGTTATTCTGAAGCATGTCTGGCTGGTGTCCTACATTCTGACCTCTCTAAACTTGAGGTTATCTAAATTCTACTATCTGTGTCTTAAGTCTCATTTTCCTATCATTCCTGTGTTCACTGACATAAACTGATTCTCAATAAAACATTATTTTTATTTTAAGATTCTCATTCCTGTTTTCAAGTCTCTCCAGTGCCTCACTTTTTTTATTTCCGTGATATCCTCCAGTCCCACAACCCTCTGAGATTTTAATCACTCTAACATTGGTAGTTTTGCATTCAGTGGCCTTGGTTTTAAGCTTGAGAATTCTCTCTTTACATTTCTCTATCTGTGCCTTGCTTTCTTTAAGGCAGTCCTTAAAACTACTTTTTGACTAAGGTTTTGGACATCTGACCTAATATCTCCTTATGTTGCTGATGTCATAATTTGATTTATAATGCTCCTGTGTAGTGCTTTCAGAAGCTTTTGTTAAAGGTGCTATACAAGTTTATGCTGGTTTAATATATCAGAAGCAGTCTGATGGGATGCTGAATGTACACTTGACGGTGGAGGTAGATAGGGTGCATAGAAAGAAACTATTTCCATGACTTGGTGCATCTAAGACTACGGAGCATACAATAAAAATCAAGAGCCAGTCTTTGAAACTTTGTTCCATGAATGGCAATTGATGCCAGATCAATTAGTATTTTTAAATCTGAGATTTATAGATTTTTGTTAATCCAAGGCATTAAGGAATATGAGACAATGGTAGGTTAGTTTGCAATTCAGCCATGCTGTCGTTGAATGGCAGCAGCAGGTTCCAAGGTTAACCAACCTACTCGTGTTCCTGTGTTCACAAAATAAGGACATATCCAAGCAGAATTCCTTTGACAACAGTAGGTATCTAAAATGAGGTCTCACGGTTTAGTAATCAGATTACTAACAGACCTACTACTCTTATGAAACAAACAAAGAAAAAAAGCTATTCGACCATATGCAGTTTTATGTTAGTCACCCAATGGGCACTTTGTCAGAGATGCAGCATGGCATCCCACAAAATATGACTAATCTGAGTGCCTGTGACAGATAGGCATGTCACTGCAGTTTGGTGGCCTAGTGAGGTGGTTAGAATATGAACAGAAAGCTCCTCTCTGCCTTCCTAATTCAGTGTTTTTGACTATGAAAGTAAATCATTAAGAAACATAAAATAAAATGATGAAATAATTTACAGGCACATCAATTAAAGAACAAAAAGATTGTATTGGATATAGAATTGTTACATTTTAGATTAAAAAAAACACCATAGGTAGTGAATGATGGAAGAAATATCGGTGTGAATCTTCTGCAGAGCAGCAATCATACTCAGATTGCCACACCTTGACAATGCTTAGCATCTCTTACTTGGCCTTCTGAGCCTGACTTCTCCAGAAATGTGAAGTGCCATATCCTTTAAAGAGTTTCATCTTAACACTGTAGCATTGAGGGGAAGGACTAGACTTGCTCCTTTTTATAGCACTAGCTGCCACAAAATAAGTTTAAAGATTCAATTGTGAATGTTTATGAATGTCAGTGAATGGGTATTTAGATAGGTGACAGGGTACGTGACTTAAGTGGTCAGGGTTGGTGAGCTGGTAGGTGTATGAGGTGACAGGTGGATAGGGTGACAGGTGGTTGAGTGGGTAAACGGTTCAAGCTAGGGGCTAGTCATGTTAGATCAGGGTGATGGTCAGGTCTGATCGTGGTGTAGTCGTATTGGGTTGGATGGATAGCCAGTTCAGGGACTAGTCAGGTCAGAATGGGAGGGATAGTTAGATAGTCAGTTCTTGTTGGGGGCAGGGGAGACATGTCCAGTCAGAATAGGCAGTCGGGTCAATTCAAGGGGGTAGTCATGTGGTTGAAAGTGGGATAGGTGGGTTTGGTCATGGGGATGGCAAGTTCAGGTCATGGAGGGTAGTTAGGAGGTTGAGTAACAGTCAGATGATTGAGGGATAGTCATAAGGTCATGATTATGAGAAAGCATGCTAATGAGTAAGTAACCAGGCTTTAGAGCATGCAATGAGCAGTTATTTCACATGTTAGTTTGCAGCATGTAGTGTGAGGAACTTCATCAAGTCATTGAGATCTGCTGCATGGAAAAAAGACCATTCAGCCCAACACATACCTGCTAGTCAAGTCACCTAACTTTTTTAAATTCATTGGATGTGGGTGTCACTAGCCAGGCCAGCATTTATCAATATCCCTTATCCTAGAGGACAATTAAGTGTCAATCACATTGCAGTGGGTCTGGGGTCACATGTAGGCCAGACCAGGTAAAGACAGCAGTTTCTTATCCTAAAGGACATTAGTAAACTAGGTTGGGTTTTTCCTGACAATTGACAATGATCCTAGTTCACCATTAAACTCTCAATTCTAGATAGTTTTGGAATTCAAATTCCACCATCTGCCATGGCAGGATTTGAACCCAGGTCCCCAGAACATTACCAGGGTCTCTGGATTAACGCCTAGGGACAATGCCATGAGACCATCACCTTCCTGTGACTACTTTAATCTCATTTTCCAGCACTTGGCTCATTGACTCGTATGCCTTGTCATCACAAGTGTACATCTAAATACTTCATAACTGTTATGAAGGGTTTCTGCTCTACCATCTTTACAGGCAGTGAGTTCCAGATTCCTGACACCATCTGGGTGAAAAAAACCTTTCCTCACATCTCCTCTAAACTTTTTGCCCCTTCCCTTAAATCTATGCCCCGGTCACTGATCCTTCCATCAATGGGAAAAATTTCCTCCTGTCTACCCTACCTATGCCCCCTCATAATTTTATACATCTCAATCATGGCCTCACTTAATCTCCTTTGCTCTAAGGAAAACAATGCCAATCTGTCCAATCTCTTTTCATAACGAAAACTTTCCAGCCTAGGCAACATCTGGTAAACCTCCTCTGCATCCTCTCCAGTGCTCTCACATCCCTTCTATAATGTGGATTCCAGAACTGTACACACTACTTTACCTGCAACCTAACTAAATTTTACAGTATAACCTCCCTGCTCTTTAAGCTCTATGCCTCGACTAACGATCTCTTAACCACTTTATCCACCTGACCTGATAGCTTAAGGGACAGTTGTACATGCACGCCAAGATCTCTCTGATCCTTGATGCTTCCCAGGGTCCTAGCATTTATCATATATTCCCTTGCCTTGTTGTCCTGCCCAAGTGTACCACCTCACATTTATGCAGATTGAATTCCATTTGCCACTGATCAGCCTGACAGGAGGCGGCACGGTGGCACAGTGGTTAGCACTGCTGCGTCACAGCATCAGGGACCCAGGTTCAATTCTAGCCTCGGGTGTCTGTCTGTCTGTGTGGAGTTTGCACATTCTCCCCGTGCCTGCGTGGGTTTCCTCCCACAGTCCAAAGATGTGCAGGTTAGGTGGATTGGCCATGCTAAATTGCCCATAGTGTTCAGGGATGTGTAGCTTAGGTGGGTTATAGGGGGATGGGTATGGGTGGATGCACTGAGGTTCGGTGTGGACTTGTTGGGCTGAAGGGCCTGTTTCCACACAGTAGGGATTCTATGACTATATGCTCTTGTGCTCCAAGGTTATCCTTCTCACTATTTACCACCCCACCAATTTTTGTATTGTCTGCAAAGTTACTGATCAACCTTTCTACATTCAAGACAAAATCATTTGCATAAACCACAATCAGCAAGGGGTCCAAAACTGACCCATGTGGAACCCCCTGGCATAGACTTCCACTTGGGAAAATACCTCTCAACGTCATCCTCTGCTTCCTGCCAATCAGCCAATTGTGAATGCAATTTGCCAAATTTCCTTGGATCCCATGGGTTCTTACCTTTGTTATCAGTCTTCCATGCAGGACCTTGTCAAAAACTCCCTGAAGTTCAAGTAGACTATATCAAGAGCATTGCCCTAATCTAGTCACCTCTTCAAAAAGTTAATCAAGTTGGCCAGACATGACCTCCCTTTAACAAAACTATGTTGACTGTTCTCAATTAATTCCTGCCTCTCCAAATGCAGATTAACTTTGTCCCTTAGAATTGCTTCCAATATTTTCCCTGACACCGAGGATTATTCCTTGCTCCCTTCATAAGTAAGGGTACCACACTGGATATCCTTCAGTCCTCCAGCACCTCTCCTATGGCCAGAGAGGAATTAACATTTTTTCAAGTGGCCCTGCTATTTCCTCCCTTGCCTCACTCAATAACCTGGAACACATTTCGTCCAGTCCTGGAGGTTTCTCTACTTTTAAGCAAGCAGACTACTCAGAACCTCCTCTCTGTCAGTACTATTTTTTAAAAGTGTATCACAACCCTTCTCCCTGATTTCTATACCTGTATCATCCCTCTCACTAGTAAACGCTGACACAAAGTATTCATTTCAAACCCAAATACATCCTCTGGCTCTGTGCACAAATTACCACTGTGGTCTTTAATGGGCCCTACTTTTTCTCATGTTGTCCTTTTATCTATAAAACAACATTGGATTTTCCTTTACTTTACCTGCCAGTATCCTTTCATATCCCCTTTTAGCTTTCCTAATCTTTTTAAGTTCCCTTTTGCATGTTCTATACTCCTCTAGGGTTTCTGCTGTTTTCAGCCCAAGAGGTCTGCCAATAGCCTCCCTTTAACTCTTAATTCAATGCTATGCATTTTTTTAATCCAGGATTCACAGGATTTGATGGTCCAACCCTTTTGCTTTATTAGAATATGTTGGCCCTATACTCTTCCTATTTTCTTCTTGAATGCATTCCACTGTCCTGAGACAGACTTACTCAAAAGTAACTGCTCACTGTCCACTCTGGCCAAATCATATCTGATCTTATTAAAATCACCCTTCCTGCAGTTGTAAACTTTGATTTCAGGCCCATTGTTGCCTGCAAAATACTCCCCCACTAATACTTCAACCACTTGTTTAGCTTTGTTACCTAAAATTAAGTTCCAGGACCACTTCCTGTCTTATACTGCCTTCTTTGTGCTGGCTTAAAAAACTGCCCTGGATACATTTCAAGAATGTTGCTTCCTCCAAACCTTTTACACGATGACCACCTCAGTTAATGTTGGGGACATTGAAATACCCTATAATCACTACCCTTTTACTTTTACACTTCCCTGAAATTTGCCACATTTTTGCTATTTAGTTGTGCTCTCTGTAACAATAGGAAGCTGAACCTCAATTTTTAAAAAAAGCCTATTGAGTAATCCTACAACATAGCTCCATATAAATAGAACCTATGTCTAGTCTACCCACTGTGATGAGAGATTTTAAAGTTTGTGTTGGTAAATACAAAAGCAGTTTGGTGGGGTGTGCGGTTAGTCAGGTCGGGGATGGGGAGAAGCGGTTGGGTGTCGAGTGGGGCATTGGTTGGCTCATTGTGAGTGATTGGGTTGTCAGTTTCAAGAGTTACGTAATTCCTTAGTTTGTCTTAATCTGTCCAACATTTCCTGGATAATTATTCAGTGAAGTACTGCCAAATTGCCTTAAGTCTCCAACTCCAACTTAGAGTTGAAGACCTTTCGTAAAAGGTTTCCAGGAGTAGAAAAATTGCTCATCAGAAGTTCAAAAGTTCCCAGGGGAATTCCCGTACAGGTCATTGTGTCAGGATACCTGTGTGGTCCCAGTGTGCATCTTGAATTACAAACCCCAACAATCTGTACCTGAAGGATCTGGGACATCAACTGATTATTTTGTTTTGGTATTAATCAGGGATGTAGAATAGGTAGCCATGACGTTGAATGATAAGTTTATTTTAAAAATGTAAGGGGACTTACTGTGCAAACTGAACAAACTCAAAAGTCATAAGGCTCCTGGCCACAATAGATTGTATCTACATATTTTAAAAGAAGCTAGGAAAGAGATAACAGAAATAGAGGTTATGTTCGTATTTAATAATCTGTTAGAATATGGTGGCAGAGGATTAGTGGATGGACAATTAACATAATTCTGCATGTTAAAAGTGAGACAACACATGTTCAGTAAATTATAGACTAGTCATCTTAATGTCAGTCATAGGGAAGTAATGAAAATCCTAATAAAGGAGGAACACAGGAACATGCAGAAATGGTAAATAATGAAAAGAAAGCACAAATTTCAAAAAGGATAATGTTGCTTGACTGGCCTTGTTGAATTTTAGGAGGAAACAGCAGAAAAGGTGGACATGGGTAATGCAGAAAATATAATTTATCTGGATTTTCATAGGCTTTTGATAGGACTTCTATAATGGGTGAATGAATAAGGTCAGAGAACATTAAGTGGCAGAATAGATTGCTAGTAGGCTTCAAGACAGAAGATGGAGACTCAGAGTAAAGTGTAGTTATCTAGAGTGGCAGAAGGTGGGAAGTGGTGTTTCTTCAGTGCTGGGACCACTGTTGTTCACAAATCCAAATCATTAATTTAAATTTGGAATCAAAAGTACAACTTCTAAATTTGCGGATGACACCATGTTAAGGAAGATTGTTAATATGGAGGAGGACTGCAACACATTATGGTATGACATCAATAAACTTGCAGAAATGGCAAATGAAGTTCAACACAGATAAATGTTTGGTAGACTAATGATAACAAAGTTATATATATGTTATACTATAACTTATTATAGGAAGTTGCAGGTCTTGGTGGGTACAGAAATAGAGATCTCAGGGCAGAGACACATGAATCACTGAAATTCCACGAAAAGTTAGCAAAGCCGAAAACAATCAAGCATGAGGCTCTACTTCTAGATGGATAGAATAGAAAAGTTGGTAAGTTATGTTAAACCTGTATCAAATCTTTGTCAGACCTTACTGCTGCATGCAGTTCTAGTTGTTTTATTTTGGAAAGGTTAAACAGGCACTTAAGAAGGTGCAGAGAAGTTTACAAGCATGATACCAGCAATGCTTCAGTATTCATATCATAAAAGGATTGAAAGATGAGGTCTGTTTACTTTTTAAAATTTGCTGATGGTTTATCTAATTAAGGTCTTCAAATTATGAGCAGTTTTGAAAGAGAGAATACAGAAACTTTCTTCTTCTAGGGAAGAGTATCAACATGAAATCATCACAAAGAAATCCAGTAAGGAGTTTAGAAGAAATTTTTTTACTGAAAATTGCTGAGAGTGTAGAGTTTGCTACCATGGGGATTGGTTGAACCAAATAGTGCTGGTACATTTAAGGGAAACTAGATAGGTAAAGGTGAAAGATAAAGTCTCCATAGTCCTACCAGACCATAGGGTTGCTCTCTCATTTGAGAAAGAGACATAATCAGTGGTGGTTTAACCCAAGGGTTACCATGCCTCAAGCGAGGGGAGAGGTTGAGGAGAGTTTGTCATGGTAACTTCAGTCAGTGCGGGAGTTGAACAAACTTTTGATAGAGAAGAATATTGATGGTTAGTACAATTGCTTTAGATAAGAAAAGATCAGCAGAGGCTGGACTGGCATCCATCTTCCAAACTGGTTCAGATGACCTCTTCCTGTGCTACATATATCCTATGTAAGTTTCAAAAGTCATCTGGTGACTGCACACATCTGGTCAGCGCTTGAGGATTGTTTTGGGGAATGGCAGCAGAGGACAGTCTGGAGTGTATAGCATTGATAGCGTGGGGAGGGGGGAATGTGTGATAACAACAGGCTAGAAGTGGACTGGGAGATTTTGGTGGGGCTCTGAGGAACACATTGGCTCCTCCTTGTTACACATGAACCTTGCTCTTTTAAATTAAAATGCATCTTTCATGAGAGGTTCCGTCAGGATCACCAAGTAGGTCTCTCAAAGTGGGATTACCATGCTTTGCCCATTTCTCTTTGAGACTTGCAATCATAATCTTAGAACAAGTACTGGACTTCAGTTTGCAAATTTCAAAAACCTCCAGCTTGGTTTGTGTGGGAGCATTAACTGTTCATGCGTAAGAAACATTAATTCACGTGAACAAATGGGTTCAAAAGGCCTCCACCAGATTTGAAAATACTCATTGTTCAGGCTAGAAACATTTGAAAGTCAATTAAATAGTGAAAACAAAACATATTGTTTTATACAAGCAGAATTATTTATTATGCTTAACAACTAACCAGATTTAAAATGCTTCCTTTGGCCAGGCACCAGACATAGGTAGCATGACTATTTAGCTGTGCCAGTCATGGCTCTGTTGTAGCTCTGAGCAAGAAGGTTTAAGAACAAAGATTAAGCAAAACTGAGAAAACTCTGTATTGTCCAAAGTGCTGTCTTTTGTATTAACTGAGAAACAAAGGACTTGTCTGCACTCACAGGTGTATGCAAAAGATTCCATGGTACTATTTCAAAGAAGAAATAATACCAGGGAAATTATTTCAAGCATCCTTGTCAATATTTACCTCTCAATCACAAAATAAGATTATCTAGTCATGATAACATTGCTGTTTATGGGAACTTGCTGCCACATTTCCTTTGCATTGGATTGGTGACTACAATTCAGAAGTACTTCCTGGCAGAATGGCGCTTTGAGATGTCAAGCGATTGTGTAAAGTACTGTCTGAATGAAAGTCTTTCTGCATTTTGGTTAAACTAGGAAAATTCTCATATCAATAATATTGCAATTCATGTCTATTTGTCAATATGGAAAGATCACCTAATATTCTGTTCTATTAACTGAATACAACTGGTCCAGTGACTTATTGATTTGTAACTGTTTTAAACGAATACGTGCAATGAAAATTGTACAACAAAACAAAAACCACAAAAATAAAAACAGTGGAAACAGCCTATTTAAAATGGTTGGGATTCTCTTCTTTGTAGTGATATTTAAGTGACATGAAATATACTCCTGTCATGCTGAGACCAACAAAACACCGAGTTGGTTGGGGATGATTATAGAGGCAGGCATAGTGGAATACCCACCACCCAGAGGCAAGGATGAAAACTCACAGGAAACTGAATTCAGACTGCCATTTCAGAGCCAGAGGAAGCAGTGAAGCATTTTAACAGAACACTCAAATCCTGAAAATGGAGTAATCACTCAGTGCCGATTCAGGTCACAGGCAAAAACTTAGTGTTGGCATTGGACTAAATGGAGAAGAGGCCTTTATTAACAAATAAGAGATAACAAGGTGTAGAACTGGATGAACACAGCAGGCCAGGCAGCATCAGAGGAGCAGGAAAGCTGACGTTTCGGGTCTGGACCCTTCTTCAGAAACGGGGGAGGGGAAGGGGATTCTGAAATAAATAGAGAGATGGGGGGAGGTGGATGGAAGGTGGATAAAGGAGCAGATAGGTGGAGAGGAGAGGTGGACAGGTCAAGGAGGCAGGGATGGAACCAGTAAATGTGAGTGTAGGTGAGGAGTTAGGATGGGGGTTGGTCAGTCAAGTGAAGACGGACAGGTCAAGGAGGTGGGGTTGAGGCTGGTAGGTAGGAGGTGGGGGATGGGGGTTGGTCAGTGAGGTGGGAGGAGTGGATAGATGGGAGAAAAGACGGACAGGTCAAGGAGGCGGGGACAAGCTGGGCTGGTTTTGGGATGAGGTCAGGGATGGGGAGATTTTGAAGCTTGTGAAGTCCACATTGAGACCATTAGCTGCAGGGTTCCCAAGCAAAATATGAGGTGCTGTTCCTGCAGCCTTTGGGTGGCAACGTTGTGGCACTGGAGGAGGCCCAGGATGGACATGTCGTCCAAGGAGTGGGAGGGGGAGTTGAAGTGTTTCGCGCCTGGGAGGTGCAGTTGTTTGTCACGAACCAAGCGTAGGCATTCCACAAAGCGGTCTCCGAGCCTCCTCTTGGTTTCCCCGATGTACAGGAGGCCACATCGGGAACAGCGCATACAATATACGACAATAGCAGATGTGCAGGTGAACACAGCAGGCCAAGCAGCTGCTGTGTTCATCCAGCTCTACACCTTGTTATCTCAGATTCTCCAGCATCTGCAGTTCCTACTATCTCTGTGCAGGTGAACATCTGTTTAATGTGGAAGGTTTTCTTGGGGCCTGGGATGGGGTGAGGAGGGAGGTGTAGGGGCAGGTGTAGCAATTCCTGCGGTTGCAGGGAAAAGTGCCAGGGGTGGTGGGGCTAGTGGGGAGTGTGAAGCGGACAAGGGAGTCACGGAGAGAGTGGTCCCTCCGGAAGGCAGATAAGGGTGGGGAGGGAAAAATGTCCTTGGTAGTGAGGTCAGATTGCAGGTGGTGGAAGTGGCAGAGTATGATGCATTGAATCCGGAGGTTGGTGGGGTGGTACGTGAGGATGAGGGGGCTTCTGTTTTTGGTGTTATTGCGGGTAGGGGGGTGGTGGGCGGGGTGTGAGGGATGAGTTGCGGGAAATGCGAGAGATGAGGTCGAGTGCGTTTTCAACCACTGTGGAGGGAAAGTTGCGGTGCTTGAAAAACGAGGACATCTGGGATGTCCGGGAGTGGAATGCCTCACCTCGGGAGCAGGTACGGCAGAGGCGAAGGAATTGGTAATAGGGGATGGCATTCTTGTAGGAAGGTGGGTGGGAGGAGGTGTATTCTAGGTAGCTGTGGGAGTCGGTAGGCTTGAAATAGATATCAGTTTCCAGGTGGCTGCCAGAGATAGAAACAGAGAGGTCCAGGAAGGAGAGAAAGGTATTGGAGATGGTCCAGATGAACTTAAGGTTGGGGTGGAAGTGTTAGTAAAGTGGATGAACTGTTTGAGCTCCTTGTGGGAGCACGAGGCGACGCCGATACAGTCATTGATATGATGGAAGAAGAGGTGGGGGATGGGGCCAGTGTAGCTGCGGAAGACGGACTGTTCCACATATCCTTCAAAGAGGCAGGCATAGCTTGGGCCCTTGTGGGTACCCGTGGCCTCCCCCTTTGTCTGTAGGAAGTGGGAGGAGTTGAAGGAGATTGGGTATCCGCATGGGCCCAAGCTATGCCTGCCTCTTTGTAGGCTACATGGAACAGTCCCTCTTCCGCAGATACACTAGTCCCATCCCCCACCTCTTCCTCCATCATATCGATGACTGTATCGGCACCACTTCGTGCTCCCATGAGGAGCTCGAACAGTTCATCCACTTTACTAACACTTCCACCCCAACCTTAAGTTCACCTGGACCATCTCTGATACATCTCTCTCCTTCCTGGACTTCTCTGTTTCCATCTCTGGCAACCACCTGGAAACCGATATCTATTTCAAGCTTACCGACTCCCACAGCTACCTAGAATACACCTCCTCTCACCCACCTTCCTGCAAGAATGCCATCCCCTATTCCCAATTCCTTTGCCTCCGCCGCATCTGCTCCCGAGATGAAGCATTCCACTCCTGGACATCCCAGATGTCCTCGTTTTACAAGGACCGCAACTTCCCTTCCACAGTGGTTGAAAATGCCCTCGACCGCATCTCTCACGTTTCCCGCAACTCATCCCTCTCACCCCTTCCCGCAATAACAACAAAGACAGAATCCCCCTCGTCCTCACGTACCACCCCACCAACCTCTGGATTCAACGCATCATCCTCTGCAACTTCTGCAACCTGCAATCTGACCTCACTACCAAGGACATTTTTCCCTCCCCACCTTTATCTGCCTTCCGGAGGGACTGCTCTCTCCGTGACTCCCTTGTCCGCTTCACACTCCCCACTAGCCCCACCACCCCCGGCACTTTTCCCTGCAACCGCAGGAATTGCTACACCTGCCCCTACACCTTCCCCCTCAACCCCAACCCAGGCCCCAAGAAAATCTTCCACATTAAACAGATATTCATCTGCACATCTGCTAATGTGGTATATTGTATCCGCTGTTGCTGATGTGGCCTCCTGTACATCAGGGAAACCAAGAGGAGACTCGGAGACCGCTTAGTGGAACACCTACACTCGGTCCGTGACAAACGACTGCACCTCCCAGGCGCGAAACACTTCAACTCCCCCTCCCATCCTTGGACGACATGTCCATCCTGGGCCTCCTCCAGTGCCACAACAATGCCACCCGAAGGCTGCAGGAAGCACCTCATATTTCGCTTGGGAACTCTGCAGCTCAATGGTCTCAATGTGGACTTCACAAGCTTCAAAATCTCCCCAGCCCTGACCTCATCCCAAAACCAGCCCAGCTCGTCCCTGCCTCCTTGACCTGTCCATCTTTTCTCCCACCTGTCCGCTCCTCCCACCTCATTGACCAACCCCCACCCCCACCTCCTACCTACCAGCCTCAACCCCGCCTCCTTGACCTGTCTGTCTTCCCCTGACATAACAACCCCACCTCCTAACTCCCCACCTACACTCACCCTTTCTGGCTCCATCCCCGCCTCCTTGACCTGTCCACCTCCTCTCCACCTATCTGCTCCTTTATCTAACTTTCATCCACCTCCCCACTCTCTCTATTTATTTCAGAGTTTCCTTCCCCTTCCCCATTTCCAAAGAAGGGTCCAGACCCGAAACATCAGCTTTCCTGCTCCTCTGATGCTGCCTGGCCTGCTGTGTTAATCCAGCTCTACGCCTTGTTATCTCTGAGTCAAAAACACGGTCTTGTTTTCACCTCTTGGTGGAATAACAGATTACATACCCAAATTTGTAAATTTTCTTGTATGAAGCTCTGTGCTAGGTGTTAATTTGTAAAACTGGCCCAACATTTACAGTAAAAAAGTGAAGAAAAATAATATATTGATAGTAGATTATGGCCTGTGAATCAAAACTATAGGGTAAATTTTTCTCTACCATACTGCCTTAAATCAGGATGAATAACAGGAAAAAGAAAAGGAATCTGTCTGGATTTCCTGCCCTTACATATGATTAGGGATAGTCAACATGGCAAGATATTGTTAAACTTGAAAGGGTGCAGAAAATATTTACAAGAATGTTGACGGGGTTGGAGGTTTTGAGCTATAGGGAGAGGCTGAACAGGCTTGGGGCTAGTTTCCCTGGAGTGTTGGAGGCTGAGGGGTGACGTTATACAGGTTGATAAAATCATGAGGGGCATAGATAGGATGAATAGCCGAAGTCTTTTCTCTGAGGTGGGGGAGTCCAAAACTAGGTTGAAGGTGAAAGGGGAAAGGTATAAAAGGGACCTAAGGGACAACATTTTTATGCAGAGGATGGTGAGTGCATGGAAAGAGCTGCCAGAGGAAATGATGGAGATTGGTACAATTTTAACATTTAAAAGTCATCTGGATGGGCACATGAATAGAAAGGATTTAGGGGGATATGAACCAAATGTTGGCAAATGGGACTAGATTTATTTAGGATATCTGGTCGGCATGGACGAGTTGCAACAAAGGGACTGTTTCCATGCTGTATAACTGACTCTATGATTGTACCATTTCCCCTCTTTGCCTATCTCAATAAAGTAGATGATCTGAGCCCAGGCACTCCACAACAAGTAAATTCTCAACCAATGTCTGTTACTAACATCAATGGCAAACTCAGAGAGTGTTAAGAGAGTGTTGGTGTCGTTTTGGTGAAAGCATTTGAAAGGTTATGTCCCAGGATTGAACTTCTTTCCTTTACCTAAGATCCCTTGTTTCATTTTTGCCAATCAGTATATGGAAACTACTTGCATGATATTAGCTTTTCTTGATGAATGGGAACAGAGTAGGCAAGTAGTTAAAAATGGAGCCTTTCATTCTCTGTCATTTCACTAGCGTTTATTTTGATGGTGGATGAGATGCCCATTGCATTCGGGGGAGCCTCATTAATAATTGTTCTGAGACATCAATATTTCTGAGACATCAATCAGATTGAGTGGGAAATCAGCCACGACATTCCTATTTGGTGGAAGTTGCGGTTCAGATGACCTGCAGACAAAAGAGGCAGATAATGTAAGTTAATGTTAACAGCTACCTTTATGGAGTCAGGACAATCAGGAGTATTCTTTGGGCCCCACAAGGAAGGTCATGAGACCCTTTCCAAATTGATTCCCCAACAATTATTCAGAAGCAGTTGGGTGGCTAAGAACTGCCCAATATTTGACTGTTGGCAGTTGTTTTACATTCTCCACATGCTTGCTTTGGGCAAGAAATCCCCTGGTGATAATTCAATGAAGTCTGGGAGTTAAAAAGCATGAGTCCACAAATTTAGACCTGTGAGTGTGCTTTGCAATCACTCCACTGCCATCTGCCTGAATCTTGATACAGTATAAACGTATCTTTCTTGGACAAAGAATTGGACAGTGGTCTGACTGACCCAGGGCCACCTCTCTGGACTGAAATTGGACCTATCTCTTGGCTGACTGTAGCAGTATCCGTTGACTTCCTAGAGACAACCCTCACAAACAATCCATTTAAGCACCCTTCGACATTCATACATTACCAATTTCTTCAAACACATGAAGACTGGTTCTACATTAGCTGCTGGCACACACTGCAGTGCATTGACAGCACCATGCTGTAAAATTATGTATCCACCCTATCTTTAACTGATACATTTACTCGTCAGTGATGCCCCCCAATACATGCTGCCTGCCTCTCCTTCTGCTCTAAAAAGCAAACTAAACCATAGAAGGTGCCAGCCTCTCCTTCTGTGCTAAATATTGATTTTGCTTAAAAAAGCTGGCTAAACTCCAGAAGCTCCCTGCCTTAAAGCAGCTTTAAAGACCTTGTGCATGAAAAAACAAGCTAAATCTTGCCTCTGACTCAGCAGTAAATAACTTATTCACTAAAAGGCAGGCAAAAACCTCGAAGATGCCTCGCTCCATGTCAGTGTTGGAAGCCTTGTACAGGTACGTTAAATTCCTGTTTGTCGCTCAGAGTTTGCACGTCCTGAGCAAGTATACTTCACTCCTAGAATATATGATTGAAGTCTTAAAGTCATGCTGAGTTGGGATGAGACCTAACATGCTGATGTTGTGAGACTGGTGCTTTGTGATACTGAGTTGTGTGGATCAAGGGTCCAGGAAGACTATACCCGTTGACCATAGAGATACCTTGTACAGAAGACGTGAATTCATGTGAAGAGAAGCTGGACAGCCAACACAGCCATTCCACAAGCTGCAATGGATGTTGATGAGACAAGTTGACAGGTACTCATTCTGTTTTACCAGTTCAGTTTTTATACCATTGAATTTCTTGATTGTGAAGAGGACAATTGCAAATGTGATACCAATATGGTGAGTTGGGTGAAAATAATGAAATGCCAGTGCATTGAAATAAACTTCTTGCTATCTGATGGTGAGATTCTGAACTAGCCACCTAAAGCATGAGAGCATAATTGGAAGAGTTTCTCTTGATATTGAGAATCTGATTTTTGAACTCTCACCCAATTAAATCATCTCACTTGGCATCCCTTTTACTACCTCAGACAAAGGAAAATTCACCCAAAGTGTTTGAGAATGGATGATATGAGAATTACTTCACATGCTGCAAACATTAGAGCCTCTGATGTAAAAGCAAAAGAATAAGGAATACCATTGAGAGAGATGGTCTACAGAGAGGAAGTTAACCATCTTGACATCTTACCAGTTTGCCCTGCAACTAGTAACGATGCCTAATAGAGAACATGTCCTCATTAGAGAAGTGATATCAAGACATTATTTATTGTGTTTAATTTGGCCAATTGTATTCCTAGCCTAGATCGACATCACTAGAATGAACAGCAAAGTGGTAGAAGGTAATAGGTTGACTAGAGGTGGAAATAGAGAAATGGACTAATTGCCCAGAGGAATCCAGTGAGAATCCTGAGTGATGCTCCCAGTTGACAGTCCTTTTGATTAAGCTGTGGTCACCGAGATCAAATGAAATTTGTCCAGGAGCCAACAGGTAGGATTGATATGGAGAATGAAGGGGTTAATAGGATTGCTGGATTTAGGGTAACTGGAGTTCATACTTCTAGAACTTACAAGAGATACTGAAGGCCAAGAACAATGCTATTAAGCAGACTATCTAAGATTGGACATGTTGTAAATCAAGATATATATGTTCCTTTTGAAGCTATGGGCTGAATCTTACCATATTTTGGAAAGTGTCATTTTGGCTGAGTTTCCCCGAAGGTTTCACTGTGTGAGGTCTAGCAAATTTTCTCATGCTACCATCCCAAATTCACCTTATTAACTACCTACCATAACTCTATGTTGCCCTCTTATCTGATGCTAGTACAATTCTCCCAATCAGTGTAGCCAGAGTATTGCATCCTGGCATTGCCAGGATATCCCAGGATCCCTGTTGCTGGCGTCACCCTTAAAATGCTGCTGTGAACCCAGTCAAGTGCTGTCAGTCCAGAGTTATCCTGCATAGTTCATGACATTTGCTCTGGACATTGCAGATAACAAGAAATTGACACCCCATTTTGCAGACAGGGACCTGGACACCTTGCTGGATGGAGTAGTGCAGATAAGGAATGTTCTCTTCCTACGGAACTGGCTGAGGAGGGCATGACACCAGATTCTGCCTGCCTGGTCTGACGTCGCCACCTGGGTCATTGAGGTCTCAGCTGCCTGAATGAATAAAGTAGGAAGAAAATCAATGACCTTTTCCAATCCATGAGGGTAACTGCCACCATTTTCTCTCTTCTACCTCGCACTCACTCATCTCTGCTACTGCACCCACCTCCCACTAAGGCTCGTGCTCTGCCACTCTGACAACTGTATGTAACACCTTTCCCAATCTTGCATGGCTTCTGCACTGCCTACTCATTCACTCAGGATAGCTTACCACCTTTCCCCACCTGTTTCAGTGCTAACAGCTGTGCCACCCATTTTCACTTCACTCAATCCCTATTCCCTCCCTCCAGGAGAAAACAACACACAATCGGGCAGAAAGAGCCAAGATGGGTGAAGGGGTGCCTATCTTCAACAGAATGATCCCTGACCCTAGCTATTCCAAGTAGCTGAATGGCCTTGACTAAGCCCTGAACTCATTTCAGAGGATGCCCCTGACTTACTGTGCCAGGACTCCCACTGAAGCATGTTTCTCTTGAGTTGACTGAGGACTACTTCCCTTCAATCTTGAGACACACCATTGCTTGCACGACATGTAGTGTGCTTACTGTGTATGCTGCTGTTACATGGTGCACGTGTGACATTGATATAGCATGGTGCATCTATCCCCTTGACTGATGACAGCTGTGACAAGATTCCTGGTTGTGTCTATGTTAAAAGGCAAGTCAAAACTGAAGTAAAGTGTGCCTGTTAGCTCTGGATGAGGACCAAGGTGCTAAAGGCAAGGCAACTCAAGACTGTGAGCATCTGGGTAGGCACTAAGTGAGTGAGTGGTAAGAGAGCAAAAGCATGAGATAGGTGCTGTTCAAATGCACAGATTGTCCTTGGAGAAATACTGCAATGATGGTTTCCAGGGTGCTCCAAAGTACAGAAGTGTACTGTAAGTCAATGAGAGATATATCATGATGGTGTGGATAGGTTGACATGCAACTGATGTGGGGGTAAGCATGGTACTGCCCTGGGATGTGTCCTGAGATGCTGGTGCTAAGCGTTCAAAATGGATAGGTAAGGAATTCTTAGTGTTTAGTTTCTACCAAGCACATTGCAGAATAGGAATTTATATTTTAAGGATGTGACATCAGGTAGCAATGAGGATGATAATGAGCAATAATCCCTTTAATAAGCCTCCCATGATTCACTAGCAAGAATCAAATTTCGGCATCTGGAGCTCTGTTCCAAAATGCGCCTTATTACTCTGAATGTTGTGAAAGGCCTCTTTGGACTTACATGTGATTGTCCAAAATTACTCTCCAAAGCCCAAGTTGCTCATGGCTTGGGAATATTCTGCCCTATGTATAAGTAATCCTGCTGTAACAGATGATTGAAGCTCTCTGTGTAACAAAGATTCTCTGACTTTAACCATTTCTGAAGTTCTTGTGTATTTTTTTCACAATAGGCAGTGTTTCTCTCTTAAAAACACTCACCTCCAAACTCTAACTTAAAAAAAGAAAATATCAGCTTAAAGTTTTAGTCAGAAATTTGGGGATTGATATTTACACCAGTAACACTTTAGAGAAGTTGAAATTATCCATTGTCTTATTATTGCAGAGTTGTCAGGTTGGAGACTGTTTAGGGGCCCGCCTATCCCCAAATGTAGCATGAAAGAAACCAGGTAGTATTTTTATTCTTGAACTCTTATTTAATATTATGCAAAATCTTAATCTCCTGTCAGAGTATAAAATTATTTCTCTTCATGAACTTGCATACTATCCAGGGCTGGCTTTGAGATTTGCAATACCTAATTTTTTACTTGTTTCAGAGCAAATACTTTATTTTGACTTCATTTATTTATTGTCGCATGTATCTTGTCACAAAATACAGTGAAAGGTGTTGTGTAGTGTTGCTGCTCTCTGGCACTATCTTAAAAACACAGAAAAATAAAACTAAAATATAGAATATAAAGGCAGAAAAACAGGGAAATAGATTTGGACAAATCTGAGAGAAACTGAATGTTCATTCTGGCAATTTTCTCTGCATTTTTCAATTTTAAGCTGTAACTGAAGCTAATGCTAGATTTTCCTCTGCACATTTACCTTGGCAGAGTGGCATGATGGCTCAGTATTTAGCACTCTCGCCTCACAGCACCAGTGACATGGGTTCAATTTGTCCCTTGGATGACTGTCTGTGTGGAGTTTGCACATTCTCCCCATGTCTGTGTGGGTTTCCTCCCACAGTCCAAAGATGTGCAGGTTAGGTGGATTGACAATGCTAAATTGCCCATGGTGTTCAGGGATGTACAGGTTAGGTGGATTAGCCACAGGAAATGTAGGGTTACAGGGAGGGTAGGATTTGGGTCTGGTTGGGATGCCCTTTAGAGGTTTGGTATGGACTTGATGGGCTGAATGGCCCGCCTCCACACTTTTGGGATTCTGTGATCTGCATAATTTGTGTAGAGATTTTCCTTAGTCTTTAATATTTTCTCTGATATCTTGAATTCTCTAGCTGCTACACAATTATTTCCCTGCCCCACAACCTCAGTGACTCGAACCAGGCTGTGTATTTGCTATTCCTTCTAGACACCATATTATCATATTAGAGGGCAGTACTGGAAGGAATGCAGTATGCTCCAGTGTGGGGGTGGTAACCTTGATATTATGTTTTGACATTTGCAGGCATGAGGGGCTGAACATTTGTCTTCACTGGTGTGTTATATCAAGTAGATTTGCAATTGTGCAAGTTTGACTTCAAATGTTTTGAGTTTGGATTTTTTCAGGTTGACCTCTACATGAGGTATATGAAAAATAAATGGTTTGTAGGCATAAGTTGGGCCACCTATACACAAGAATGATCATGATTTGAGGATATATGCTGTTTATATAGTGATGAGGTGTTAATGTATTTGCATAGCCAAATGTGGCTCAGATTTTATTGGAAATAAATTAAAAATATTAAAGGCTCAGTGATTTATGTTTAGAGTCCACTTAATGTGGTAAAAAAGGCCCAGTCTCAACATAATCTTATAACAATCTCTCCTTAAAACCTATGTTCCAGTTTCTATTCTTTCAAGTTAATTCTCTCCTGTTTGAAACCCATTCCAGATCTTCCAGCTGTGTGGACCAGAGTTATCAACAAGCCTTTAGAAAACTGCTATGAATTAGCTACAAGGAGGTATTTTAGCATTTTATAACTTGGCCTCAGATCTTCTCTCCCTCAGGGCAAACAACTCTCTAACATTCCTCTTGATGAGACCAGGAACTTAATTGTGTAAGAAATAGTGAGTTTCAATCAATATTTTACAGCTCTGCAGCTCCATGCATCAATTCAGTACATAATGCATTTTCAGGACTAATTACATTGCAATTAACCTTCCACATTAGTATATTTTACAGCATCAGATAAGGAATTAGACTGTAAATGTCTTCATTTTTAAGGCTGACAAAAATGTTTTTACATGAGCTAACCTTGTTTACCCTGCACTGTTCTGACATCTTTCATTATCACATGTTCAACGCAAGCTTTATGGAGTTGCATTTGAGGTACTTTTGTGGTGGAATGAGTGTGCTGTTAAGTATGTTATGGGCAGTTTCAACTGTTTCAATTTCAGCAATCTGCGCTACTTTTATTTAAATATTTCTTGCAACTCAAGAGATGTTTTCCATCCTATAACATCTAGAGGCACTCAAGACCTCCCCAAGGACCCTAAACTTGACACAGAGGCCATAATAGCTGAGCTCAGGCTAGTCTGAAAACTAATCCAGGGTTTCCATCATGTCAGTTATTGCCTTCATTTCATTACACACAGAGTTAGCCCCTAATGGATTCAGCTACACACAGTCTGCTATATAAAAAAAAAGGAAAAAAAGCAATTTATTCGCATTTTCACTCGAGCTGACTCTGGTCATGAAATTTCTCTGAAAATGCAAATCACTTAGTGCCATGCTATTGAGACCAGTGGTTAATGCTCTCAGTGGCAGCTTTTTTCCCAGGGCTAATGTTTTTATACCCAATGATTGAATGAATCGATCACTATATCATATTATCTCCATCACTCCATTTCTTTTTCTGAAGAGGTACAATCCACAATACTAAAACAACCACCCTTAGTCTCTAGACAATTGATTATCTACAATAATTTGCTCTTTCTATTGAATATAACAGAAAGGAATTATTTTTTCAATTATTGAGAATGAAAACATGTGTAGAGGAAATCAATGTGGCCACGGTTAATATCACATCAAAGGTAGGGAAAGATCTAGCAATGAAGCTACGGAGGATTATACTCTTTTTCTCTGAAAACTGGTTTACATTTGAATATAAGAATAAAGTTATAGAAGGTGAAAAATATAGCAAGGAAACAAAGCTCTTTGTTTTAATACATTCAATCATAGCTATTCATAGAGCAACACAAAAACAGATGCTGTACTCTTGCCGGGCTGATTGCATCTGATGAAATTACAAACACTTGAAAATTCTGTGTAATATCAAATATTCAAATATTGATAACATTTGCAAAGACTGTTGATTTAATTATAACTGCATAATTACTTAATTTGCATTTTAAATCTCAGTAGAGACAGTAAAATCTATTGTTAACATTTACTTAATAGCAGCACTTATTTTTCAAAAGAATCATTTTATTATTTCACAGTTGTGACTTTGTATATAACTATAGCTCCAATACGGTGAGCATTCAACAATAACACTTTGTCTGCATGAGTGTTTTGTAGAATTCACTATATAAATATATTTTACACCTCTAATTACATAAAATAACATATCTAGTTGTTAGAAGACGGCATTTGAAATAACTTTGTGGCTGAGATTATTTTTCTGTTAAGCATCTTATACGTGCTTTATTCTATTTCATTTTCAGCAATATGGACTACTTTTACTTATATACTTCTTGCAACGTGGGATTTGTTTTCTATATTGACAGTAACAATAGTACTCAGAGATTACAAATGCAGTCCACACACATACACTTTTGCATCCAGAAACACATCAGCTTGAATGATTGCTTTTATAAAGTGAATGCAGGTAAATCTTGTCGCTGTCAGAAAGGTCACATAGATGAAGAAAAGAAAGCTAACCAGGAGCACTAATAGGTGAGTAGTTCTACCATAGCAGTTAGCAGTAGTTTTACAATAGGACTAGCAGCATGAACAGCAACAGAAAAACAACTAGATTTGCACAGCTGTTTGAAAGTTGCAATTTTACCTTCTAGCCCAATGGCTACGAAGTTCTATGCAGACCAGAAAATTAAAGAAAATATAGATAACCTACATTAATAATTGAGTGATACACCCGCCGACACCAGAAAAATATAAACAAAATAATGATGGTACTAAAAGCATTATTGATTTCACTGTTTCGTATTGCTAGCTCAAAGTACTTTGGGGGGAAAGCAAGGATTATCTTTACAGTAACAACTTTTATAAGTCTCTGTTTAACATCTTTGGATGCTTTTTCCATGTTAAGGGTACTAAAGCATTAGGTTAGTAATCCAGAGATTGCAGGTTCATATTTCATCACAGGACTCTGAAACTGAATTCACAAGCACCACAAAATGACCATGAAAGCTACCGACTATTTGTGAAAACCAATTGACTCCATAATACTCTGAGGAAGGAAACCTTTCTTAATTTCACTTCAGTCCCCAACTATGCAGTTGACTTTTAATATGCAACCAAATGCAACTAGGAATGGGCAATAAATATCAGCTTGGTTGTCTCATCACAATTCAAAAATAAGGAGTGTAAAGTTCAGTGCATCTGCAGCAAGACTAGAAACTGCAGTGACTGACAGTGCCATAAGTGAATGCATCATTACAATGTAAAGAAAACAAAATGTCATAAGGAACGAGATGATTATAGAGGTAAACAAATATTATTGCAGCATTTCTTCCAAGGTGAGAAAAAATTTCTGGATATTTGTGTGACAACAACAACTTGTATTTATATGGAGCCTTTAATGTAATTAAATATCCTAAAATGCTTTACAGAGGGATTAAAGCAAAATAAGATACTGAGTTATCTAGGGTGATATCAAGGCAGTAGATCAGAAACGTAATCTAACAGGCAGATTATAGAATGTGCTGTAAAAGAGAAATGTGAGACACAGTTTTGGAGAGGGACATGCAGAATTTAGGACCCAGGGAAATGAAGGTGCAGCCTCCAATGGTGGAATGATTAAAATTGGGGATGCTGAAGAGGCCAAACTTGGATGAGGGCAGAAGATTGATGGGCTCAATGTGATTACAGAGATGGGGAGGAGGAAGCTCTGGATCTGGAAACAAAGATGACAATTTTAAAATCAGGGTGCTGATTGCCCAGGATTAAACGGAGGTTAATAAATTTAAGGTTAATTGAAGAGTGGGATTTTGTTTCTCCATGTTTGAAAGTGCTATATAAATCCAACTTGTTGTTGCACAGATAGCAGGATAAGGTTTTCAAAGGAAGCCCTCTCCAGACAAAAATTACACCTTTTCCTATTATGAACAGTTTAGTTAATGTGGGAAACAATATTTCTGAATATGGCTCAGTTAATACAATATGTACTTGTAAATCAGATTCATTTATCTACAACTCTATGTAAAATTATATCACTAATATTGGTTTACAAATAATATACACACAGAGAGACAGAAGCAAACACTAAGCAAGTGGTCAATAGCAGTGAATTTTAGACAAGACAGTGAAGGCAGATCCTTTATATAGCTATTTGACATACCCTTCAAGTTTAAATCACAGTAAAGAAAGACATAGAAAATGTAGATCAAACACAACAAAGCCACCAATTACATGAATTATGGCCATGTGTCTAATGTTAACATGAATAAACCATGAAGATGTAAACAAACATTATTTACTGTACATCAGGTTCTTTTCAGTAATCAAAGCATACCTTTTGTCAGACCTTGCGATCTTAAAACAGAACTTGATCAAATCTGCTCCCTACTAGTCATTATTGGTAATTTTTCTAAAACTAACACAGAAACAGTCCCTGAGGAAAGCTGCTCTCACACTTGTGCACTGCATGCATAATCACTGTTTAACTCCGAGCTGCACAGGGCTATCTGTTAATTCATGGATTATATTATTTAAACAGAGGTTAAAGCTACTTGTATCCCTTTGGGTAAGAACTATAAGTTGGAAGAGATTTCATTGAAGCACTCTCCTCTGTTGGTTTTCACAGACATATATCTGTTGTATTCCTTTCATTTACCATTCATGTGGTTTAATATATATAATTTAAATAATAAGGGAATATCTCTAGGCCGAAAACCACCTGCTGGTTTTTATTAGCTAATTAATGATAATTTATCTGACTTACTCAATTGAGGAGAACTATTAGCCTTTAGGAATCTCTGTACGTTGTAAGAATTTTGATTACAATTATGATTTCACTGAGAGATTCTTTAAAGAAAGTTCCTTGTCATAGATGCCTGCAAGGAAAACTGATACTATCTTTTGGAACTGATCTGATGTTGTTTTTCTTATTAAAAGCCTCTGTTTGAGCATTTCCCTAGCTTAAATGTGAAGCCCATTTGGTCCGTAAGTTTCTAAGTTACAACAAAAGTCTTAATTTTACATAATACTACACTCAAAAATGTCAATAAAATGTAGACTTAGGGAGCAAAATTGGACAGCCCCAGAAGGTGGGCTTGGGGATCATGATGATTATGCTTCAGAAATAGTAGGAACTGCAGATGCTGAAGAATCTGAGATAACAAGGTGTAGAGCTGGATGAACACAGC
>NC_063332.1:133307253-133332952 GCF_021869965.1 Rhincodon typus | reverse complement strand
TCATCCAGCCCTGCACCTTGTTGTCTCGGATTCTCCAGCATCTGCAGTTCCTACTATCTCTGATTCAATTTTAACCCCGTAATTTTTTGGTTTTGTCTAGAGGACACTGGAATGGCTGTGGATTGTCTGAGCTTCAAGCAATTGTTTTATTTGGTCAATACAGGGCAGCTATATTTTTTCCTTTTTAAAACATACTTGTGTGGGATCTTGAGAGCCAAATGTGCATCTACCCAGAGAAACTCTCAACCATGATACAGTCCCGGAAGAGACTGTCACGACCTAGATAGGGACTACTAACATTTTTTAAAAAGTAGACAAAGTGCGAGAACCAGGAACTAAAGAATAAATCCATAAGATTTAATGGTTTTGAACAAACAACAATGAACCTAACTATAATTTATAACACAAGTATAACTTATTTTCTAACACTCAGAATTAACATGTGAAAATGTAGATAATAGACAATGATCGAGTACCTCACAGTGCACATCAAATAGTACATGTGATTAAGACTGATCCTGTGGATTTCTCAGTGATTCCCCTTGCACTTTAATGATGCAGTGGCTCATCAGATCTCATTAAACTCCACAGGTGATTGCAATTTGTCAATTTTGTGGATCTGGCCTTGAAGGGCTCTTGTGGCACAGTGGTAATGTCCCTACTCCTGAACCAGGAGAACTGTGTTCAAGTCCCACCTGCTCCAGAGATGTGTTACAACAACCCTGAACAGGTTGACTTAAAAACAAAAGTTGAAAGCATCAATAGTCATTGTTTCAATGTTTGCTCCCATTCTGATTGAATACCTTCCCTTTCTGGGACTACACATCCTTGGACTCCAGAAACTGCACTACAGTTCTTAATCACAAGAACAACTTCAGTTTTTGCCAACAGCCAAGTTCATCAACCTAGAACTACTCCTGCTTTATTCTCTGAGCTCCAAGCTTGCTCAGTTGTATCGAGAAAATACTGCTTGTAGGTTTTCAATCTCCACTCTCTACTGTATTGAACTATGAATTGTGCTCAAGCTTCTTTCAAGTCCTTCCCAGCTCCTTGTATTTCCTTGAACCCTCATCATATGGCTATTCAATTACTCCAGAACTTCTCCGAGCCCTAACCGTACAGAACCTGTGTATTTTATTTACCTTTAGCATCACAGCTAACAGCCCTGTCTAATATGGAGTCTGCTTCTGTTTCTGCTTCTTTCTCCATCTGCCTGTAACCTTTCAACTTCTCTTCAGTACTCTTGAATTGTCCCGAGAGAAGAATTGAAAATTTTGCAAATAACTCACCCCTATTTTGAATCAGACGTGGATGCAATTGATATCTTTTGGAGCAGCCAGATAGAACATCCCCTTGGAACTGAGCACGTTCTGAATTTTACATTCTCACAGAATTCTAGCTTCTGTGCACAAAAAAATGCTTAAAAAGAGGGATTCATCACAGGAGCAACTGGACTCTTTGACTGGGCCCTTCTTACTGTGGGATTTGTTTACTGGGGAGTGGCATCAGGATAAATTAATTCATGAATAGAAGTCAATAAAATAGACATACGTACTTCATATAAGCTTCACGAAAGAATGATTGAAATAATTGGACGCGGTTCATGTTAGCTTAGATGCCCATAACTCACAACTAATTGGTATTTGGCACTTTGCTAATTTTTACCAAACATATCATTCTATTGTTATGTGATTTTTTTCCCCATCTTGTTAAAATGTACTACAACATTACCACACAATCATTTTATTTTCAAACAGCAGTTGAACCAATGGCATGAAGTTAGATTCCTTGAGCCTAAAATCTCACAGCTAATATTTGCTCAGAGTTGAAAGATTTGTCTTTCAGAGATTGAAGGTATGTGTCAGGAGAGAGTAAGCAGCAGAAAGGCAAAGTTTATTTGATTTGATCTATTGTTGTCACATGTTCCGAGATACAGCGAAAAGTGTTGTTTTGCATGTTCTGCAGACAGTTCGTACCATACAAAGTGCATCAGGTAGCAGAACAGAGCGCAGAATACAGTGTTGCAGCTGCAGACAGAGATCAACATTTGAGAGGTTTATTCAAAAGTCTGACAACAGTGGGCAAGAAACTGCTCTTGAATCTGTTTGTTTGTGTATTCGAATTTTGATATCTTCTACCCGATAGAAGGGGTGTATGACAGTATGACTGGGGTGGGAAGGGTCTTTGATTATGTTAGTTGCTTTTCTGAGGCAACTGGAAGAATAGATGGAGTTAATGGATGGAAGGCTGGTTTGTACGATGGATTGGGCTGTGTTCACAACTCTCTGTAGTTTCTTGCGGTCTTGGAAAGGGCAGTTGCCATACGACGCTGTGATGCATACAGATAGGATGCTTTCTATGGTACGTCTACGTATAATATGCATTTTTCATACCAAGAAATCCAGCTGGAAAGGAATTTACAAAAGTAGGTCAAGAATAGCTAAGATGTCATTTCATGCTTGGGTTGATAAAGCTTATTATTGTAACTGTTTTGGGCATAAAGATCTTTTATTGTATTGCCACAATGGGCCAATATAATTTTTTTCTAAAAATCCAAGAAGATACTAAGAAGGCAGTAGGAGCATATCACCATCATAGGTAATGTCAGCATTCTAACCCTGAGGACTTGCATGCTGTGTCGCAAGAGATTTAGTGATCTCACAAGAGCAGTCAAAGTGAATAAATGCGTCAACACTGAAGCAAATCACACATTCAAATCTTATAGATTGCACATACTATTTAACATCAGCCAAATGTACTTCACTACCAAAATACTTTTGTTTACAGGATAAGGTAGCACACAATCAGACATAGCAGCAACAGACAAGGATGTGCATTCTCACTGCAAAGGAGGTCAATATTAGCTGTTTCTATTTCTACGGCTATTTCTAAGATACTAACCTTCTCAGATGAACATAAGGGACTATTCAAATACAAGAGACTTCCATTTGGAATCACATCTGCACCTTTCTTATTCCAAGATGCCATGGATCAGATTTAAGTGAATTGGAAGGAGTCCAGTGTTACCTAAACAATATTTTAGTCACAAAGGGTACCGAGAAAAAGCATCTCTATAATTTAGATGCTACTCTGCAGAGACTTGAATATTATGGTCTAAGAGTGAAGAAAGATAATTGTGATTTTTAAAAAATCTTCCATTGAATATTTAAGCCATGCCATTGATGCTAAGGGGCTACACAAGTCACCCTCAAAAGTAAAAGCCACAATTGAGCACAAAATGAACAATGATCATTTTCAGGCTTGCTAAATTATGCTAAATGGCAGATTTATCCCAAATCTACCAATTATTCTCAAGCTGTTGCACAACAGGTACAACTCCAGAATTGAAGCCATATGTCACATGGAAGCTAGAACTTATCTGTACAAGTAGGATATCGCCTATGGGTAATGAGAATCATCATTCTAGCACAGAAAAAGAAAAATATGTTAAATCGCATAATGAAGGTCAGTGTGACATTGTCAGAATGAAGGAGATATCCAGAAGTTATTTTTGGTGGCCAGAGCTTGACTCCAAAATTAACTAGGAACACAGGTAAGAAGTGTCTCTCAATAACGCACCAAATCCAACATCTATGCTGACTTTTGACTGATTTTGTATTGAGCTGAGCCAAGATAATACAACATGGTGATAGTGTCGGTAGATTAGCAGCCTAACAAAGAAGGCGAAGCAAATGCAGCAGTGTTTGCCACTGAAATGAGTATGAATACAGTAATAAAGTATCTGGACACAGATTTTTACTTAGACTGTCACCACATCAGCATATCACTATTGGTTCCCCAGCAGAGGCCCCACCATCTCTAACCTTGGGATCCCTACTGTAACCCCACACCTCAGGGTGCAGATGCAGTCGTGTTGTGACCAGCTATACACTGCTATCAAGACTTGTTCCTTGAGGTAAGTAGTGGCAAAAGACAGACATCATGAAGTTTCAAGTGGATAATCCAGGTCAGTTTCCTTCTAAAATCCCTGGTATTATAGAGGCCAGTCTTTAACCAATTTGGTTCCATATGGTATCAAGGAATGGCGGAAGGCATTGGATAATGTAAAAGTTATGTGCCTTGACAACATCTCATTTGTGCACTTTTAATCTGTTCCAGTACAGTTACCATGAGATAAAGGAGCAGAAGTAGGCCATTCGGCTCAGACATCCAATGATATTATGACTGATCTGATAATCTTAACCTCACTTTCCTGATTTATCTCGATGATCCTTGATTTCTTTACTGATTAAAAGTGTGTCTATTTCAGTCTTCAATAAACTTAACGACCCAGTCTCTACAGCCCTCTGTGCTAAAGAATTCCATAGATTCACACTTTCTGGCAGAAGAAATTGCTCATCTTCGCTTTGAATGCGTGAGCCTTTCTTTGACATATGCCCTTTGGTTCTAGGCTCTCCCACAAGGGAAAACAATGTCTTTGTATATATCCCACTAAGGCTCCTAAAAATCTCCATAAGTTTTCCTCTCATTTTTCCAAACTGCAATGAGCACAAGCCCACCTACTAAACCTCTCCTTATAAGAAAATCACTCCATTCCCGGAATCAACCTAGTGAACCTTCTCTGGGCTACCTCTCATGCCAGTATATTGTTTCTTAGATTAGGGAACCAAAACTGTTTGCAGTATGACAAAGTATAATCTGATTTGTACTGTTTTGTATAGTTTTAGCAAGACTTCCATATTTTTCATAATCTATTAGCTTTGAAATAAAGGCCAATAGTCAGTTTCCCTTCCCTATTATCTGTTGAACTTGGTTCTAGGTTTTTTTTAGTTCATGCACAAGGACCCACAAACCCCTCTGTGCTACAGCTTTCTGCAGTATTTCCACACTTAAATAATATTCAGCTCTTCAATTATTCCTGCCAAAGTGCATAACATCACATTTTTTCACATTATATTCCATCTGCCAGGTTTTTACTCACTCTTTCAATCTGCCTATATCTCCCTGGAAAAATAATGCAGGCAGGTACCCAGCAATGTGGAAAATTGCCCAGGTATGTCCTGACCCCCCAAAAATACAAGCCAGCTAATTATTCTGCTCTCAGTACACTCTTGACAAGCAACAACATATGGAATAGAAACAGAAGTTGCTGGAAAGGCTCAGCAGAGTTAACGTTTTGGTCCAGTGACCCTTCCTCAGAATTCAGCTAAGTTCTGAGGAAGTGGTCACCAGACTCAAAATGTTTACTCTGATTTTTCTTCACGGAAATTGCCAGACCTGCTGAGGTTTTCTGGCAACTTCTGTTTTTGTTCCTGATTTACAGCATCCACAGTTCTTTCAGTTTTTATTTAACATATGGAATAAATTGTCTACAATGCTATCCAGCAGCACTTACTATAACCTACTTATTGATGTTCTGTTTGGGTTCTGCTAGGGTCACTCTGCTCCTGACCGCATTACAGCCTTGGATAAAACGTGGACACAAAAACTGAATTCTGGAGGTGAAGTGAGAGTGACTGCCCTTGACATCGGTGCAACATTTGGCTGAGTATGGCATCAAGGAGTCCTAGCAATTCTTAAGCCAATGGGAATTAAGGAACAAACTGGTTGTATTCATATCTAATACAAAGGAAGATGTTTGTGGTTGTTGGAGGTCACTATCTCAATTTGGGGCCATCACTGCAAGAGTTCCTCAACATAGTGGTCATAAGGTCAGTAATGCAGATGTTAGCTGATACTATACAATATTCAGTACCAATCACAACTCTTCATGTACTGAAGCTGTCTATGTCTGTATGAAACAAGACCTGGACAACATATAGACTTTGGCTGATGTGGTAAGTATATTCATGCCATAAAAGGGCTAGGTAATGACAATCTCCAACAAAAGAGAATCTAACCATCTCCCCTTGACATTTAACACATGACCAGCACTGAATCACTTACTAACAACATTCTAGGGGTCACCAATAACCGCAAATTGAACTGGACCAGCCTTCTACTGTGGCTGCAAGAAAATGTCAGTGGTCGGAGTTTTGAGGTGAATAACTCGCTTCGTGACTCCTCAAAGCCCATCCACCATCTACAAGAAATAACAAAGGACTGAAGATATTCAACATTATCCAGGAAGAAGCAGCCTGCTTGATTAGCACTCCTTGTAACACCTTCAACATCCACTCTCTCCACCACTGATACAGAATGACAGCAGTATGTACCATCAACAAGATGGGCAATAACTCACTATGTCTCCTTAAACAGTAAATTTCAAACCCATGACCTCTACTATATAGAAGGACAAAAGCAGTAGCTGCATAGATGAACAACCACCTGCAACTTCTCCTCCAAGCCACACATCATTCTGACTGCAGCAGTTCAAGGAGGGATTCAACACCACTACCTTTTTAAGACAAAGACTAGTGGATTTTATCAAACAAGATACCCCTTTGGTTGTTTACAAGCAAGGTACTGACAATACCTAATGAGACCATTCTTGCAAAATGCATAGTGTTCAACCTTAGATGTTATTCTGCAATTAAGCAACATTTGCTGGACAATCCAGAGTGAACAAAAAATTAGGTTGCTAAATAACTTAGGATTGTTAGTTGGACTTGTAGTGTGGCACACTTGGATGTACAGGAAGTTACACATATTAAAACACAGACACCTGTCCTTTGCAGACCGAAAGAACACATGCACTCACTGCGCATTTTTTTAACTCAACAAAATAGCAATTCGCTGTTCCTTTCTCAGGACAATGTCTTGACCAATCAGAACCCATCTGCCTGGTTTAAAATTTAAAACTAACTGAAATGTTCCCTCTAAGCTGCATGGCCACATGGCTGGGCAGCCATTTGGAGAGTCCGCACATATCAATTAGTATGCGGACGCATTGACTTTCAGTTCCAGAAGTCGCTGGGTGCAAAGAGGTTGAAAGTCCATACAGCAGCAGGCAAAGTTATAGGGAATATAGATTAACAGTCAGTCATCATTAACTGGTGAATTCTCCATGACAACCCCGCCACAGTCTGCTTGCAAACTAATCTGCACTCTCCTCTCGTACAATACAAATGTTGGTTTTCCCCTTAAAATGGTAATCTTTTAATGGTAGCAAATTGTCCTGATGAGTGCAAAGTTTTGACAAAATTGCATTTTTTTCAGCAAAACACATTTTTATTTACTTAAAATGATTTTCCATTTTACAATTTTAGCTCATTATCACCAGGTATTGATTCTAAATTCTCAATGAAAAGTACAAACTTGGTTTAAAACATTCTGTTAACAATGCTCCAGAAAATAAAGCAATGTATTCTCAATCAATACCCTGTCCACTTTTGTCTTTTCTTGCCGTTGTTTCAAAGAGTAAAAATATTACTTAATATAACAAAAAGTAACAAATAATCAAGTGAATGAACAAATAGTAAGATAAATATCTTGTTGTTTAATTAATGTTATCATTGAAATTAATTACACAACAGGATGTTGCCTCTTATATCAGATTCTGCCTTAGGTGAGATAGGTCACACAATGAAGAATACCACAAATGAGCATGACTACTCATGTAACATTCCAAGTCAGTCTTTGATATTAAACAGAAATGACTATCACACTCCATCTTCTGCTGATTACAGGGAACCATTAAAAATGATATTGAAAACAACGAATATGTGGAAAAATTCACATTCATCTTGTTTATGGTGAAATTACTGGGAAGAGCTCAACTGTGAAGTTGTTTATGGCTTAAAAATATTCAAACCATCATGCTTTAAATATTGCCATTATCATTTTCAGTCTTCATGTCTTCTCATGCTCCAGGGATTTAAGAGATGAATAGGAGCAATAAGTTCACTTTGCAGAATTAATGTAGTAATTCTTTATCATAAGAACAGAGCATTACCTTAGACTGAGTTTTATGTGAAATGGTTTGAAGCCTCTTTTTTTAATGATGGGTCTAATTTGTTAACTCCTTCTAAATTATTAATTCCCTTTATATTCAAGCAGTTATTACATGTCATAACAGTATATCTATGAGGTGAAATTTAATAGCATCTACTGAACCTCTGGAATGGATTTGAGAAGTGAAAAGCTATTAAAAAATTGATAATGAGCTAAATGTTTGCCTCAACAGATTCACAGAGGCAACAATTTTAATCAGTAGGGATCTTGTCTTAGCCAATTTAAGGATACAATGCTTAAATAAACTATTTATTTTGTCAGATTGCTATCATGATTGTACAAAGGCACTTTGTGCATTATGATTTGCAAAGTCTTTACATTTAGATTCCAAAACTAAGGTATCGATATATACTACTTAGCATTTACTTTATCTAAACAATATTTTTTTCTATAATAATATGCTAATTTATGGCAGTTGTGAACTAAGTTTGAGTGATTTTGTCTTCTGTGCTTTATGGAAATAACACCATATCTGCTATTTTCAATGGTACATTTTCATGGTTGCTGTGAGAAGTGCCTTACAGATTGGCAATAAAAGCAGAATATTACATTTACATTTGGCTTTAAATCATATTAATGCCTTTGCAGTAAGAATACCTCAATCTGACTCCCATCTTTTGCCATTCACTGTGAAAAAGGCACATAGAATAAAACCAAATACAATTTTATTCTATGTCAACCATGAAACATAATGTGTAATCTAAGACATTCTTTCAGCTGTGCAAGAGTCGCTGTTAATATTTTAGCATCTTTAATTTAAGTAAAGAAGTACGCAAAAGACAAACTTAGACCCAGATCACAAATATGAAATGCTTATTTAACATGGTTACTTGCATAATTCAAGATGAGACATTTTCCAGTGTTATATTTCAATTAAAGAATGGACAATCTTCAATCACAGACAATATATGTATTGCAGTGGCAAAACTCAGGGACAGAAGTAACTAGAGATTTTCAATTGCTAAGAAACCCCCTTAAAATCTTCCACTTACAACCAAAATAAGGTAAACATTTTGAATCATTAGCCTTTGTATGAATGGACAGAAGGGATGTGAATAGACGTCAGTGACTCAGTGGGTGATAGTGGCAAGGGCACTTGTGATTAGGAGAGCCAGGAGAATGGGTTTCTTTCAGGCTTAATAAGAGAATGTTATTGGCAGCAACTGACTGAAAGTTTTCAACACTGTTTTTCAACTGCAGACAACTAAATTGAGAGGCTGTAAAATGGGATAGGCCTGCAGCACCAGGCTACAGTTAGAGGCAAAGAGGAAGGAAAGAAAAGGATGGGCCCTGGAAAGTTCAAAAGTCAGGGACAACATATTTGGAGGGGAGAAATGGAGAGAGCATTATTAGAAGGGTGAAAACTCTGCAAAACCCACAGAGGTGATCGTGATGGCTGTTGAGAGAGGGGATTGTGCAACATGGCGGACAACAGGCGGGCAAATTTGGCAGTTATTTAAAGAAAGGAGACAGAGGTGCCGGAGAGACTGCAAAATAAATTTACAAGGGTGATACTGGAAATATGAAGGTCTACTTATCAGTAAAGGCAGGGTTAAAAAGCTGGATCTCTTGTTTTGAAAAGTCTGAGGGGTTACCTAATAGAGGTCTTCAAGTTGCAGAATTTTTTGATAGAGAGGTGATAGAGTGAATATTGCCACTTGTACAAAAGGGAAAAACTAGAAAAACTGGAGCCTATCGATGTAAAGTACTCAGCAACAAACCAATTAAACCTCAGAAGGAACATCTATAACCAGTGGGTGATGAGAATGTGGAACATGCTTCCACTGGAAGTAGTTGGAGTAAATAGTATAGATGCATTTAAGGGAAAGCCTGTTAAGTATTTGGGTAAAGGGAAGATAGGGTCATAAGGATATAATTACCAATAGTTAAAAAAATCCATCTGATTCACTAATGTCGTCTAAGGAAGGAAATCTGCTGTCCTTAACTGAATTGGCATACACGTGACTCTAGACCCATAGCCATGTGACTGACTTTAAAATGCCCCCTGAAATGGTTTGGCAAGCCACTCAACTTTATTGTAGTGGGAATTAAATAAGATTTTACAAAAAAATGAGTTACAACAGGTGGCAGACAAGCTAAAACTGTAAGGAACCTTTTAGTCGGTATGAACCTTTTAGTCGGTATGAACCCTGTACGCCCGAAGGCCTGTATCAGCCTTGTGATTATAGTAAAGGGTATAAACAGATTCCTGTAGATAAGATAAGAGAAGGACCTAGGATGAAAGATTTCTGCTTGTAGTTCAAGAATGAAATGTGAACAATGTATGCGCCTACAATCACAATGGATCTAAAGGGGAGTGGTTTTCTTTATGTATTGGACACAAATCAAATGGAGTTTGGATTTAAGTTGAACAGAGATTGGGTGGAGCCGGACAGAGTATCAGACAGAATTCTATATAGCTCATCACATTCTCTCTCTGAGATTGTTTAAATAAACACGAGGCTAACTAGCATTCCTAACTCTTCCTGTGGTCTGTGTCAAGATTAATCACAACAATATCTACTAAAAAAGAGAATGAAACAAGATAGAACACCTGGCATTTGCCTTAGTATCAAAAATGACAATGGCAAACCCAGCTCTATTGATCCTGCCAAGTCTTCCTTACTAAAGGCTTAGGGGCTCTACCAAACTGGCGTTGCAGCGTGGAGAATGGGATCCACAACTTCCCTAATTAGGAATCCATAGGAGATGTTGCAGTCTAAAGAGTGGCTGTCACCAACAGGATAGAATTTTTAAAAAATGTTCTTATCAAGCCAAGAGGAGTAGGAATGTTCCACTGTCTTTGCTATGTCCAGTGTTCTTAACCTGAGAAACTGGGGCTCGATAGCAATACCCCTACTCCCACAACCCTTGATTCATGGGACATTCTGTTACAAAAAATGAAGAAATAAAATGGTTCCACAACAAGTTTCATCCTTTTTAAATTTGCCAACTTTTTTATGGTTTGTAACTAATAACAACTCAATTGCTGCACTGCACATTCTCAGGATTATTTAAGACAGGTATTTCAGTGAAATGACAATTTCTTTTTCACTAATACTTTTTCTTCCTTTGTATTTGTCATGAATTTGTCATAATTATTTATTATATATATATCTAAGATCATGTCATAACGTTATCCAGTTAATATCATCAGTAAATTAGGTAACAAAGAACTCATACATCTGAACATATGCTTATAAATAACATAAATATGATCCTTGCTATTTTAGGGAATATAATTATTTCAAATAGGTTAACATATCTGATAATAAAATAATAGAGCAAAAAATTTTAGATGAGTAGGATAGGTGTTTACAAAGGTATTCCACAGGGTAATTTTCAGGTTATTGTTTATGTACAGAATGTAGATTACTTAAAACTCTGATATCATTTATTCATAATTTTGGCAGGAAAAATATAACAACAATTCAAATGATCTAAACAAACAAGAAAACTGAGAACGTCACAAAATGACAAATTCTTTTGCAATGTGATTAATTGTACATGTTATCAATTTAGATTCTTTGTTATTATCTCCATGAGGAAACTCTAAAACAAAATAACCAAATTTACTGATTGATTCTCAGAAGAAGAAATTACCATAAAGATTCCACTTTCTGCAGCTTTTAATTTAATACGGACAAAAATGAATGCAAATTTGTACATATTAACAGACAATTATATTTCAAATAAAAATATATGTTTCATTTGATACAGTTGCTACAACTAAGAGATATCTTATGTGATGAGAAGCATTTGCATCACTCCCTGCACAAATGTGACTTTACAGTTCTACAATATGTCATTTTTCATTTATGCAGGTTAGGTCAGCAGGAACATTTAAAGACAGCTTCCACCTTCAAGTTTCACAAGTATAATTATCATCAGCAAGGCACTCTTCTACAAGCTGTCTATTCCTCAGGTCGTGACAAATTATTCTCAAGAAGAGATCTTTCAGTTTTTTTTTCAAAAAAGGAGACAATGGTTTAGTTTTCCAGCAATCCTTTTTGAACAATCAACCATAAACGGTTCATGGTTTGGCCACTTCTGGTAAAATATTCAGTTCTTTAGTATCCATGAACTATTCTCAGTGCTGCCCAGATTTCGTACCTTTTTTAGTCAGCTCTTGCACCAAGACTTGTCTCCTTTTTTGAAACAAAACTGAAAGACAGATCTCTCCCTGAGAATAATTAGTTTCTTCACTTTTCATGAACTATCTGTATTAACCTTTCTGTCTGTCTGCTTTCTCCTTATGTCTGAATCTTTGCACTGATTGCCTTCCCCCTCCAGCTTCCCTGTTTTAGCTTTCCTTTGTGTCTGCTAAATATACAACTTCTTTCGTAACTATCTTCCTGCTTCTAGGTTAAGGGTTGCCAAGTCAGACAGTTCAGTATTTTTAATATCCAACAAGATTACAAACAGATCCCTTTACAATTGATGCTAAATCCTTTTTAATCATAACTAAAAGCAATTACATATTTCTCAGATCTTTGAAAGAAATCACATTTTCCTTTCTGTGCTGTATTGCATTCCTTCATGAGCATGAAATTTACACAAATTATTGTGCTCTGAAGGCACCTTTACCAGGTAGTCCTCCACATGCCTAACGTGTAAGAGGACTTTGACTTAACCGGCTCCGTTCTTGGCCTAACATCACACCGAAAGAGGTCTGATTGAAACATGAGGAAGCTTGTAAACACATTAGTGCTCCAAGAACATTAGATCAGCAAGTGAAATGGGGATATTGGAACAAAGGGAGTTTTGTAGATGAAGTGTGAATTGCAATGAAGAAAACTATAAGACAGTAAAATAAATTTGTTCAATCTCAGTTCAGAAACAAACAACATAGTAAGAAAAATGAAGTGTAGCCATCTATAAATTATCTTCAGCCAAGTTTGCAAACTTGTTGCAATGCAAGTTTGCTCATGATCTTAAACAATACATAAAATATCATAATGCTTGGTGAAAGCATATGTTGTTACAATTAGCTATCTTGTTACTTATGCACAGTGAAACAATATCCATATTTATGAATTTTTAATTTTAATTTTCACATTTGGAATCAATAAAGGATTACAGGCAGGAGATATGGGAGGCAGTGTCATAGCGGTAATGTCATTGGGCTAGCAATCCAGAGGCCCAGGCTCATGTTCCAGGGACATGGGTTCAAATTCCAAGATGGCAGCTGGTGGAAATTAAGTCCAATTAATCAATATAATATATGGTAGTACCATCGATTGAAATAAAAACCCATTTGGTTCACCAAAGTTCTTGAGGGAAGGAAATCTGCCATCATTGCCTGAATAGCCCTCAAGACCCTCAGTAATGTGGTTATCTCTTAATTGTTCTATGAAATGGTCTAGCAAATTTGGCAGTCCAGGGTCAATTAGGCATGGTCAGTAATACGCATGAACCCCTGAAGGAATTAAAAGAACTCAGACTTGAGAGGTAGAATCTTATATGGGGCTGAACACTGTGTGCTGTGATGAGATTTGTGGCACCCTCAAGCAAGAAGTCTGGCAAGCTTGTCTTGATGTCAAGAGCATCTTGCTGCTTCTTTCATCTTTTGTTGAGCAGCAAGGCAAGTTTCTCACTAAACTGCACAAATTGCCAATTAAAGGGAATTAGAGCTTGATAAATGCTTCATTAACTCACTTCATTAACATTCAGCATCCTATCTTACCAAATGCCTCAAACAAGCTTGATGTGAAGAAATCTTGACATGGAAATCAGAGTGGATTCCTGCAGGCTTCAGCACATTGTTGGTTGCAAGGACTCTCCATATTTCTTAGCACCAAACAGCATTTCAGGGCATGATCCATGGGCACTAGTTGCACATATTCCTCATTAATAGACATTGACACCTAACCCTTGCCTACTTCTCATTATGATCATGGAACCTTTCCAATCCATTTGCAGGCAGCTTAGGAAGCACAGACTCACACTAAAGGGTGCAACCAGCAACGAACATTAAAAGGCTGCTGCAAGGACACTTTGCACACAGGGACAGGCACCCAGCTCATGGATTGGACTAGGCTGCACCTCAGGTTTGCTCTCTTGTGCTGTTAGTGCTTACTCACCCAGTGCCTACCTGCCTGCTTGTAGCAGCCATACCTAACAAGCCAGACAGAACCTGACTGACCCCTGGATCCAGTAAGTAGAGCTGGGTGCAGCAAACCATAATGGAATATAGAATTGTCATTGGCAAGATGCCAGCATTTTATTTGCGTTATAGGGCAAACTTTAGCCTCTATTCGTTTTATGTTTACTTTTGTTGACTGTAAATAAAAGTTCATGTTTGAAATTATCCATTCACTTGTCTGTATGTGATGTTCCCCTATTGGAAAATGAAAATTGTGGGTTTACAGTGGGTATTGGGAACAGAGTAGTGATGTTTCAATGAGAGTGTTTAGATGGTATATATCTGAGGGGGCAGGCAAATTGAGGGTTAAACTGCAACAAGGCTGATAGAATTGGGTTGTATGTATGAGGGAGTGCCAACCATGCCAACTATGAGGCATGAACAGCATTAATTTGTGGTTGCTGTGCCATTTCATTGTTGTGAGGGTGCAATGCCGATTGCCAATGCTTGTTCAGGTGCACAGTGGCCCTTCAAAGATGGCGCAGGCGCAAATGATGCTGATCTTTCAGCAGATATCCACTGAGTGGCAACATGGTGAGACCTGGCTAGAATTGGACATGAGGGACACTATAGATGTCGGTTTGGTAGTTAATGAGGTGAGTTCAGTAAGATACGGCGAGAAACCATGCTGAGCTTCATGCCAAAAACTCTAAAAATAACCCCATGCAACCAGCATTTACTGAAAAGAAACATAAGATTCAGCCTAAAATGATTTCAGACAATTGCCAGATTATCAATTCTTCAGAGGTTGTGTGAATGATCTGGGCTATGAGAGATAACTGATGAAAATTAAAATAGACTTCAGTAGCCACAGACCAGAAGACCTGTCTTGATTCTTTTTACTCCTGTGACAAGATCTTAGCACCTATTTGTTTTGAAAAATCACATTAAATAATCTCATGGATAACAGTACCTGCCAAAAAAAAGTCATCTCCCGATGAATACAGCTTTGCTGGTACTGGTAAATTACCACCCATCAATCCATTTTGAATTATCTACAAAGTGATGGAATGTGTCATTAACAGTACTATGCAGAGACATTTAGTCAGAAACAACTTGCTCATTGGTGCTCAGTTTTGGTTCTGCCAGAACAACTGATCTCTAGACATTGGTCCAAGTCTTAGTCCAAATATTGATAGTACCAATTCAAGAGACAGAGTGTTTGCCTTTACATCAAATGCATTTGACTGATTGTGCTGTCAAGGACCCCTAGGAAATTGAGGTAAATTGAAATTTGGGGATAGCTTCCTATAGGTTGAAATCATTTCTTGCACAAAGGAAGATGGTTGTGGTCATTGGAGGCCAATCATCACAGTCCCATGATATCACGACAGTAGTTCTTGAGGGTGGTGTCCTAGGTCCAATCACATTCATCTGCTTCTTCAATGTATTTCTCTCTTAAGAACTAAATACTTGTGTTCTTCTGCATTCAAGTCAAAAGAAAACTAATGTCTTTATTCTGTATACTCTGATTGTCATTAACTCAAAAGTATAAACATCTTCTCCAGTAATAGCACAGCACTTTCTCCCAGGCATTTGACTGCAATCATATGTTATCTTGGACTGTTAATTTAAGTCACTGTTCCAAATGACTTTCTGACCTTTTAAAATAATCTTCACAAAAACAAAGAGAACAAAGAACAATACTGCACAGGAACAGGCCCTTTGGCCCTCAAAGTCTGCGCTGACATATTTTGCCCTTCCATACTAAAACTGTCTTCACTTGCAGGATCCGTATCTCTCTATTCTCTTCCTATTCATGTATTCATCCAGGTGTTTCTTGATTGCTGCTATTGTGTCTGCTTCCACCACCTCCTCTGGCAGCACATTCCAGGCACTCACTACCCTTTGTGGGAAAAACTTGCCTCACACATCTCTTTTAAACATCTCCCCCTACACCTTGAACCTGTGTCCTCTTGTAATTGACTCCTCCATCTGGGAAAAAGCCTCATACTTTCCACTCTATCCACACCATTCACTATCTTATAAACTTCTATCAGGTTGCCCCTCAACTTCCTGCGTTCCTGTGAAAATAGACCCCGTCTATCCAACCTTTTCTCATAGCTAAAATCTCCACAGTTCTGATCACCACACAAACCTAACCTACATCTATTTACTTCTACTCTGAAATCCAAATCCAAAAGTATAATATGTTGTACACATTTCATGTAATTTGCCACAACTCACCAAAGCTCCTTCAACACTTTTCAAACCTGTTCCCTCTATCACCAAGAAAAATAAAGGCAGCATATGGGTGGAATTACCACAATCTTCAAGTTCTTCTCTTAGTCATACACCATCATGATGTGGAACTCTGTAAGTGTTTCTTCACTGTCACTTGATTAAAATCTGAAACTGCGTCCACATGCACACACATCTAAAAGTTATGATCTCCCATGATTAAGCCTATGATTTGCATGCGAGGATAATATTAAATTACAGCTGGTATGGAGCTTCTATCAAAACCAAGGCTGTTTTCTTTATCTTAGCATTGGATTTTTAATATCCTTTTGGATCGGAAGTGGCTGTTGGACAAAAAGGAACTAACTTGATATGAAAGACTGAGTACTATCTTATACCCTGGATGGATGAAATATATCTATAAGAGACAAAGAATGAGATTTTAAAAAAAATTATTATATTATTTACAAATTCAGTACATCCCAAGGAACTTGCAGCTAGTAAAGTACTTTTAAAGTGTAATCACTGTTACAACACAGACACATGGCAAAGTTGCTCAAATGCCAGTGACATAAATAAGCAAATAATCTGTTTTACTTATTGGTTAATAGATATTGACCAGTATATCAGACCCTATTCTTTGAATGGTATCGTTAATGCTCACTGGGTGGGAAGAGGATATTTCAGTTTAACACTTTATCCAAAAAGCATTGTACTCTTTTGGTGCTATTACTGAACTGCCAGCTCAAATCATGTCCTTAAGTCTCTGATCAAGGATTAAATGGTTCTTTTGGCTCAAATGCAAGAGTACTACCACTAAGTCAAAGCTGACACCTTTCTTTTAATTTATTTACAGGATGTGGCATCGGTGACAAAATCAGCATATATTGCCCATTTCAAATTGCTCTTGAAGAAAGTGGTAGGGATCTTCCTTCTTGAACTGCTGCAGTCTTTGAGATGAGGGTTGTCCCCCATTCTGTTAGGGAGGCAGCAATGATGAAGCAATGGTGATGTAGTCTAAACCAGAATGGTGTGAGATTTGAATGGGAATGTGGAGGTGATAGTGATTCAATGTATCTGCTGCCCTTTTACTTTAAGTATGTAGAGATCATGTGCTTGGGAAATTCTGTTGAAGATGGCTTAGTGAGTTGCTGTCATGATGCTTATGGATGGTATATATTATAGCTATGGTACGCTGTTTGTAGAGGAAGTGAAGATGATAGGTGGTGTGTTGATCAAATGGGCTAACACAACAAACTCTGTTGAAGTCCAAAAAAAACCTATTACCAATATACACCAAATTTTCTCCTTTCAAAATTAATGGAACTCGTTGCTGCATTGCAATTGTGTTCTCAGTTTCCCAATAATTCTAGTCTGAGTCCTTGCAACTTGGTTTTCAGTTGTCCTCATTACAGAGGCTCCTGTCATGGAAGTGACACTGTGACACTAACGATTGCAAGAACACAAGTCAGAGCAGAGTAGATCTTTTGGTTTGTTGAGCTTATCCTATCATTCAACATGACCATGACTGATCCTGGGCTTCAACTCCACTTTCCTGCCCACTCTCCAAATCCCTTGATTACCTGTAAGACTAAAAGTCTGTCTACCTAAGTGTTAAATGTATTCAAGGATGGAGTATCCACAACTCTTTGGGGCAAAGTATTTCAAAGTTTTACAGCCCTTATAGTAATTTCTCCTCATCTTAGTCCTAAATGGTCAATCCTTTATTTTATGACAACAATCGCACATTCTGATTTCATGACCGGGGGAAACAATCTTTTGCATCAACAAAGACAATTCGGAATCCTGTAATCTAAACTCTACAGATAATAGATCCAATTTGCCTCTTATTATTGGAAACATTATTCTCCCAGGGGCCAATTTAGTGAATTTGTGCTTAATTAAAAAATCATTTACTCATGGAGATGTGTGCTTTGGTGACTGGTCAGCATTTATTGTCCAACCCTAGTTGCCCTTGACAAGGTGATGGTGAGCCATCTTCTTGAACTGCTGCAGCCCACGTGCTGTAGATAGACCTACAAAGCTGTTAGGAAGGGAATTCCAGGATTCTGACTCGGCGACAGTGATGGAATAGCAATATATTTCCAAGTCAAGATAGTGACTGGCTTGGAGGTGAACTTGCAGATGCAGGTGTTCTCATGTATTTGCTGCCTTTGTCCTTCTAGATGGTAGTGGTCATGGGTTTGAATCTTTGATGAATTTACGCTATACTGTTTCCAATGCAATATATCTTTTCCTAAGTGTGGAGACTAAAACTGCACACTGCACTGCTCCGGAAGTAGTCTTACCAACATCCTGTGCAATTGTCACAAGACATATTTACTCCTGTAAGAACTGTAAAATATGAGTTAAAAAAAGTTATGAATGAATTGTTGGGACTTCAAACAGATGTCTCCTGGACCGGAGAATCTATATTGCATGATGGTGAATGAGGTGAATGTAGGCATTGTCAATGTCCTTCAACATACTATTGATTTTAGACTAGTCCTGGCATATTGGAAGATGGCAATTGTAACCCCATTATTTAAGAAAGGAGGGAGATCAAAAACAGAAACTACTCTTACTGGAAACTGGGAGGCTGTTACCTGATACTCACACATTCAGGTGCTCAAGAAGGAAAAAACAGAGTGTCATCACAGGAAAGTGATGAGTTGGTTGGCTGCTAAGGAACCACCGCCCCTAAATAGCAGTAAATTAGAAAAGCACTTTATTAAGGGATTAACTAAGAAGCACTGGGATAGGTAAAAATCAGAACCAGCATAATAAAATGGCATAAATGATGATAATAATAAGTAATCATAGGATAAGTAAGCCAAATTAGAATAAGAGAAGGGGAATAATGTTAAGTCTGGGGAGAACCTTTAAGACTAAGTAATTAGAAATGTTTCAGTTCTGAGGAAGGGTCATTGAACCCCAAACATTAACTCTGATTTCTCTCCACAGCTGCTTTGAGACCTGCTGAGCCTTTCCACCAACTTCTGTTTTTGTTTGTGAACTAAAACTGTTAGCAAGTAAAACTAAATAAGTTTAAGTTTGAGACATAGCAAGTGAAGTCAGCTGAGTGGAAAATGTAATCTGTCATATGTGGGAAGTCAGGGACCCTACCTGCATCCTAGATGGCTACATGTGCAGGAAGTGTTTGCAATTGCAAAAACTTGAGCCCTGGATTTTGGAGCTTTGGCAGCAACTGGAGATACGGTGGTGCATCCATCAGGCTGAGAGTTACATGCATAGAGAGGTGGTCCCACAGCAGCTCAAGGGACTGGAAGAAGGAAGGGAATGGGTGACAACCAGTCCAAGAGAAACAGGTACATAGTGCAGGAGACCCCTGGTTTCAACTCATAATTAGTTTTCCATTGTGGAAGCTAGGGAGGGCATTTGTTCTTCATGGGAATGCAGATTTTGATGGTTCCAACTGAACTAAATAAAATAGTTACTCAGACTTTGAAATATATAACATATAGTAAATATCCAACAGCTCCCATTCCTATTCCATACAACTCCAACAACATACCCACTTAAATCCTGGGGAATTGACCCCAATTTTCTCCCACCAACAGACCCCCCCCAAGTCCACCCCACTGTTTACTTCCATTGCTGGACCATTTACCATCCTCTGCTGCCAGACTTAACACTCTAGACACAACACCCACTCTACCATCCTACTTGGTAACCTGGCACTGCACCTAGTTGGCAGCCTACCACCCTACTCATTTGGCTCCTACCCTCCTAACACCCTACATAGTTGTCAAAATGGCTGTGAGGACCTTAAAATCTCAAAATACAGAAGCTGACTGCTGTGTAAAGGGGAATGGTTTGTCTTTCTCTGACAGTTTTGCATGACACAAGAACTGTCAGAATGGAAATGTTTCTGCATATCTGATGAGGATCTGAATGGAATTTTGTCTTAGAAAAGCAGATCTTTCTTTTTTTTGAAAATCTGGTCCAGGATTTGGAGGACCGCAGGTTTATTTCAAACTTCAAACTCCTCCTAGCACAGTGCATTAGGAGACCTGTGCACTATTTAGCCAGGCCAGTAAGAATGACTCTATTTAAATATTAGTCCCTCTAAATTTCCTTATCCAGACTCTCAAAGTCTGCAATGAAATAGATAAAAATATATGATACTTTTTGACTAACAGTTTTAGAAATATAAGATATATACTGCAGCAAAGTAGTGACCAATACTGATGATAATATTGATCACAACAAAATAATTGTTGCTGTAATCACGGTGTATCTAATTACTGTGTGACACATTTATCTATTACTATGATCGGTGATCACTTGGACAGCACTGTTCTTTGTCATACAGCATATTCTTTGAAGTCTTTAATACCCATGAAATGCAACATCTGAGTCAACTGTCTAATGTTAATGCCTGCTACAGAGTTCTAGAAAGAACAAAGAATTGCAAAAGAGATGTATGCAAAATCTGCAACTATATGGAATCAGCTGGTAACATTATTCATTGCCTCAGGGGTCAATTGCATATTTGTTGCTAGTTTGGAGTTTAATTAGGTGGTAGGATTTCCAGCTTTAAGTGTAAAGGGATGTGTGATGAATTCCAGAATCAAACACCATTTTGCAATTATGTACCAATTTTCATTTAAGAAATAGGGAAAAATTGCTTACCTGATGATGTAAATAAATAGGACAGTCAGTCAACAGCCCACATAAAAAAGCTAAGTAGTCACTTTGGTAGCTTAATGCACAGAACTTCAGATTGTGCTGAAATTGTTGATTACGAAATTCAGTAATTCTTCACGTAATGTTGATTTGATCAACATTATTGTGTCATAAATGTACTGAACACACATTCCTTTAATATTTATCAGAATTCCTGATTTGTGGTCAGCATATCCCAGACTGAAGATTTGATATTTATCTTGACCTTTAAGCTCAGTGAGTAAACAGCTCAAATTGCAAAGCTGATTAAAGATCATGAATGTAAACATATTGAAGAGAGTACAGAAGCAGTTTAAAAGAATGGTTCCAGTTATGAGAATAGATTGAACAAGTTGGGACTGTTTTTCTTGGAGAGAAGAAGGCTACAACCTTAGACTATCTGTTATAGGTTTTCAACATCATGAGTTGGCTGGATAGAGTAAATAGAGAGAAATGGTTCCAGCTGAAAAAGGAACAAAAAGAAGAGGCTAATAGATTTAAACCAATTTGCTAAGGAAGCAGCTGAGGAAAAACATTTTCATTCAGTGAGTAGTTAAGATGTGGAATGCATTGCCTCATAGTCTGGTGGTGGCATGTTCAATTTAGGCATTTAAAAGGGCATTGGATAATTACTTGGCTAAAAATAATATGCAATGCTTATAAGGGAAAAACAGGAGCTTGGCACTTGATAATGATGCTCACTTAACAAGCTAGTGCAGGCATGATGGGCCAAATGGCTTTTTTTGGAGGTTTCCAGGCAGGAGAATTGCTTATCAGAAGTTTCAATTCCCCAGTCAATTCCCTTGGAGTTAGTTGTTTGGGATTCCCACATGATCTTGTCACATAACTGTAGTTTGTGCTGTTCCAATGAATATATGGACACTGTAATATTTGGACTATTGTATGCAGAATACCAAATATGGCCTCAGCAATATCCTGAACAACTAGCACAAGAATTCCCTACATTTATACTTCACACTTTTAATAAAAGCCAACATTCCATTTGCCTTCCTAATTACATGCATGCTAACGTCATGATTCATGTACAAGGACACACAGAGCATTTCGTACTTCAGCATTCTGTCATACTCTCACCAATTTAATTATATATTGTTTTTCTATATATATTGCCAAAGTAGATAACCCCACAGTTTTCCACTTTATACTCCATCTTTTTTTTTGCACACCCACTTAAGCTACAGTGGCTATATCCACTTGCTGAGTCTTTAGGCTGAATTTTCACCTTCCTAGTGACTAGCCTTCTGATCTCACCCAGTAGCTGTCCCCTTCCAGGACCTCACCGTCCTCAACGTCTACACTTCTCTGGGGAGTCATGTTATAAAGAGAGCAACAGACTATCACAATGACTGACATGTCCTGGATCAAGTCCTCTGAGTCCAACATAGCACTTCAGTTGAGAATCTGATGTGTTGTACAGCCTTGATGAAGAGATAATCTTTCAGCTGGGTAATGGACTGCTCTGCAGTCACCTGTGAGATGTCTCAGAGCCTCATGGTGATAAGGGAACACAGGTCTGTGACCATGTGCCTGCAGAATCATACTTTCATTTGGCACTGCTCCACAGTTATCTTCAAGTATCTTCATCTCTGCCTGTAAATGCTCAATCCATGGTAGTGCTTCCTCTACTTCATGCCCTTCTCCACTTCCCACCCTCCACTCTGGCTTCCTGACATTTGTTCTTTGCTCTTCTTTGCCATTCCTCATCTCCAAGGGCCTTAATTTCTGAGGCTGCAGCTACACTCTTCCCGGTGTTCAAGTCAATTCCACTGCTTTGATGTCCATATGTTGACAAGAAGATGACAACTCTTGGGAAAAGTTCTTAATTCTGATTTTTCCACTCTCTGTGAAGGGTTAGTGTCACTTTAACTTCAAAGATGTGAGTCCTTTAGTCTATGAGAAGCGTGAACATTTACCTTCCAGAACTTTTCCGAGGTCCTTGATTAGCCCTTGTTATGGTCCGTTCTAGCCTTTTGATAGCTTGATGAAGGAGCTGTGGAATTCCGGTGTTGGAAGATTCAAAACATTCACAGAGATAGTTTATGAAAGCGATTTAACTATTTTAAGTTGTTTAGGAATGCAGACAAATTTGTAGGCAACATACCTCTCACTGCTATGCAAATTGGGAAAAAAATCAGAAGCAAAGAAGTATACCTTGCTGCAGAATAGTGATGCCATCTGGCCTCCATTCTGACCCAAGCTGCCTCATGAAAATCTGCCCAGTTATCACTTCAGAACTCTATTTCCTAGTTAACTAGACTATAGAAAAGACTAATAGATTGCAATGTGGATGTGAATGACTTCAAGATTGAGGTTATCTGAGCAAATATGTGCTGGTTGTGATGTAGAATCCAATTTTTGAAGTGAACATGCATCTAATCTTAAGCTGACCTTAGAATGCCACTCCACGCTGGACTGAAATAATGCTGTGTTGCAAAATTGAAGCAGTGCGAGAGGAACTACCAACATCTAAAACTCACACTAATTATCCCATAGCAATAAGAAGAAAATTATTCCTTATAAAAACTTTCAATTTAAGAATGCAGAAATTCTAAACCACTTGTTTCTTAATAAAATTTGTTTAAGCAGGTGACGACATTTAGTTTGAGCCAAAGTTACTGTGCCTTTTAGGATATGTTTTCAGACTTCAATTGATTTTCACATTACATAAAAGTCTTAACAGTCTGTTGTTGAAGGTCATGGTTCTGAAAGTTGATGATGAAGTTACATTGGTTTCCATCCAATTTAAAATGTCACACAGGCTTTATGGGGAAAATCAACCAGTTTAACGTGAGGTTGCATCCCAATTTCTCTGGCTGAAGTACTTATGCCTAACCAGTGAATGTAATGATGTGGAGATGCCAGTGTTGGACTGGGGTGGACAAGGTCAGAAGTCACACGACACCAGGTAAAAGTCCAACAGGTTTATTTGAAATCACAAGCTTTCGTAGCGCTGCCCTTTCATCAGGCAGTGCTCTGAAAGCTTGTGATTTCAAATAAACCTGTTGGACTATAAACTGGTGTCATGTGACTTCTGACCCACTCAACATAAGTTGAATCTATTTGCAATCATGTAATGATCTACAGTTCTTTATGTAGGACAATTGCCTCTTCTTAGTGTTCGTTAGTGGTCTATAATCCACAACTAGACCTATAGACACAGTGTAGAAAAGAGGATTAGGAAATTGACATCTTGCCCTTCAAAATGGCACAGAGATGTTTTCTATATGGGCTGCTGCTGCACACTCCACTTTTTTAACCTTTCTGCTTCCAGTGACAGAGACTCCAATGGTGAGCCCTCTACATAGGGGGTCATTCCTCTTTCCACTGGGGATTTGGGGTGGAGAATACTGCATGTGACAGTCCCTTGTAATAGTAGGTTGTATAAATTCACTGGGCGCCAGGCCACATGTAGGTTTTGTGGCTTGGTGGAAATATTTTTTCATATTTACATTGAATGTTTTTGTTTACATTCCCTGTTTAGTATTTTGAAGCATTCAATTTTTGGTTGCACTTCAGTCCCATGCTCCTAATTTATAGACATTCCATGAGGGGAGGGGGAATGCGGGTTGCAGGCCACTAATAAGTCCAAGCAGGGGCAGTGAAGGTATTGGCTGAGTACCTGCCCCACTTCTATGGTTACATCTGCCCTCAGGGGTGTCCTTTGAGTGGGAGTGTGCAGTGTCCGCCAGCACTGTAAAGGCCTTTAGAGATTGGTGGGCACCACAGGGGCTCTGATACATCTTCACCCTGGGTAAAGTTACATTGATTTGATTTTTATGTTTCCATTCTGGTTTTGTAAGTTTCCATTGACTGTAAAGTTTTGCTTTTGTTACAGTCCTCACCAGGAGCTGTTTAACTTGATTAATATTTTCTTCAAAAGAATAGAAATGAGGACTAAGAAACTTCCTCTGTGTCCTTAAAACAGTACAGGAGAGTTGCCTGTATGGTCTGCTGCCACACACTCACCACTTCCTCACCTTTGTCTTCAATGGCTGAGATTTCCAGTAGGGAGCCTTCTGTAAGGGGGTCTTTCCCCTTTTCATTGGGGATCTGGAGTGGAGAGTGTTGCACACAACAGTGCCGTCCAATAGCAGATTAAGTAAGCTTGCTGGCTGTCAGCCATTTGTGGGATTTGTGCTCTGAGGAAATTTTTTTCATATCCATATTCAATGTTTTGATTTGCAACTCCTGTTTAGGTTTTTAAAGGGGCTGCTTTTAAATTTTTGGTTGCACTTCAGCACCATGCTTCTAACCTATAGACACCCCATGTGGAGGGAGGTGTGCATGTCAGAGGGCCTTCTAGTTGGCCAGTTCCTAGGCCTAGCTAAGTAGCCATCAACAGGACCAGGCAGTGGGTCATAATTGCTGAGTGCCTTCTCTCTTTTGTGGTTATGCACAGGCTTGGGTGTCCATCGAGATGGAGCATGCAGAGGCCACTCGCACTCTAGAGACGTTTAAGAACTGATGGGTACCGCAGGGACTGGAGTGCATCATCACACAGCATAACAATATTTTGACTTGATTTTGGTAAGTTTCTGTTCTAGTTTTGCAAGTTTCCATTGACAGTTTGGTATTGCTTTTGTTGTGACCCACCAGGATCTGTCTAACTTGATTAACATTCTGTTTAAAAGTGTAGAAAGGAGGAGTAGGCCTGATTAACTCAGCCAGCGGAACATGAGACTCTTAAACAAAAACAGAAGTTGCTGGAAAAGCTCAGCAGGTCTGGCAGCATCTGTGAAGAAAACTCAG
>NC_063332.1:133282221-133306853 GCF_021869965.1 Rhincodon typus | reverse complement strand
AAAAACAGAAGTTGCTGGAAAAGTTCAGCAGGTCTGGCAGCATCAGAACTGAGGAGGGGTCACTGGACCTGAAATGTTAACTCTGATTTTTCTTCACAGATGCTGCCAGACCTGCTGAGCTTTTCCAGCAACTTCTGTTTTTGTTCCTGATTTACAGCATCCATAGTTCTTTCGGTTTTTATGAGACTCAAAATCAGATTCATGGATTCAAGCCCCATGTTGGGTGCTTAGAGCTTCTAAAATACTTTAATATCTCATGCCAAAATGGTAGTGTCCCTATCTCTGAGCCAGATGGTCAAGGTTCTTATTCGTTCTGTCCTGAAGGTTTGTCAGCTTAAGCTTATGCCCTATGCCGGTCTAAGATGGTGGCAAATTAGGACCCTCCAGCTGGAGCTCCTCTGCTCTGCCTGTTCTTTTTCTTTTTTCCTTTTCAACTTCAAACTTTAAATTTACTTGGAGGGGAATGAAGGAGGCAACTCCCAGGCTGGAGGCCGTTGCAGATGAGTCCCAGAGTAGGCCAGCGAAGGAGGCGAGTCCCAGAGACGAATCTGAGACCTATTGCTGGTGCAGGAGGTGAGTCCCATACTGAGGCTAGTGAGGGGCGGCGAGTCCCGGAGACGAGTCCCAACTGGAGGCGAGTCCTGGAGGCGAGTACCGACTGGAAGCCGGTGCGGGGGAGGTGAGTCCTGGAGGCAAGACTGGACTGGAGACTGTCACAGGGAGGTGAGTCCCAGACTGGAAGCCACCATGGGGAGGCGAGGCCCTTGTGGACTGGAGGCGAAGCCTCGAGTTTTGAAGTCTGGTGTGGTCTGGAGACTTGGCCTGGTGCGGTCTGGAGGCTAGGTGTTGGCTTGGACTGGTGTGAAAACGACAGTAATTCGAGTACTTTTTTTTCTCCTTTTTATTCTTATGGTGGACTTTCATTTATTATTCTTTCAATTTTGCACTAAATATTTAAGTATCTTACCTAGGTATCTTGTACCTAAGATGGTGCCACAAGCGGCGACGTTGAAAACTTTTCATTTGAGTGCATGTGACAATACAGCTAATTCCAATAAAGCTAATTCTAATTCTAGTTTTGGATGCCCTTACCCTGAGTAAAAACTATTCACCTTATCTGTGCCTGTCAAGATTTTATAAACCTCTATAAGGTCACCCCTCAACCTCCTGTGCTCCGGGGAAAAGAAAATCCTAGCCCATCTACCTTCTCCTTATAACTCAAACCCTTCAGTCTCAGTAACATACTTATAAATCTTTTCTGCACCTTTCCAATTTAATAATATCCTTCCTAAAGCAGGGCGACCAGACTGCATGCAGTACTCCAAAAGTGGCCTCACCAGTGTCCTATACAGCTATAATATCACATCCCAACTCCTTTATGCAGCAAGCTCTTGTCAATATTCAAACTTGGGCTGATGAGTGGCAAGTAACATGTGTACCAAACAGGTGCCCATAAATGACTGTCTCCAATAATTGAGAATCAATGGCATTAACATCACTGATTTCCCCTGCTATCAACATCCTCGGGGTTACTATTGACCAGAAACTGCTGGACAGCCATATAAAGACTGTGACAGCAAAAGCATGTCAGAGGCTCAAAGTACAGTGAGTAAATCACCTCTTGATTCCTCAAAGCCTGTTGATCGTTTAGAAGAATAAAGTCAGGAGTATGATAGAATACTTTCCAATTGCCTGGAAGAGCGCAGCTCCAACAATACTCAAGAAATTCAATACAATCCAGGACAAAGCAGGCCACCTGTTTGACATCCCATCTCATATAATCAACCACCAACACAGCGGCAGTAGTGCATACCATATACACAATTAAGTGCAACAACTCACCAAGGCTCTTTCCAAGTTTTTTCCTAACCTGCCTGGAAGCATAAGGATAGCAGAAACATTGGAAAAATCAGATACTAACTGCAAATTCCCATCTAAGTCACACAGCTTCCTGGTATGGAACTATATCTCTGTTCCTTTACTGTTTTATGACTGAACAAGGAAAACAAGCTCCAGTTTAGAAAGTCGGGTGAGTTTTTTTTAAGCTTAAGGGTAACACTCATAGTTTAGTAATGTAGATTTGATTTAGTTTTACTTTGAGTTTTCAGAAGTCTCATTGAAATCTTTGGATGAAGATAGCTGCGCAGACCAGTGCTTCTGAGAAGGGAAGAATATAGTGAAACTAGATTACCTTAGAGTAAAGAGTTAGTGTTAATGCCAGACCTGAAGTTTTGGAATAAAACAGCCTTAAGAGTTTACTTAAAGCCAAATACGTTCATGCTCATTGTACAATAGCTCCAGGAAGAAGCTATCTGCAATTGCAGTCTATGAGTTAAAGTCACAAGTGACTTAAACCTAAGGAGGTATTAGAGATAGGGACTATGAAGTGACTACAAATATGTGATGTTTTTGGGTATTGTACTAAGGGTATGTTTTGGATATGATACAAAGGCTGTTGCTTTTCTTTTCAATTTACAAATTAGTGTTTTGGAATTAATAGGGAATTATTCTTTTAATGTGAATGTAAAAATCTTCCAATTTGTAGTTTAAGTAGATAGTTTGGTTTATTCTATTTTATCTTCATTTCTTTTGATAATAATCTTCTGTTTAAAAGCTGCATTATTGTGTGTTTATATTTTGGTGAGGGGTCACTTTTTAAAAATCAAAACAAAACAAAATATAATCCATCAAGCTGAGTTTTAGTTTGGGATATGACTTGTGCAGCAAGAACATCAGCCGGGATCCTGACAATATGTTGTGCCTCCTCAGAGGAAATTGTCAGGTTTAGCTCTGGGCTGGCTAGCCATGGAGGGAGTCCTTTCAGTCTAGGCTGATAATGTTCTCCTTGTCTTCATGGACCTGCGGAGGATATCAGAGGCCAAGAAACATATTTTACAGCTTTGTCAGTAAGGATCAACTGAGAAAATGTTATGGACTCCTGGTCAATCAGTAGCAGATGGACTTCCTGGATTAGGAACCCAGGTCTTTCACCTGGAGCACCACCCACTCTTCTACTTGGAAATCTACCTTAGCCCTGTGAGGGATCTTGGCCAGAGAACTAGTATGAGTTGGGGACCAAAGTCACCCCTCACCTGCTCTGAGTGTTGTCCAGGGGGGTTGTGGGTTGGTCATAAAGGACTGATCACTGCAATGTTGTCGTACTGGTTGGTTACTTTGATCCATCCCCTAGGTTGCTGCTGAGGTTTGGAATTTCCTTCTTAGGAGGGGTGATTGTGTGGTGGTCTGTCTTTGCATAAAAATAGTGACTTTCTGTCTTTCGAGCCTGCAGTGATTCCTTCGCATTGCTACAGCATCCCAAATGGTGTGCCCTTGCAACCTATTTCTTCCATTAGGTGCACAGCCTGAATTATGACATTCAGTCAAGTTTGTAGATTGATTAGTCAGCATAATATGTTACGGGAGATACTTGCCTTTTACCAAGGTCCGGGTTTGGGAATTGGCTGTGTCACGCTGCAGTTCTTGCCCATCAGGAGTAGTGACTGTTCTTAGGGAGCCACTGCTCAGGAATCCACACCTACAACACAATGGATTTAGATGTTTGGAAGAAGACAGGGCTTTAACTGCTGTGGTGACCAGACTCAGGGATGTACAGGATAGTGGAAGAGCAGGCTGGTGATGCTGCAAGAAATTGCTGGTGGGTGTCAGTTAGTGTCCAGCATTGAGATTTCCGGTACAGGCTGTGGCAGTGCAATTTTTAATTTCCTACCTTCTTCCGCTGTCTGAAAATCCTGGCATCCATCTTGAAATCTGAGGTAGTGGTTCAGTCTTTCTTCTGTTTAAAATGGAGCATAGTTAAATTTTTAACTGCACTTCAGCCCCATGGTCTGATCTTTGGACATTCAGTGTGGAGGTGGGCTGGCAAATCAGAGGACCTTTTCATGGGTATCCTCCTGGGCCTAGCAAAGATAAACATTCACAGGTCCAGGCAGTGGGCATGGAGGGGGTTGTTGCACCCAATTGCCTGCTTCTCTTCCATGATTATGTCTACAAATGGATGCTCTTGGAAAAGTAAGCATGTGGTGTCTGCTGGTGATCTTCAGACCCTTCACTGCAGGGGTTGGGGTGCATTACCTCTCCTTATCTTCCCCCATACCAAAATGAATTTAATTTAAATTTCTAAATTTCATTGTGATTTGGACTTTTGGTACAGAGCCCTTTCCAGGCTGAGAATTTTGATTTTTGTTTTAATGTGTTCAAGTGGTTATCATTTTAAAATAGTGAAAGAAAGGATTAATGGCAGCAGTAAACCTCAACTATCCAGAGCCCAAACTGACACAATCACAATGTAGTTGATTTATTGTTTAAAATGGATGCATCAGTCACCATCTAAGCACCAGCTAAGAAATTGATCTAGCTTGTGTGATATTTGAATAATAAGTTTGTTCAATTGAACTTAAAACAATTAACTTGGATTTCCATGCTAATTACACTTCTTCCAAATATTCATGAAGAATGTTGAATTATAGATGATTGGAACCAACACCTCTGAACCCAAAAATGATTTTCGGTTGGATGAGGTGTGGCAGAAGGCAAGAAATTAATTTAAATCACAAAGCTAGATATTAATTTCAGCATGTTTAAGTTAATTGACCATCACAAAATTTAAACAGTCCGATCCAGGGCACTGGTTGTGCTCATGGTGAATACATATAGAATGTTCAGGGCCTAGAGTTCCCTTCTGGCTGAAAATTTTACGGGTGGAAAATATTTGCTTGTATATTTTTGAAGTCTCAAGATATACCGCCTGCTACTGTTACTGAGAGTGCCAGTTCATGAAATGAGTGATTTCATGCCAGAGAAGATGAAAACATTGTGCTCCAATCTTTCATAAAGAAAGTGTTTCTTCTAATAGCTGCATTTTACAATTTTGCTCAACTTTCATATTAATGTACAGAGTAGCATTGTCCTTATGGTACATACAGAGAAACCGATGTTTACAGTAGGATAACTAATCTTCAAAACTAGATTTTAGTCAAAAGAGCTGAGATGGAAACTGTCCCTTCTTGTGCTGTAATTCAAAGAGCAGAACTAGGCAAAACAATGCCTAATTTTCACCTTCAGCTTTAAATGGTGAGTTCAGAATCTCGCTATTAACTGATGATTACCATATTTCCATGTTTTGCACCTTGAGCCCAATTTGCCTTATTTATATGCCACTTTCAATTCTCCTCTCCTTCCCCAAGAAACTATTCAGAGCAAATTCCCTCTGTGTGCAAGAAAATACATGTATTTCATACATCTTGTGATGAAAGGAGTGTGATTATATATAATTTATTTATATAAATATATCTGTATAAATAAATATGATCCTTAGAAATTGGTTTCAAACCAGTGGCATATACTTGTTGGTTACTCTTGTGAATCTTAAGATTGGTAAAAGACTGAGAAAATCTAAGCTTTCAGTTTCTGAAGATCTTTCCAACTGTGTTCTTTTTTAGATAGCTCGGTTTGCTTTCTTTCTTTTGCGCAAAAAACTGTTGTTTTATTGTTAAAGAAAATCTGAATGTTTCACAAATAACTGCGGTGTGTGTGTGTGCGTATACACACACACATATGTATATATATGATCTATCAAGCCACATTTCAAGCTGGGATCTGACTTGCCCATTAATATCATCAATTGGGATCGTAACAATGTATACCTGATGCATTGCTCCTTTGCTTACTTTTGTAGTGTTCCTCACATTGTGTTTACTGGAGACTGCAGCTTGCAACTTGTGTTGCTTCTTTGTGTATATCCTCTTCAGTGCTAACAATCAAGCATTTGCACAGAAGCAGAGCTTGTCATGATTGGGAGGACTGAACCGTCATTGGAGGTGTCACTGTCACAGCACCATGCTACATCAATTTCACACTTAGAGCATGTTTCAGTAGCTTACATAGCAAGCACACTGAATCTGCTTTAGTCAAATGGCCATATCTGAAAGTCAAAGAGGAGCAGTCCTTGTTGGGAGAAAAGGGTACCACAGTCAATCAGGGCATTCCATCACAGTTAGTCAAGAGGCTGATCCAATTTCAGTTCAGGGAGTTGTCCACCAAGGAGAATCCAAAGAGATTCTACAAGTACATCAGGGGCAGGAGTAACCAGGGAGAGAATAGGACTCTTTAAAGATCATCAAGGCCATCTATGTATGGAACCACAGGAAAACTAAATGGGTATTTTGTGTCAGTATTAACTGTGGAGAAGGATGTGGAAGCTAGAGAAGTTGTAGAAATAAGCAGTGATATCTTTTAAAGTGTCCATATCACACAGGACGAGATGCTGGGCATATTAAAATGTTCTCACGTTTAAAATAGTCTTCACCAAGACGGCAACAGTTGGCTAGGCAACATTCAAGCTCCTGAGCCTGGGGCTCATCTGCTCCTTTCTTCTGTCCACTTTTCCTTTTATCTTTCTCAATCTTTTCCTGTATCTTTTTGTCTTTTGCCTTTTTTTGACGGGCACGGTTGTGGTGGTGGCAGCAACAATGAGGTGGGCCCATAACAGGACTCAGTGTAGTGGCTTCAGGCTGACGTGCTGGCTGGCCTGATGCGGAACTTATGGTGTTGGTGGTGTTGGTGGGCCGACCAAGTGCCTGAAGGAGCAGTGGTCTCGCCAGATGAGCAGCAGGGTCTCAGGACTGGCCAACTACTTTGTGCTGGTGACCTCGGAGCGGGTGCAAAGTTAGCCCCGAGCCCGTGGCTGGCTCTGGCTTGGGCATGGCAATCTTGGCAGGGTAGGCCAGAGTCAGCGTGGAGGAGCCCAGAGCTAGGCCTGTGGTTCAGCTAGGATGTGGTGGTCACAGGAGCACTGGCGGAGGCAGTGGAAACAATGATTGTATTCGAGACCCAGGGTCTATTCCAAGGACCCCAGAGCCCAAAACAAGAATAAAATGTAAACATGAACTTTTTGCTGTATTTTCTGGCTTTATATTGTGTGTTCCTTTAGTTTCTCTGTTTCAAGATGGCACCCAAGAGTGGCGACACTAAACATTTTTAACTGTTTGTATAATACACGTGACAATAAATAAATAATTAATTTGAAATGCATAAAGATGGATAAATCCCCGGTACCTGATCAGGTGTATCCCAGAACTTTGTGGGAATCTAGGGAAGTGATTACTAGACCCATTACTGAGTTATTTGTGTCACCAATAGCCATGGGTGGGGTGCTGGAAGACTGCAGGGTGGCTAATATGGTGCCATTATTTAAGAAAGGTGGTAAGGAAAAGCCAGGGAACTATAGACCAGTGAGCCTGAGGAATAGGATCTACATGTATTTGGAAAGACAAAGACTGATTAGGGATTGTCAACATAGCTTTGTGTGTGGGAAATTTAGTCTCACTAACTTGTTTCGGTTTATTGAAGAAATGACAAAGAAGATTGATGATGGCAGAGCAGTGGACGTTGTCTATATGGACTTCAGCAAGGCATCTGACAAGTTACCGCACGGTAGACTTGTTAGCAAGGTTAGATCACATGGAATCCAGGGAGAGCTAGCCATTTGGATACAAAATTGGCTTGAAGGTTGGAGATAGAGGATGGAAGTCGTGGGTTGTTTTTTGAATTGGAGGCCTGTGACCAGTGGTGTGCTGCAAGGATTGGTGCTGGGCCCACTGCTTTTTGTCATTTATTTAAATGATTTGGATGTGAACATAGAAGGAATGGTTAGTAAGTTTGCAGATGACACCAAAATTGGTGTTGTAGTGGACAGTGAAGAAGGTTATCTCAGAGTACAACGGGACGTTGATCAGATGGGCCGATGGGACAAGGACTGGCAGATGGAATTTAATCCAGATAAATGTGAGGTGTTGCATTTTCATAAGGCAAATCAAGGCAGGACTTATACAATTAATGGTAGGGTTCTGGGGAGTGTTGCTGAACAGACAGACCTTGGGGTGCAGGTTCATAGTTCCTTGAAGGTGGAGTCACAGATAGACAGGACAGTGAAGAAGGCGTTTGGCACGCTTGCCTTTATTGGTCAGTGCCTTGAGTTTAGGAGTTGGGAGGTCAAGTTGTGGATGTACTGTGGTTAGGCCACTTTTGGAATACTGCATTCAATTCTGATCTCCCTGCTTTAAGGAAAGATGGTGCAGAAAAGATTTAAAAGGATGTTGCTGGGGTTGGAGGGTTGGAGTTATAGGAAGAAGCTGAATAGGCTGGGGCTATTTTCCTTGGAGTTTTGGATGCTGAGGGGTGACCTTAAAGAGGTTTATAAAAGCATGAGGGGCATGGATAGGGTGAATAGATAAAGCTTTTCTTTCGCAAGGTAGGTGAGTCCAAAACTAGACGGCATAAGTTGAAGGTGAAAGAGGAAGGATTTAAGAGGGGCATAAAGGGCAACTTTTTCATGCAGAGGATGATGCTTGTATGCAATGAGCAGAGGAAGTGGTGGATGCTGGTATAATAACAATATTTAAAAAGCATCTGGATGAGTACACGAATAGGAAGGGTTTAGAAGGATATGGTCCAAATCTTGGCAAATGGGACTAGATTAATTTAAGATATCTGGTCAGCATGGACGAGTTGGACCGAAGGGTCTGTTTCCGTGCTGCACAACTCTATGGCTCTGGTGGCAGATGGGAACAGTATGTGAGACAAGTTGAAGGCCTAGTTAAGCAATTACCGTTGGATGGTTTTGTAATAAATTTAGCGAAAAGTAAATTCACCTGAGATATATTCTTGGACAAGGGAAGTGTTGCCAAGGACAGCAAAAATTAAGGCTCCAACAGAATTCCCTGTTCCTAAAACTAAACAAGAAATCATGATGTTTCTAGGAATTTGTGGATTCTACTGGAAATTTGAGCATAATTTCAGTCTGAGAGCTATTTCAGTGATTTGGGTTGGTGCTGACTTGCTGCAGGATGATGAGTCAGAATTAGGGTAGACAGTACAGTACTCCTCTAGGAAATTAAAGTAGTAACAGAAGAAGCTCAAGAAAAAGAAACTTTGGGATCGTAGTTGGCTCGTGAATATTTTAAAGTCTATCTCCAGCTTGATAACAAGGAAATGCTACCATTGATCATAATCCACTAGTCTTTATTGAAATTTTTAAAAATTGGAATGTGAGACTATTTAAATGTAGAGACGTCGGTGTTGGACTGGGGTGGACATCAATGATATGCCGAAGGCACAGAAACTACGCCATGTTCTTCGTAGCCCTCAGAATGTCATTGATGACGACAAACATCTTGCTGAGGTCATCTCTATGCCTCCACTACTCACCTTCAAACAGCCGCCTAACTTCAAACAGACCATTGTTCATAGCAAACTACCCAGTCTTTAGGAGAACAGTGACAAAAACACCACATTGCCCTGCCATGGCAACCTCTGAAAGACATGCCAGATCATTGACATGGATACTCCCATCACATGTGGGAACATCACCCACCAGGTACATGGTACGTAATCATGCACCTCAGCCAATGTTGTCTACCTCATACACTGCAGGAAAGGATGCCCTGAAGCATGGCATATTGGCAAGACCATGCAAATGCTACGATAACGAATGAACTGACACTGCGCAACAATCACCAGGCAGGAGTGTTTCCTCCTAGTCGGGGTCCACCTCAGTGGTCAAGGACATTCAGCCTCCGATGTTCAGGTAAGCATCCTTCAAGGTGACCTTCAAGGTGCGCGACAATGCAGAATCGCCAAGCAGAAACTGATTGTTAAGTTCCGTACTCGTGCGTACGGCCACAACCTTGATCTTGGGTTCATGTCATGCTACATGTAACCCCACCATACTGTTCTGTGTTTGTGAAATCTCCCTTACTTTTCTGTTTTGACACCATTTCCTTGATTACTTGTGATTATCGCTCTACCTTAATTTGCACAGTTTTTGATTGTTACTTTGGTTAGACCCTCGTCATGCAACTCTGATACCTATTCATATCATTCCAGCCATTTGGTTTGTCTCTAGCACCATCTTATTTTTGATTATTTATAATTATCTTTCTGCCTTAATTGATCAGTTCATAAGGTCATCCCTTCACTTGTTATTCAGCTGTTGCCACTTTACTCACACCATTTGACACTCGTGATCACATCCAAAGACTTTTTATTCAGCCAATGGACACTCCACTCACACTACTTGTACTTATCTGTTGACACTCTTAGTTACCTGGAATTATCTTGCCATTATCACTCTGCCTATATATTCTGTGCCTGCGAACCTCTTTCATCTTCATATGATGAAGGAACAGTGCTTTGAAACCTTGTGATTTTAAATAAACCTGTTGGACTATAACCTGGTGTCGTGTGACTTCAAACTATTTAGATGTTGCCTTTCATTACAATCATTTAATTAAAAACTTCATCATATTATGGAATGAGTCAAATGTTTAATAAATATTAAGATTGTTTAAGGTTTCCTAAAGGGGAGGAAGAATGAATGGATTTAAGTCTTGTGTTTTGTAATGAAAAGCATTTTTGAAATGGCATTTCGTATTCTTCAGGGCAGAGGCATATTAAGAAAGTATTTTTATTTTCATGCATTTTAAGACTGAAATGAGAAAGAACTATTTTGAAAACCAGGGATTTATAAGGATGTTTGCATGTTTTCAAAGTAAGAAACTTGATACCTATTGTGAACTCTGTGTAAATGTGGGTCCCAGCAATGTGCAGATGAACTGGAGCTGAGGGATTGTTTTCAAATGAAAATGTTTGGTTTGTAGGGTAGGGATCAATGATCAATGGCAAAGGTCCTCTGAAGGCAACAGCTAGTGATTGGTTGTCAGGTAGCTGAAAAGATTGAACTGCAAATTATACAGACAGAAGCTAGTTAGATCAAAGATAAACCAATAGATCTGCAGCAGTCAGAAAACTCTCTCAGTTCTCTGCAGTAAGTCACTTTAAATCTGAGAAAACTATTTTCATTCAATAGGTGCTGCAAGTTGTGATATTGAATTGGATAGTCAGAGAACATTCATAAGTGTACTGGCCACTCTTACAACCCCGTGGAAACATTTGGTAAAAGGAAGGTTGAGGAGAAACCTTCAGATCAGCAAGAACCAACTAACAAATCTTGTGAAGAAAGAGTACAGAACTGTTTTTCCAGTTTTCTTTCCACCATGTGCTTTTTTTAAAATCACTGTTTATGTTTGTCTGTGTGTGTCTGTGTGTGTGCATGTGTGTGTGCGTGCGTGCGTGTGTGTGTGCGTGTGTGTGTGGAGCAGTTTATAATGGGTTTAGAGCTGAATTTGTAGAGTTTTGTCATTTAGTTTGATCTGATTACTTGTAATAAATAATGATTCTTGTTACGTACAGAGACCTGGTCCATGTTTTCTATAAACCTGTGAAATCAAGTGGTTTGAAAATTTGCAAATTTCTTTTAAAAATTTATCTTTTGTGACGACTCCAGGAAGTGATTGATATCCAGCATGCTACCTCAGTGAGCCATGATAGTGTTGACCAAATTGCCCTGAAATGCTTGAACATTCTATAGAATAATGTTTAACTTCAGAGAGGCAACACTTTATGAAGCTTTTCTTGGCAGATGAATGAACTATGTGAGAAAGTGGTCATGGGAACTGCCTAATCTAAACCTCGCTTTGCCTTGGATGACATTGCATTCTGTTGAATATTTGATAGATAAAATGAACCTTTTCCTTCAGAGATGTGTGGAACCATCACTGAGTCTTTATTCCCACTCTCAAAATAGGTATATGTGTGCAGGCCAGGTCTGAGTGCAATCCCTGAAATTGCTTTCAGACTCGGTGTCATCCATGTTGAAGTGCTATGTCTTGGCTGTAGTCAATGATCTGTGACATCTGATGCTATCTGCATTCAAGGAGTTGGTTATTTGTGAGAGATGTACATTGCTTGGTGACGACAACTTCCTTCTTCTTTGGGATGTCTAAAGATGCTGCTCTTCTCTCTTACGGCTGCTATTTAACCAGGTCTGACATTGACAAAGACTTTGAAGTAGACGTCTTAGGAGTTCAAATCCATATATATTTCCAAAAGTGCAAGAAAATTTACAATGATGTATCTGAAATAAATTATTTTTTCTTTCCACTTCCACTACATCTAAGTGCAGTTCCAACACCTGCAGCTGAGTTGAAGACAACCTGCTCTATCCTTGTCCCTTTTGGCCTCAAATACTTGGGCCATCATGCCTGGGGTATCTTTGGGCCTCAAGGGCAGGGCCTGATATGAACATATGAATTAGGAGTAGGCCATTCAGAGCTTAAAGCCTGTTCTGCCATTCAATAAGATCATAGCTGCCCTGATTGTAACCTCAAATCCACTGTTTTGCCTATCCCAGATATACTTTCAATTTCTCACTTAAAATAATCTGTTCATCTCTGCCTTAAAAATATTCAAGGCTTTTACCACCATTTCAGGTAGACAGTTGCAAAAGACTCATGACGCACAGAGAGAAACATTTTTTGCCTCATCTTCGTTTTAAATGGGTGACCACTGCTTTTCTTTTCTCTATTCATTTGTGGAATGTGGGCGTTGCTGGCTGGCCAGCATTTCTTGCCCATCCCGAGTTCCCTTGAGAAGGTGGTGGTGAGCTGCCTTCTTGAACCGCTGCAGTCCTCCTGCTGTGGGTTGACCCACAATGCTATTAGGGAGGGAATTCCAGGATTTTGACCCAGTAACAGTGAAGAAATGGCAATATATTTCCAAGTCAGGATGGTGAGTGACTTGGAGGGGAACTTGGAGGTGGTGGTATTCCCATATTTCTGATGCCCTTGTCCTTCTAGATGGAAGTGGTCGTGGGTTTGGAAGGTGCTGTCTGAGGATCTTTGGTGAATTTCTGCAGTGCAGCTTGTAGATAGTACACACTGCTGCTATTGAGCATTGGTGGTGGAGGGAGTGGATACTTGTGGATGTAGTGCCAATCAAGCGTGCTGCATTGTCCTGGATGGTGTCAAGCTTCTTGAGTGTTGTTGAGGCTGCACTCATCCAAGCAAATGGGGAGTATTCCATCACGCTCCTGACTTGTGCCTTGTAGATGTCGGACAGGCTTTGAGGAATCAAGAGGTGAGTTACTTGCCACAGTATTCCTAGGTTCTGGCCTGCTCTTGTAGCCACTGTTAATGTGGTGAGTCCAGTTGAGTTTCTGGTCAATGGTAACCCCCAGGATGTTGATAGTGGGGGATTCAGTGATGGTAACACCATTGAATGTCAAGGGGTGGTGGTTGGATTGTCTCTTATTGGTGATAGTCATAGCCTGGCATTTATGTGGTGCAAATATCACTTGCCACTTGACAGCCCAAGCCTGGATATTGTCCAGATCTTGTTGCATGTGAACATGGACTGCTTCAATACCTGAGGAGTCACAAACGGTGCTGAACATTGCACAATCATTCGCGAACATCCCCATTTCTGACCTTATGAGGGAAGGTCATTGATCAAGCAGCTGAAGATGGTTGGGCCTAGGACATTACCCTGAGGAACTCCTGCAGAGATGTCCTGGAGCTGAGATGATTGACCGCCAACAACCACAACCATCTTCCCATATGTCAGGTATGACTCCAACCAGGGGAATTTGCCCCCTCATACCCATTGATTCCAGCTTTGCTAGGGCTCCTTGATGCCACACTTGGTCAAATGCAGCCTTGATATCAGGGGCTGTCACTCTCACCTCACCTCTGGAATTCAGCTCTTTTGTCCATGTTTGAACCAAGGCTGTAATGAGATCAGGAGCTGACTGGCCCTGGCAGAACCCAAACAGTGCATCACCGAGCAGGTTATTTCCGAGCAGGTGCTGCTTGATATCACTGTTGATGACACCTTCCAACACTTTACTGATGATCGAGAGTAGACTGATGGGGCGGTAATTGGCTGGGTTGGATTTGTCCTGCTTTTTGTGTACAGGACATACTTGGGCAATTTTCTACATTGTCAGGTAGATACCAGTGTTGTAACTGTACTGGAACAGCTTGGCTAGAGGAGTGGCAAGTTCTGGACGACAAGTCCTCAGTAGTATTGCTGGAATGTTGTCAGGGCCGGTAGCCTTTGCAGTATCCAGTGTCTCCAACCGTTTCTTGATATCATGTGGAGTGAATCGAATTGGCTAAAGACTGGTACCTGTAATGCTGGGGACCACTGGAGGAGGCCGAAATGGGTCATCCACTTGGCACTTCTGGCTGAAGATTGCTGCGAATGCTTCAGCCTTATCTTTTGCACTGATGTGCTGGGCTCTTCCATCATTGAGATTAGGAATATTTGTGAAGCCTCCTCCTCCAGTGAGTTGTTTAATTATCCACCACCATTCAGACTGGATGTGGCAGGACTGCAGAGCTTAGATCTGATCCGTTGGTTGTGGGATTGCTGAGCTCTGTCTATCACTTGCTGCTTTTGTTGTTTGGCGTGCAAGTAGTCCTGTTTGGTGGCTTCACCAGGTTGACATCTCATCGTCAGGTATGTTTGGTGCTGCTCCTGGCATGCCCTCCTGCACTCTCCATTGAACCAGGGTTGATCTCCTGGCTAGACAGTAATGGTTGAGTTGGGGATATGCTGGGCCATGAGGTTACAGATTGTGCCGGAGTACAATTCTGCTGCTGTTGATGGCCGACAGTGCTTCATGTATCTCCAATCTTGAGTTGCTAGATCTGTGCGAAGTCTGTCCCATTTAGCGTGGTGATTGTGCCACACAACACGATGGAGGTTGTTCTCAATGTGAAGGCGGGACTTAGTCTCCACAAGGACTGTGCGATGGTCACTATTACTGATACTGTCATGGACAGATGCAACTGCAGCTGGCAGATTAGTAAGGATGAGGTCAAGTATGTTTTTCCCTCTTGTTGGTTCCCTCACCACCTGCCGCAGACCCAGTCTAGCAGCTATGTCCTTTAGGATCCGACCAGCTTGATCAGTAGTACTGCTGCCGACCCACTCTTGGTGGTGAACATTGAAATCCCCCACCCAGATCCCCAGAGCACTGATCCCTCATTCTAGATCCTCACATTGTATCAAACATCCTCACCACATCTAACCTGTCAAGACCCCTCAGGATCTTACATGTTTCAGGCATGTCACCACTTTCTCTTCCAAACTCTAGCAGATACAAGCCTTGCCTGAAACAAATCAGAAAACAGACTTTTTACTTGTATAAAGATGTAGAGTGGAAAGGATATGGTTAATTTTTCAAACTTCCAACATTTCATAAGAAAAAATATAGTATTTGGCACATTTTGTAATCATCTCAAAGATCAATACTCTGGGACAAAGCAGGTTCTGCACCATACTTATTGCATTTGACATCAGAAATTGAAAGTCATAACTCTAGTCAATTAGCAGCACTCATGTTCGTGCCTGATGGTCCTGCTTTTTACCTATTAATGTGTCCAACACTCCCCTCCCTACATCCAAGAAGATGCTGTTTCAGTTTTAAACATTTACAGTTCCGTATTACGGTTTCCAACTGTACACTTTATTTAAATTAAAGGTGACTTAAAGAACAGAACCATCATGGTTCACCTGTAATGTTTATTTTACTGTTGGAATCACATGATAAAATGAAAGTTATTGACCCGTCATTTCAGCAATGTATCATTGTTCTGACAGCTGTCAATACTCAGGATCTGATTTCTTCATTTCAGCTCCACAATACAAAGTGCTGCAGTGTTATCTCTGAATCGAAAGGTCTTTTTGTTGAGAGATCTACAGTTTTGCTGCACCACTCAATTACTGCATTCTTGAGCTGCAGTGTATTTATTTACAGACACTGAGGGAGCCAGTGGGAGGCTATTGATTGGAACACAATGTCATGTGCAATGGTGATAGCAGGATGAAAAATGATTTTTGCTTAATGGCCTGGTTTTAACAAGGTGGGAATGGCTTCCGATTAGCCCACAATTCCTGAGTAACCCATTTTTCCTCCCTTAATTCATCCCCCCACACCCTGCCCCCAGCCACCACCACCACATCCACCACTCCCCCCACCACCACCACTGCTCCTTTGCCCCCCTCCCCCTAGCTACTCCCACACAAAACTAACCACCAGCTGCCAATCTGGCCTATTTTGGAGTTTGTGCTTATAGTAGCAAAATCCTTTGTAAAATAGGACTCTGGGGTCTCAGCTGTCTGGGTGCAGTCTGCTGCCAGCACTGACTTGCAACTGTCAGTTTATTTTATCTCAACCTTTTCATCATACTGAAGAAACTGGTTGGCTGGAGCCACCTGAGAGGTCTGAAGAATCAGTACCTATATGTCATTAGAGATAGTAGGAACTGCAGATGCTGGAGAATCCGAGACAACAAGGTGCAGGGCTGGATGAACACAGCAGGCCAAGCAGCATCATAGGAGCAGAGAGGCTGACGTTTCGGGCCTAGACCCTTCATCAGAAAAGGGGGAGGGGAAGGGGGTTTTGAAATAAATAGGGAGAGAGTGGGAGGCGGATAGAAGAGGGATAGAGGAGAGGATAGGTGGAGAGGAAACAAACAGGTCGAAGAGGCGGGGATGGGGCCAGGAAAGGTGAGTGTAGGTAGGGAGTTAGGAAGGGGATAGGTCAGTCCAGGGAGGACGGACAGGTCAAGGGGGCGGGATGAGGTTGGTCGGTAGGAGATGGAGGTGCGGCTTGAGGTGGGAGGAGGGGATAGGTGGGAGGAAGAACAGGTTAGGGAGGCAGGGACGAGCTGGACTGGTTTTGGGATGCGGTAGGGGGAGGGGAGATTTTGAAACTTGTGAAATCCACATTGATACCATTGGGCTGCAGGGTTCCCAAGCGGAATATGAGTTGCTGTTCCTGCAACCTTCGGGTGGCATCGTTGTGGCACTGCAGGAGGCCCAGGATGGACATGTCGTCTGAGGAATGGGAGGGGGAGTTGAAATGGTTCGCGACTGGGAGGTGCAGTTGTTTGTTGCGAACCGAGCGTAAGTGTTCTGCAAAGCGGTCCCCGAGTCTCCGCTTGGTTTCCCCGATGTAGAGGAAGCCACACCGGGTACAGCGGATGCAGTATACCACATTGGCAGATGTGCAGGTGAACATCTGCTTGATGTGGAAAGTCTTCTTGGGGCCTGGGATGGGGGTGAGGGAGGAGGTATGGGGGCAGGTGTAGCACTTCCTGCGGTTGCAGGGAAAAGTGCCGGGTGTGGTGGAGCTGGAGGGGAGTGTGGAGCGGACAAGGGAGTCACGGAGAGAGTTGTCCCTCCGGAAAGCAGATAAAGGTGGGGAGGGAAAGATGTCTTTGGTGGTGGGGTCGGATTGCAGATGGCGGAAGTGTCGGAGGATGATGCGTTGGATCCGGAGGTTGGTGGGGTGGTACGTGAGGACGAGGGGGATTCTTTTTTGGTTTTTATTGCGTGGACGGGGTGTGAGGGATGAGGTGCGGGAGATGTGGGAGACACGGTTGAGGGCGTTCTCGACCACCTATATGTCATTAGCCAGAATAGCTGGTGTCTCCCTGGTACCAACAAATCTGAATGCTCCCTAAAATACAACCTCATTTTAACGCTCTATATATTCTGCACAATGACAACTGTTAGCCGAGCTGACAGTCTATAATTGTGCAGAATCACTAGCTAAAATGGTTCACTTCATTAAACTTCATTAAAATGGTTGGACATTTTATTGCTTTTGAACAAGTAATGGTCCATTGTAAAGCAGTATTAATACTAAACAGATTTCATTTCAGCTGTTTAACATATTTTACACATGTGGAAAATGGTGACCCATCAATCAAATCTGTTCTTTACAAATAGTATCTAAGCATATTAAAATACATTCGCTTATGTATGAAGTTACTCATAACTTTGTTCAACTTGTTCTTGAAGTAATATTTAAATGTAGTGATTATATGATCTGTTGGTTCATTTGCTGATAAATTTTAAAGGAATAATTGCAACACTAAAAATATTATGCATGCACAAATCTTAAAATGAGTAATTAAAATCAGAGACTTTCCCCAATATCAAAGGCAGATCTGTACAGACCAGTTTTACAAAAATCACATTTCTGCTTTAAACATGAGCTAAGAATTCAACCTAAGGGCAGAGAAAATGGCAAAACCTATCTATATTTGCCATTGCAAATGTTGCATCAAGATAGAACTTCTTTGTTATTACAATCAAATGAGATTAGGACTAGTTCCTGTAGCAGTACTGTAATATAGGTGCAACTCAAATATTTTATTCCTTCTCTATTTAAATCATCAGATAACAAAGTTTTGATGATGCTAACCAAGGATTCACCATCAGTAGTTTTTTTGACAATTGTAACAGCAGGATTGATCTGTTTAGAGACTGATTTGGTATTTTCTTAAAACCTTCTCTTAGCTCTTTCATTTCTAAATAAACCTACTCTGTGGAAATCCCTATATCTAAATTTTTGTCAGTGTAATCCATCCTGATGTTCCCAGGATCCCTCATCCAGTATTCCCAATCATATTAATACCTTTTTTAATGGTTCCAACATTTCTACTATCATCTCAGTTCTGCTATAGCCAGCCCATCATTCCACTTTATAGTACTTAGCATCTTTCGAAGTATTTTCACCTCAATAGCCGTGCCTCACTGTATGGAATAGTACGTTAAAACTTCAAGGACTAGATTCCTCACAAGTTGTTTAGTTGCTGCGAGACAAGTGCAACTGTGGCTGATGATTTTAGATCATAGATACAATGCAATTCTTCAACTGGGAACATAGCAGATGTAATTGTGTAATTCTTTAATTTTACTGTTGCTTAATTAAAGAGAGGGTTTTCAATTCTTGAAGACTTTACAGTATGTGACTCCAAAATTGAACAATGAGAAATTGTCAGGCTACATTAAGCATTGAGGGAAGTGGCAATGCCTTAGGGATGGTTCTAAAATAGGATGGTACAATGGACATTTAACCTGTGTGGTATGATTCATAAATAGCAGTCCATTTACAAATATACACTTGTATTTGCAAAGAAGTGTCAACTGTGCCACCTATGCATCCTCAGAAATTTTTATTTCATTCCCCTCCCACTATGTGCATGGTGAAGGGCATCTCCTGACTGGCAGCACTTGACTAGTTGTCCAAACGAATGGGACAACCCAGGCATGTGGTGCATAGGGAAAAAAGTGTGTTTGGGAAAATACCATGAGAAATCCCAACAGGGGTCATGGAAAGAAGCCCTCCATGTCAAGTCACCAAAACTGATACTTATGCTGAATTCTGGTAAAATTCTGCCAAAGAATACTTTCCTGAATACCATACTTTATTAAAAAATTCACTCGTGGAACATGGGCATTGCTGACTGGCCAGCATTTATTGCCTGTCCCTAATTACCCTTGAGAAACGGTGGTGAGCTGCCTTCTTGAACTGCTGTAGATTGACCCACAATGCCCTTAGGGAGAGAATTCCAGGATTTTGACCTGGTAACAGTGAAGGAACAGTGATATATTTTCAAGTCAGGATGGTGAGTGGCTTGGAGGGGAACTTGAAGGTTCCCGCGTTTCTGCTTTCCTTGCCCTTCTAGCTGTAAGTTTTTGTGGGTTTGGAAGGTGCTGTCTAAAGACCTTTGGTGAATTTCTGCAGTGCATCTTGTAGATAGTACACACTGCTGCTACTGAGCATCAGTGTAGAGGGAGTGGATGTTCCTGGATGTGGTACTAATCAAGCAGGCTGCTTTGTCCTGGATGGTGTCAAGCTTCTTGTGTGTTGTTGGAGCTGCACCCATCCAGGCAAGTGGGAAGTATTCCATCACACTTCTGACTGTCCCTTGTTGATGGTGGACAGGCTTGGGAGAGTCAGGAGGTGAATTACTCATCACAGTATTCCTAGCTTCTGACCTGCTCTTATGGCCACTGTATTTATGTGGTGCATCCAGTTGAGTTGCTTAGGAGATTGATACTGGGGGATTCAGCGATGGTAGTGTTATTGATTGTCAAGGGACAGTGGTTAGATTGTCTGTTTTTTGGGCTGATCATTGACATCATTTTTGTGACACAAATGTTACTTGCCACTTGTCAACTCAAGCCTGGATATTGTCCAGATCTTATTGTACTTGAACATGGACTTCTTCAGTAACTGAGGAGTCATGAATGGTACTGAACATTGTGCAATTTTTAGTGAACTCCCCCATTTCTGACCTTATGATGGAGGGTAGGTCATTGACAAAACAGCTAAATATGCTTGGGCCGAGGATTCTATCCTGAGGAACTCCTGCAGAGATGTCCTGGAGCTGAGATGGCTGACCTCCAACAATTACAACCATCTTCCTTTGTGTCAGGTGTTATCCAATCTGCAGAAAGTTTGCCCTCTGATTCTTACTGATTCCAGTTTTGCTTGGGCTTCTTCATGCCACATTTAGTCGACTGGATGATCACCACCACTCATGACTGGATGTAGTGAGATCAGATTTGATCCGTTGGTTGTGTGATCACTTAGCTCTGTCTGTTATTCGCTGCTTATGTTATTTGGCACCTAAGTAGTCCTGTTTGGCAGCTTCACCAGATTGACACCTCATTTGTAGGCATGTCCTCCTGCACTTTCCATTGAACTAGGGTTGATCCGCTGGCTTGATGGGAATGGTTGAGTGGGGGATATGTCAGACCATGAGGCTGATGTACATTTCCTCTGCTGTTGATGGCCCATAGCATCTCATAGATTTCAATCTGGAGTTGTTAGATCTGTTTCGCACAGTGATAGTGCCATGCAACATGATGGATGGTATTCTCAATGTAAAGGCAGGACTTCGTCTCCACAAGGACTGTGTGGTAGTCACTTTTACCAATACTGTCATGGTCAGATGCATCCACAGCCATCAGATTGGTGAGGATGACATCAAGTATGTTTTTTCCTTTTGTCACGACCTGCTGCAGACCCGGTCCGGCAGCTATGTCGTTTAGGACCCAAGCAACTTGATCAGCTGCAAAGTTACTCTTGGTGGTGGATATTGAAATCCTTGCCACCCTCGATGCTTCCTCCAACTGCTGTTCAACATGGAGGAGTAATGATTCATCAGCCAAGGGAGATGGTACGTGGTAATCAGCAGGAGGTTTCCTGCCCACATTTAACCTGATGCTATGAGACTTCATGGGGTTCAGAGCCAGTGTCAAGGGCTCCCAGGGCACTCACTCCTGACTGCATACCACTGTGTTGCCACCTCTGCTGGGTCTGTTCTGCTGGTGGGACAGGACATTTCCAGGGATGATGATGGTAGAGTTTGGGTCATTGTCTGTAAGGTATGATTCCATGAGTATGTCTATGTAAGACTATAGTTTGACTAGTTTGTGAGACAGCTCTTCCAAATTTTGGCTCTAGTGCTCAGATGTTATTGCAGGGTCAAAGGGCTGTTTTTGCTGTTGTCGTTCCTGGTCCTTCGGTCGATGCCAGGTGGCCTGTCCAGTTTCATTTCTTTTTTAGACTTTATAGCTATTAATACAACTAAGTTGCTGGTTAAGTCATTTCAGAGAGCAGTTGAGAGTCAACCACATTGCTGTCACATGTTTGCAGTCACATGTCAGTGAAACCCAGTAAGGATGGCAGATTTCTTCCCCTGAAGGACATTAGTGAACAGTTAGTGAACTCAAGTGCAGGATGTATAGCAATATTACAAATAACCATTCAGTCTACATCTCTCCTTTGTAGAACCATAATGGAGGCTTTATCTTCATTAAGGCTACTGCTACATCAATTGGCAGTGACACTGAAACATAAACTGGATCACCAGCTATAAAGACCACCAGACAGCAGTCAGTGCAGAGATAGTAGGAAATGCAGATGCTGGAGAATCTGAGATAACAAGGTGTAGAGCTGGAGGAACACAGCAGGCCAAGCAGCATCAGAGGAGCAGGAAGGCTGACGTTTTGGGCCTACACCCTTCTTCAGAAATGGGGGAGGGGAAGGGGGTTCTGAAATAAATAGGGAGAGAGGGGGAGGCGGATAGAAGATGGATAGAGGAGAAGATAGGTGGAGAGGAGACAGACAGGTCAAAGAGGCGGGGATGGAGCCAGTAAAGGTGAGTGTAGGTGGGGAGGTAGGGAGGAAATAGGTCAGTCCAGGGAGGATGGACAGGTCAAGGGGCGGGATGAGGTTAGTAGGTAGGAGATGGGGGTGGGGCTTGAGGTGGGAGGAGGGGATAGGTGGGAGGAAGAACAGGTTAGGGAGGCGGGGACGAGCTGGGCTGGTTTTGGGATGCGGTAGGGGGAGGGGAGATTTTGAAGCTTGTGAAGTCCACATTGATACCATTGGGCTGCAGGGTTCCCAAGCGGACTATGAGTTGCCATTCCTGCAACCTTTGGGTAGTATCGTTGTGGCACTGCAGGAGGCCCAGGATGGACATGTCGTCTGAGGAAGGGAAGGGGGAGTTGAAATGGTTCGCAACTGGGAGGTACAGTTGTTTAGTGCGAACCAAGCATAGGTGTTCTGCAAAGCGGTCCCCAAGCCTCCGCTTGGTTTCCCCGATGCAGAGGAGGCCACACCGGGAACAGCGGATACAGTATACCGCATTAGCAGATGTGCAGGTGAACATCTGCTTGATGTGGAAAGTCTTCTTGGCGCCTGGGATGGGGGTGAGGGGGGAGGTGTAGGGGCAGGTGTAGCACTTCCTGCGGTTGCAGGGAAAAGTGCCAGGTGTGGTGGGGCTGGAGGGGAGTGTGGAGCGGACAAGGGAGTCACAGAGAGAGTGGTCCCTCCGGAAAGCAGATAAGGGTGGGGAGGGAAAAATGTCTTTGGTGGTGTGGGTCAGATTGCAGATGGCGGAAGTGTCGGAGGATGATGCGTTGGATCCAGAGGTTGGTGGGGTGGTACGTGAGGACGAGGGGGATTCTGTTTTGGTTGTTATTGCGGGGAGGGGGTGTGAGGGATGAGTTGCGGGAAATACGGGAGACACAGTCGAGGGCATTCTCGAACGCTGAGGGGGGGAAGTTGCAGTCCTTGAAAAATGAGTACATCTGATTTGTATGGGAGTGGAATGCCTCATCCTGGGAGCAGATGCGGCGGAGGCAAAGGATTTGGGAATAGGGGATGGCATTTTTGCAGGAAGGTGGGTGGGAGGAGGAGTATTCGAGGTAGCTGTGGGAGTCGGTGGGCTTGAAATGGATATCGGTTTCTAGGTGGTTGCCAGAGATGGAGACAGAGAGGTCCAGGAAGGAGAGAGAGGTATTAGAGATGGTCCAGGTGAACTTAAGGTTGGGGTGGAAGGTGTCGGTGAAGTGGATGAACTGTTCAAGCTCCTCGTGGGAGCACGAGGCGGTGCCGATACAGTCATCAATGTAACGGAGGAAGAGGTGGGGTTTAGGGCCAGTGTAGGTACGGAAGAGGGATTGTTCCACGTAACCTACAAAGAGGCAGGCATAGCTTGGGCCCATGCGGGTACCCATGGCCACCCCCTTTGTCTGTAGGAAGTGGGAGGAATTGAAAGAGAAGTTGTTGAGGGTGAGGACGAGTTCGGCTAAGCTGTTGAGGGTGTCAGTGGAGGGGGATTAGTCGGGCCTGTGGGACAGGAAGAAGCGGAGGGCCTTTAGGCCATCTGTATGGGGAATGCAGGTGCATAGGGACTGGACGTCCATGGTAAAGATGAGGTGTTGGGGATTGGGGAGTTGGAAGCTCTGGAGGAGGTGGAGGGCGTGGGTGGTGTCACTGAAGTAGGTAGGAAGTTCCTGGACTAAAGGGGGAGAAAATGGAGTCAAGATAGGTGGAGATAGGTTCGGTGGTCTCCGCCTGCTTCTGCCCCACCGAACTTATCTCCACCTATCTCGACTCCATTTTCTCCCCCTTAGTCCAGGAACTCCCTACCTACGTCCGTGACACCACCCACGCCCTCCACCTCCTCCAGAACTTCCAATTCCCCAGTCCCCAACATCTCATCTTTACCATGGACGTCCAGTCCCCATACACCTGCAAACCCCATACAGAAAGCCTAAAGGCCCTCCGCTTCTTCCTGTCCCACAGGCCCGACCAGGCCCCCTCCACTGACACCCTCATCCGCTTAGCCGAACTCGTCCTCACCCTCAACAAATTCTCTTTCAATTCCTCCCACTTCCTACAGACAAAGGGGGTGGCCATGGGTACCCGCATGGGCCCAAGCTATGCCTGCCTCTTTGTAGGTTACGTGGAACAATCCTTCTTCCGTACCTACACTGGCTCTAAACCCCACCTCTTCCTCCGTTACATTGATGACTGTATCGGCACCGCCTCGTGCTCCCACGAGGAGCTTGAACAGTTCATCCACTTCACCGATACCTTCCACCCCAACCTTAAGTTCACCTGGACTACCTCTAATACCTCTCTCTCCTTCCTGGACCTCTCTGTCTCCATCTCCGGCAACCACCTAGAAACCGATATCCATTTCAAGCCCACCGACTCCCACAGCTACCTAGAATACACCTCCTCCCACCCACCTTCCTGCAAAAATGCCATCCCCTATTCCCAATTCCATCGCCTCCGCCGCATCTGCTCCCAGGATGAGGCATTCCACTCCCGTACATCTCAGATGTACTCGTTTTTCAAGGACCGCAACTTTCCCCCCTCAGCAGTCGAGAACGCTCTCGACCCTGTCTCTCGCATTTCCCGCAACTCATCCCTCACACCCCTTCCCCGCAATAACAACCAAAACAGAATCCCCCTTGTCCTCACGTACCACGCCACCAACCTCCGGATCCAATGCATCATCCTCCAACACTTCCGCCATCTGCAATCCGACCCCACCAGCAAAGACATTTTTCCCTCCTCACCCTTATCTGCTTTCCGGAGGGACCACTCT
>NC_063332.1:133276379-133282121 GCF_021869965.1 Rhincodon typus | reverse complement strand
GCACTTTTCCCTGCAACCGCAGGAAGTGCTACACCTGCCCCTACACCACCCCCCTCACCCCCATCCCAGGCCCCAAGAAGACTTTCCACATCAAGCAGATGTTCACCTGCACATCTGCTAATGTGGTATACTGCATACGCTGTTCCCGTTGTGACCTCCTCTACATCGGGGAAACCAATCGGAGGCTTGGGGACCGCTTTGCAGAACACCTATGCTCAGTTCGCACTAAACAACTGCACCTCCCAGTTGCGAACCATTTCAACTCCCCCTCCCATTCCTCAGACGACACATCCATCCTGGGCCTCCTGCAGTGCCATAACGATACTACCCGAAGGTTGCAGGAACAGCAACTCATATTCTGCTTGGGAACCCTGCAGCCCAATGGTATCAATGTGGACTTCACAAGCTTCAAAATCTCCCCTCCCCCTACCGCATCCCAAAACCAGCCCAGCTCGTCCCCGCCTCCCTAACCTGTCCTTCCTCCCACCTATCCCCTCCTCCCACCTCAAGCCCCACCCCCATCTCCTACCTACTAACCTCGTCCCGCCCCCTTGACCTGTCCGTCCTCCCTGGACTGACCTATTTCCTCCCTACCTCCCTACCTACACTCATCTTTACTGGTTCCATCCCTGCCTCTTTGACCTGTCTGTCTCCTCTCCACCTATCTTCTCCTCTATCCATCTTCCATCCGCCTCCCCCTCTCTCCCTATTTATTTCAGAACCGCCTTCCCCTCCCCCATTTCTGAAGAAGGGTGTAGGCCCGAAACATCAGCCTTCCTGCTCCTCTGATGCTGCTTGGCCTGCTGTGTTCATCCAGCTCTACACCAAGCAGTCAGTGCAGATTGCAGCCCTGGATGCAAATAGGGGAAGAATACACACAATGTCTCCAGACCACTGGAACTACAGTATTTCAGTATTTTCCTGATTTGATAGCTGTGTTTTTACTGGACAATGTTCTGATCAGTGGGGCCAAAGATCCAGTGGAATGATGAGGTTGGATTCTAGCTGCCTGATACCATTATCTCTCAGTATAGAAACATGGCTCGGATGCAATGGGCCAACGGGCCTTTCTCTGTGCTGAGTTCTCTAATACGTGCCAGCAATAGGCTGCAGAACTTGTTGGTTGGACTGTCAATTATAAAACAAAAGACACCAGGGTGGAATTTTTAAAACTTGAAATTTCTTAGGTATAACAACAGCGGGAATCAAAAATATTCCCTGCTGTAATATATTAATTCCCATGCTAATGTCTGTGTCCTAGTTTAAATTCAGAACATTTTGAAACTTTATACATTAATAAGGCTGGGGCCATGGGATGAATCTGAGGTACCAAGCTCTATCTGCAGAGAATAACACCCTAAAAATGGACTTCCCATCTTTGGTTGCTTTTCCATGATGAAGGTTGTGTCTAGCAAACTATCTTCTGTATATCTTCTGTATTGAAAAGAAGCCAATTAATTGAGTTAAGGAATAACTTCTGAACAATTTTAATAAAGAGGGAGAAAATGGCGCATGAGAAAAAACTAGCAAGAAAATAATAGCTTTGGTCAGACTGTTGTATCTCCTGCTCTCATTTCTGAGGATTGTGCCATGGACTTTCATTGGACCTCTCCATGTTTAGTGACAAAGTGCTGCAATAGTTTGCCATTGCCTTCTGCAGGATTGCTGACCAAGAAATTCTCCTGTCCTTATTGCCTGCCATCAGGAATATTGGAAGGATTTATAGCCTGAGAATAAAACTGTTTGGCCATCTTACGAATGCCAACAAGTCCTACAGTGTGATCCAAACTGGCTTCTGTCACAGAGGTGGTGTTGTAACCACAACAACTTCTAATACCTCCACAAGTAGAAACATAAAATCAGCATTTGAAGTGAGCATTTGTTCCCTAGAGGGTGAAATGGGTAAATTAATAATGGGAAATGAGGAAATAGCAAGACTTTGAACAAATTTTTTTATCCATCTTAACAGAAGAAAATGTACAAAGATCCCAAGAATCGTAAAAAATCAAGAAGCAAAAAAAGCTGTAAGGACAATCATTTTCACTAGAGAAAAAGTAATAAAGATGAATTCTAATGTGATTTAACTCTGACAAGAACTCTGGACCTGGTGACCTACATCCCAGAATAGTGTCATAGAGTCATAGAGTCGTGCAGCACGGAAGCAGACTCTTTTGTCCAAGCAGTCCATGCTGACCATAATCCCAAAATAAATGAATCCCACTTGTCTGGCGCTTGGCCTATATCCCTCCAAACATTTCTTATTCATATACTTATCTAAATGTCTTTTAAATGTTGTAACTGTACCCACATCCACCACTTCCTCTGGAAGTTCATTCCACAGATGAACCACTCTCTGTGTAAATAAAAATGCCCTCATGTGTTTCCTTGTCATTTAGCGTGGATACAAAGGCAGAAAGCCTTTCCAACTGGATTCCAACTGAAGTTTCATCCCTCATGTTTTGAATCCTCCCAGGATCACAGATATCTCCGTGATGTTCAACATTCCATGGACAGCTGTTCTTGCCGCATCCTGAGATCCACACTCAGTGCCATGCGGCGTCACATGCACACTCTCAACCTTTCTCTACAACAGCATTGCATCACGCTGGCTCAGGGCTGCACCACTTCATCCTCCGTCTCATTCGTCGTGCTAACATGAAACATTTCATTTTCCTTTCAGGCATCAAGGCCCACAAGATGCAACAACTCAAAGATACCCATGGCCCTCTGGAACCTTCCTCTCTTCCCCTTCCCTCTGACTCCATCCCCTCTCCCAACTCCCCCACCTCCTGTCGGGTATTCACCATCCCTCCCAACATTCCGCTCTCCGATGCTGAATGTTCTGTACTCAGCAAAAGCCTCAGCTTTATTCCTCTGCGTCCCCACCTTAACGAATTTCGGGCACGACATGACGCCGAACTCTTCTTCTGCCATCTTCGCCTCTGTGCTCATTTCTTTGGACAAGAGTCCTCTCCCTGTCCCACAGACCCCTTTACCCAGTTCCAACACTCTCCATCCACCTGGACCCCTCCCTCCAGCCTTTTACCCGCACTTGATCTGTTCATTAAGAACTGTCAACGTGATATTAGTTGCCTCAATTTCTCTGTCTCCCTCACCAAATCGAACCTATTTCCCTCCGAACTGACTGCACACCATGCACTCAGATCTAACCCTGACATTGTATTAAGCCTGGCGATAAGGGTGGTGCTGTTGTAGTCTGGCGTACTGACCTCTACCTTGCAGAGGCTGAGCACCAGCTCTCAGATACCTCCTCCTATCTTCCCCTGGATCATGACCCCACCATGACGCATCAGGCCATTGTATATACTACAGTAACTGATCTCATTTCATCCAGTGATCTCCCCCGCCTCTGCTTCTAAGCTGATAGTCCCCCATCCCTGCACAGCTCGCTTCTACCTCCTCCCAACAATTCACAAACAGGACTGTTTCAGCCTACTACTGCCCCACAGAACTCATCTCTTCCTATCTTGACTCAGTCTTCACTCCCCTGGTCCAATCCAAAACTTCCAGTTTGCAGTTTCCAGCCGCCTCCACTTTACCATGGACGTGCAATCCCTTTACATGTCCATTCCTCACCAGGAGGGTCTTTGGGCTCTCCGCTTCTTCCAGCAGCAAAGACCTGAACCATCTCCAACCACCACCATCCTCCTCTGCTTGGCTGAGCTCGTCCTCACCCTCAACAACTTCTCTTTTAATGCCTCTCATTTGCTTCAGGTAAGAGGGATCGCCATGGGTACCTGCATGGGCCCTAATTATGCCTATCTCTTCATGGGGTACGTGGAACATTCCTTGTTCCAGTCCTATTCTGGCCCCAACCCACAACTCTTTCTCCGATATATCGATGATATCATTGGTGCTGCATCCCTCTCTCAGCCGGAATTGGAAAAGTTCATCGATTTCACCTCCAATTTCCACCCTGCCCTCACTTTCAGCTGGTCTAGCTCCTTCCCTTCCTCGACATTTCTGTTTCCATTTCTGGGAATAGACTAATATCCACTATAAACCCACTGACTCCCACAGCTACCTGGACTATACATCCTCACACCCTTCTTCCTGTAAAGACTCCATCCCATTCTCTCAGTTCCTCTGTCTCCTTTGTATATCTTCAGATGAGGCCGACTTCAAGAAGGAAGCCTCTGAAATGTCCACCTTCTTCCTCAACCGAGGATTCCCCAGCACCATTGTCGACAGGGCCATCAACTGGGTCCGACCCATCTCCCGCCCTCACCTCTTCTCTTCCCTCCTGCAACAGCGATAGGGTTTCCCTTGTCCTTACCTACTATCCCACCAGCATCCACATCCAGAAGATCATCAGACACCATTTCCGCCACCTCCAGCGAGATGCCAACACCGGACACATATTCCTCTCTCCTCCCTTGTCCACCTTCCGCAGGCACCATTCCCTCCGGGACACTTCACCTGCACTTCCCAGAATCTAGTCTACTGCATTCACTGGTCACAATGTGGTCTCCTCTACATTGGGGAAACAAAGCGTAAACTGGGTGACTGTTTGCAGAACATCTACGTCTGCTCGCAAAAAAAGATCCTGAACTACGTGTTGCCTGCCACTTTAACGCACCACCCTGTACCCTGGCCAACATCTCTGTCTCTGGCTTGCTGGCAGTGTTCCAGCGAAGTTCAACGCAAGCTGGAAGAACAACACCTCATTTTTCACTTTGGGACCCTGCAGCCCTCCGGACTCAATATCGAGTTAAATAAATTCCATGTCCCAGCCCCCTACCCCACACACCAGGCCTTGTTACCACATAGCCTGCCATTACACACCACCTAGTATCAGTCACTAAAATTCCCCATTAACAATTATTCACCCTCCCAGCCTGATCGTTATCAACTCTTTGTCTGTCCAACTGCTTTTCTCTTTTTAGGCTCTATCCTATTGTTTACTCCCTACCCCATCCTCCTCCTTTTTTTTCTGCTTATAAACTGACATTTTCCCAGTCACCATCAGTTCTGAGGAACGGTCACCCGATCCGAAATGTTAACTCTGATTTTTTCTTCACAGATGCTGCCAGGCCTGATGAGCTTTTCCAGCAACTTTGTTTTTGTACCTAATTTACAGCATCTGCAGTTCTTTCGGTTTTTATTCAGAAAGCTTGTCATGGTTGTCATCAGTCCTCTCTCAACTCAGAGATAGCCTTCCCTCAAGGGGACCCAACATAGTACATAAAGGACAACCTTCGATACCAGTGCAAGGGCTTAGACACAGTCAGTCAGCCACTTGTGGCGGTCAGAGTCAGATGCTTTTCACATATAGGTGGAGAGTTGAATGCTGGACAGCACACTACTGATCCCTTTTTGACTAGTGTGGGCTGTTTTCCTCTTGGAATCAGAGAGTCAGGTATTAGGGGAGCTGAAGGGGGATGGCACAGCTATTATTTTTGATGCAGGTGGTGACATGTTTTGAGTTAGTGATTAGGCCGTGCAGAGGGCGTGCAGTGTTAGTGATGTCAAGGGTTTGGCTGGGTGATAGCAAGTGAAGGAGGATGTTGAAGACAACAGTGATAGTAGTACAGCATGAGCCTTGGTGGGAGATGGGTACAGTAGCAGAGATACAGGGAGTGTGAGGTATCATAGAGAAGTTGGCAGCACTTTTGTTGGCAGAGTTTGGAAGCTGATTAACCTTCTTCCTACATTGTTGTGTATTCCTCCAGATGGCTGAGACTGCATTGGTTCAGATGGCAATCTCATACCAGGCTGGCA
>NC_063332.1:133265508-133275879 GCF_021869965.1 Rhincodon typus | reverse complement strand
CTGGCGGTAATTTTTGTCTTTGTTGGCATTCTGGGCACTGCCCCACCAATGCGGCTATATCTACATCCAATCCTAGCCACCAGACATAACCTCTCACCAGTATCTTCATTTTGGATGCCCCTGGATGTCCCTGGTGGAGTTCAGCCAGTATCTGATGGCGACCTTTGCTCATGACAATCACTTTTGCTCCCCATAATAAAATGCCAGCCTCTACAGTGATCTGATCTCATCGGGTCCAAAAAGGTTTCAGTTATGGTTCTGATTGTCGTTTTGTTTTCCTTCATTATCACCAGCTGTTTTAGTTTTGCCAGTACAAGATCTTTTTGCGTCCACAGTCTGATATTGTCAACAGTAACCGGAGGTGTGTCCAAAAAGTTTAAAACTAGAATGGATTCGTCCAGTGGCAGCATCACCTGTGGTGTATCTGCCTGCGGGAAGCAAGTCAAGCCATCCGCATTTGCTACTTGCCCTCCTGGACAGTGTTCCATCTTGTAATTGTATGTATTTAGAATGAGAGCCCACCGCTGAATTTGACCTGAAGTTATGGGAGGCACGGCCTTCTTTTCCTTAAGTAGTCAAAGGTTTGTGGTTTGTTGCACCAAAGATAATTGCCAGACTTCCTTCTCTATCTGGGCATATTTGTGCTTTGCATCAGCCTGGGTAGAATACGCTATTGGGTGTTCCTTCCATTGGGCCATCTGTGAGCCAAGAGTACCCCGATACTGTATGGGAAGACATCACATGTCAGCACCAGATCTCACCTGGGATCATAGTGTGCCCACACCTTAGACAATGATAGCTGCTTCTTCACTTCCCTAAAGCTATGTCTTGGCTACGAGACCATTTCCATGTCTGACCCTTTTCAGTAGCAAATGTAATAGTGCCAGGATGGAGGCCAGGTTACATATGAACTTTCCATAATAGTTCACCAATCCAAGGAAAGACCTAAGCTCCTGTACAGATGTGGGAGCCGGGGCACCTTTGATCCGTCTTGTGCATTGGTCCAAACCCTTCTGGGTATTCATTGTAGCATACTTCTGGGAATCCTCATTTAACTGCAATTGCAGGTACACATGGCTCATGTCCAGCTTTGTGAAGAACAGCTCTCCACAGCCAACTTTGCGTATAGCCCTCCACGCAAGTGATTGGGTATCTATCCAGCTGCGAGAAGCAGTTTACTGTTTGTTTAAAGTCCCCACAAAGATGAACCGACCCGGTGGCCTTCACAATTCTGCAAACTACTGGTTTGATGATTCCCTCACTTTCCAGCCTCCTGATTTCTGCCTGTACTTTTGCTTATAAGGCAAATGGCACTGGGCATGTCTTGCAGAATCATCAAATTGTTTCCTGGTCAACATGCAAAGTGGCCTTGGCTCCTTTGATAAACCCTAGACCTTTCTGAAAAATGTTTGAGCATTCAGTTAGGCCTTCACTCAGACATCCATTTTCTAATCAAAAAATGTTGAGCAAATGTTGAATCTTTCTCAACCAATTTCCACCACCTCCCCTCTCCCCTCCACCGCCCCCCTACCCCCGCACCCCCGCCAATACTACAATCAGTGGTAACTGAACCAGCTACTTCTCATACAAGACCAGAACTGAAGTTGTACGCTTAATCTATAGAGGTTCCCCAGTATAGGTTCTGAGTCTAGCTGAAATCTTACGCAAACTTAAGGGTTGGAGTTCAAAGCAAATTTTGTTAAAGAGTGTTTCTGCAATCACTGAAATGGCTGTACCAGTATAAACCTCCATTAGAATCAATGACTATTTAACCAGACTTTCATTTTGCTTGTTTCTGATTTGGATGTTGCTAACCAAATTAACTGTTCCAAACCAGATGTAGGTGGGCTTTCCAGGGTGCACTCTCCTAGATACTGACCCATGAGTTCTCTTACTCACTTCAGGTGTAGTGGGACTGTTTTTTTTTCTTGAGTCTGCATACTGGCAGAAACTGCAGTAGCTTGCCTGTCCGGGTCCTGACGCAAATGTTAACTGTTTGGCTGAGGCTTGGCTTTGTTTTGGGTTTTGCTGTGGGCTGACCTAGAGTTTTGTTTGAGATATATCCTGAGTGAAGCAATGCAATTGCCTTCACTCAAATGGTGTCCCCAAGCTCAGTCAGACTGACATAGGTGTCTACTTCCATCAGAATACCCTGAAACTCATATGCTCCACTTGCCACATTTTCCAATGATAAAGCCAGTTGTAGTGCCTGTTTGAAGTGCAATTGGGCTTCAGCTAGTAGGCGCTTTTGCATGGTTACATCATTAATCCCTCATTCCAAACAGTCTCTCAGCATCTCATTAAGAGTTAAACCAAAGTCTCACGTCTCTGCCAGTTGCCTTAATTTCATCAAAAATCACGACATAGATTCCCATCGTTTGCGAACTGCCAAGTAAAACCGATAGGGTCTCAGAATTAGAGGAGGCTTGAATTCATAACGTTCATTAACTAAATCTGTTAACTCTTGAAAGGCTTTTGTATCTGGTGCCTCAGGAAACATTAGGTTCCTGATAACCAAAAAAAGTTGTAGATCCACAAGCTGTCAGGAGAATTACTTGTTGCTTTTCATCTGTCCCAATGTCATTTGCCTGGAAAAATAATGTATTTGTTCCATATACTGGGCCCAGACTTCGACAGCAGGATCGAACAAGTCAAACTTCCCAAATAATGGCATGATGCCAAAAATGCTTACCCAACTCAAAGACGACTGTTGCAAGCAATTTTTTTTTTACCTTTATTCCCTATAATGAGGGCCTCGCTGGCTAGGCAGCATTTATTGCCCAGAGGGCAGTTAAGAGTGAACCAAATTGCTGTGGGTCCAGAGTCACATGTAGGCCAGATCAGGTAAGGATGGCAGTTTCCTTCCCTAAAGGACATTAGTGAACCAGATAGGTTTTTCTGACAATCGACAATGGACTCACAGTCATCATTAGATTGTTAATTCCAGATATTTATTGAATTCAAATTCCACCATCTACCATGGCAGGATTGGAACCCAGGTCCCCAGAACATTATCTGGGTCTCTGGATTAACAGTCCAGCAATAATACCACTAGGCTATCGCCTTCCCTGAATTTCTTCAGGAGTATTTTTTTTCCCTTGTCGCCATTGAACTAACTCCACAGGGGCCAGTATCCTGTCATCAAGTCACTCTTTGTTTCTATGTGCATAGTGCTTGACACTTGTGCAGCTTCCTCAGAGCCAGCTGTCATAGTGAACAGAACCTCTGAAACTGCTGTTTATATCTGTCAGCCAGGGCTCCTTGACCTGACCAGGTTAGCAGCCCCAATTAGGGAATCATATTCTGAGGTCCACCTGGCTGACCTCATTATAATCACTACAGTACCAACTCTCTCCACAACACAAGCTAGGTCCCCCTTGACCTCAACTTCAGCCCTGACTCCCTTCACTTATCTCTACTCCCCAGCATCCGCCTCACACAACTGGCCTTACCTCAGCCCTGACTAGATTCCCTCCTCAGCCTAGACATTCCCTCGCTGCTCTGATTTCTTGCCTTTTTTGTTCTTGCTTGTGATCATCTGTTTGTGATTCACTAATAAGATAGTCTCATTTTATCAATCCTGGTGGCCATATTAAAATGGACTTTCATGGCCTTTTAAATATGTAGCCATTTTGTACTGTGGGGAATTACTGAAAGAAATCTATACACAGCAAGGTTGCACCAACAGCAATGAAATTAATGACCAGATAATGGATATTAATTAAAATGATTCAGGGATAAATGTTGACCAGGACACCGGAAGAACTCTCCCTGCTCTTCTTCAATTCTTTAAAAATGCCATAGGATTGTTTATATGTATCTGAAAGGGTAAATGTGACCTTGGTTTAAGGTTGCTTCTGAAAATGGCACTTCCAATAATACACATTCCAAAGTGTTAGCCTACTAAGTGCTCAAATCCCTAGAGTGGGGCTCAAGGGGAAAGTGTCAGTATTAAGCCAAAGCTGACATTAGTTGAACTAAATAGTATATCAAAAATACAGGGAAGGTAAGTTTTAAAAGAAAGAGTATTCTGAAAATTGAAAATTATTAAAAAATATATTTGTTTAAAATTTTGTTAGTTTTATTTTCTGAATTTGCATTTTGAATGGCTGTTCAAACTTATTCTACTGACTTCAACATAAGATTCATGTTAAATCTATACCAGCCCGATATTTTGTTCCTCCATAGTACAGGACATTCTGCTGAAGCTCTTGAATATCTGAAACAGTTTCTGGCCCTGGCAGAGAAAATTGATGATAAACAAAGTCTTGTGGATGCTTGCAGATTCCTTGGAATTATGTATAATAACCTGGTAGGTATCAATTTTTGTACTTGGGAGTGAAAGTTGGACCTCATCCCATTTCACAGGTGAAAAATGCACGCAAAGACCACTGCTTGTGATAAACACCTTACAGATATCTTTGAAACACCTGACCTGAAATTTTGGGTTGTTCCATTTTTTACAGAAATGTCTGACAGCTATCTAAACCAAGGATCAAGCTGCTGAAGTGCTTACATAAGTGATCTAACATTTATTTTGAGTTCCATCAGACAGAATTGGACTTCAGGATTTTTTTAAACTGGTATTGTAGTGTAGATAATGTTTACCAGTGAAATTTGAAAAGTTGCGTTAAAATAGGTTATCTTCAGCCAAGAGTGCTTCCTAACTCTACAGTGTATCTCAAGGGAAGTTGGAGATGGGTGAGAAATGCTGCCAACCAGTGAAACCCACATTTCATGAAAGAGTACATTTTAAAAAACCATTATGTCACTCACTCACTCCCTCCCACCCCACATTAACCTTCCCAATATCTCTCCCAGAACCTACCAGCAGATCCTTACAGAAAGGGCCTCAACCCTTTTGTAAGCTACTTTTGGAAGCATGACAGGCTAGCAGCTCTTGTGTAACATCTTAATCAAGCTCAATTTCAGACTAACCTACTAAGTTCTCAGTGTATGGAGGCAGCTCACCACCTCAAATGCCATATTTGTAAAAGTAAATGTGCTGACAACAGGTGTGCATGTCAACTACATTTAAATCCTAGGATGATTTACTCATGTTAGACTCTTGTGCATCTTACATGGCCTGTTCTCCATTATCCTATGCCCCAGCAATTTATTTACCACAAAGTGAATTCGCAGAGCACTGCTGGCTCTAACTAGTGTTAGACACAGGCTAATTAATGATATATTATTTCAAGATGCTTATGACTTTTCTGCTTATTTGGTGTGTTTTATCAATCTGAAAAGTAATTTTTGACTAAACAGAAAGATTTGTTTGTCTTGCACTGTTATTGATTGCTTCAGATATAGTCTGGCTGTAGACATGTGTGATAACAAAGGGACGTCTGCAGTGCTGGTTGCCAAGTCAGTGAGGAAGTCACCAGAGAGCTAGAGTATCTGCCAATAAAAAGAAGAGGAGGAAGAGAGCATTGCACAGGCAATCATAACCAGAGAGAGTAGCACTGCTCCCATTAACTTTACTCAGAGGCAATATCTCATATACCTTCATTTCAGTAAGAGGACTGACACTAAGCTGTTTGTTGTTGCAGCCATAACTTTAGCCTGAAACCATGAATTGGATGCTGCTGCCTGTGACTGCTAAGGTCATTATGGCCTCGACTTTTATTCCATGAGTTCTTTTAATCATGCTGCAGGTGACATTGGCAATATTCCATGTATCAACGTGTCATGACAGTCAGAGATGTTCCTTACAGCAGAGTTAAGATCTGTGGAATCTTATATAGTCTGAACAACATGGACTATGGTAAGATTCTGGCAGAACTGGATGAGAAGTCTAATAACGAGGCCCATCTCAGTGGCGGGAGAAAATCCCTCTTTTTCTATGTTCTTAATAAACACGTGGTGTGTTTCTCGCTAGGCATTGGTGAGTTATCAATTAAGGGGAATTAATTGTTAAACAACCTTCTGAAAGCACAACTTGCCTCATTAATATATAGCTTTCAATCTTACCAAATTTGCCAAATAAGCTAGACATCGAGAAAACATGATGCGGAGCCACAGCATGTACCTGGTGGATTCAGCTTGTCACTTTGTCCGAATGACCTCCATGTTGTCTACAACCAAACTGCATCTTAGAGTGATCCACAGGTACCAGCCACATGCACCCTCATCTATAGACATTGGCATCCAGCACCTGCCAACCCAACAAAACCACCATGGCATCCGCTCATGAAGCACAGACTTGTGATGCAGAGCACAATGACATCTAGCATTGAAAGGCTGCTGCAAGGACACTTTGCAGGCACAGACAGGGACCAGCTCATGGACTGGATCAGGCTGCATTCTCAAGGTTGCATGCTTGCTCCCTTAGTGCTTGCACAATTAGCACCTACCTGCAAGCTTTCACTATCCATGCCTTGCATTGCCTGACCTTGCCTGTTAGTGCTTTGGCACTTCAGCCAAAGCCAAAGGCTCTCAGTACTGCCATTTTGAAGTGCTCTTTTGAGCTGACAGACAGGCTGCCTGTCATACTTGTCAGCAGGGATCTTTTTGGGATGTGAGAGGAGAATGTACGTCTTGGTGAAGACAATCTAACACCTATACCATGTGCTGGCTGGATGATGGCAAACATACTCCAACTTCATTCAACCAAATGGCAATATTGGAAACTGGTGGCGTCTAGTTCTCAATCCATTCAGGGGAGGGAAGTACTGGGGGTCAGGGGCTCCTGGTTACATCAGCTGCAGGCACCATCCGCACACAGTTTAGGCAGTTCCACATTTGGAATCGGCTATCAGAGTAAGACAAGGTATTGCATGACACGGAACCTTTGGGGGATTCTGGCGACCAGGTAGGGCACAGTGCTGCCTTGTCCACTGTGAGCTGTGTTCCCTGCCAGCACTTTCTGTTCTCTAGATGCAAAGTGCTACTAGAAAATGGCTGGAATAGCACCCCAGTTGCGCAGAGCAAATATTAGATGTTAAGCTAAAGGTTAGATCAACAAAGTAGGGGATCCATGTTTGCTGAACATCATGACCTTGCAGCAACACTACATGAAGCAGCTGTTTGCAATGCATGGCTACATTTAATCTTCAGGTATTTTTTCACCTCTTTGCTATGCATGGACTTGTGAAGGTGTTTAGAAATCAATTGCTAGTCAAAGGCAATTTGTTACATGCTGTTCATGATTACAAGTCAAACTTGAGCATCTCAATAATGTGAGAGTTAACAGCAACGGCATTACAAAAGGCCAATGCTGGCTGATGGAGAATGACTATTTGTCCAACTTCCAAGGGTCCTGTGTGAGTCACATAACATCGCTTGCTCATCTATGGTGTAAGTGTTACAATGGTCTGTACTGAATGCAGGGAGAAGTTGAGCATTTGATGCGTGTCCAGGTAGGTAGTGTGTCGGAATGTTGCAGCACTCCCTCCTCAATGACATTGAGTGGTGAGTCAGCTGGTGCGGCAACCTCACCAAACTGCTACACAGGTTGTTCCTGAGTGTGGATGGATGTCCCTCATTGTTCAGGAACATTGTGTCTCACTTTGTGGTGAAGTGCACTCACCCCTCACCTTCAGGGTGTACCAGCAAAGACTGTTCTGAAAGCATAAGAAACACTTTCACTTCTCCTGTTCCCAATTTAAGTCTTATTCATTGAGAGTGATGGACCCAGCCATTGGTGGCATATTGGTCACTGTGATTGCTTACAAAGAGAAGAGATGCAGGAAGACCAGGTCCAATGGCAACCCCCAGAAGCAACAGCAGGCCAGTGTGGAGGAAAAGGAGCACCCAGCTTAGGGAGAAGTCACTGCCATTTAGTGCATTTAGTGCACGGGAGACCCCTAGTTTTCTAGTCCCAACTGTATTTCCTGGGGACACGTGAGGCACTGTAACAACACAGGTTTTGTATATCCCGGGATACATTGACAGAAGCTGCAGAAGCGGGAGAACATCCTCTTCCGGTGGCTGTCAAGGTCCCTCCTGCACTGAACCTCTATATGACTGGCTCCTTCCAGAGAGCATTGGTTGATCTGTGTGGGCTCGCTGAGTCACACACCCAGAAATGTATCTGGTGCATGATGCCATTGGTGCAAGATCCCCCCAGTTCACTCCTCACTTCAGCTTTGTAGATAGTGGTCAGGCAATGTGGAATTAGGAGATGTGTTACCCACTGCAGGATTCCTAGCCTCTAACCTGCTCTTAGAGTCATATTATTTGTATTGCTAGTTCAGTTCTGTGTCCAATTATTAATAACCTCAAAGAAGTCAATCCAAGTGTTCCCCAAATGTAAACCTTGGATGAGCCAGGAAATCCGCTCCCAATGAACACCAGACGTGCAGCATTCAAGTCGGATGACGCAGACTAATACAGGAAATCCAGACATGACCTCCGCAAAGCTAACAGGGATGCTAACGGGCAGTACACCAGGTTAGAGGCCCAAACTTACCAAAAAGATTCCTGCCACCTATAGCAAGGCCTAAACAACATTACGTGATACAAAATTAAGCAGAGCAACATAGCAGACAAAGATACACCCCTCCCTGATGTGCTCAATGCTTTCTATGCTCGGTTTGAGCAGAATGCCAGCGTCGCGGTGATGCCTGCCCCAATAGCCCGGGACACACCTGTTCCCTCGGTCACCACTGCAGACGTCAGATCAGTCTTCCTGGGAGTCAACCCAAGGAAAGCGACAGGCCCGGATAGTGTCTCCGGCCAAGCACTCAGATCCTGTGTGGACCAACTGGCAGAGGTATTCACGGACATCTTCAAACTCTCCCTCCTACAAGCCAAAGTCCACACCTGCTTCAAAAAGACCACCATCATCCCTGTACCTAAGAAAGCACATGCAATGTGCCTTAATGATTACCACCCAGTGACTCTGACCTCAATAATCATGAAGTGCTTCGAGAGGCTGGTCTTCCTGAGGCACACATCAACTCCAGTCTCCCAGCCCGCCTCGATCTTCTACAATTTGATTACCGACATAACAAGTCCACAGCGGATGCCATATCCCTAGCTCTGCAATCATCACTGGAAACATCTGGACAACAAGGATACTGACATCAGGCTACTGCTCGTTGACATCAGCTCTGCCTTCAACATCATTATGCCCTCCAGATTGATCTCAAAACTCTGTGACCTTGGTCTTGGCTCCGCCCTCTGCAACTGGATCCTCAGCTTTCTGACCCACAGGCCGCAATCAGTGAAGATAAGTAACTGTACCTCCTCCACAATAACACTCAACACTGGAGTCCTCCAAGGATGCGTCCTCAGACCCCTACTATACTCCCTTTACACCTACGACTATGTTGCAAAATTCCGAACGGAAACCATCTACAAGTTTGCTGACGATACCACCGTAGAAGGACGGATATCTAAGAACAACGAGTCAAAATACAGAAGGGAGATAGAGGGCTTGGTGACAGGGTGCAGTGAGAACAACCTCTCTCTTGTCAGCAAAACTGAAGAACTGATCGTTGACTTCAGAAAGAAAGGAGGAGAACACGCCCACAGTTCCATAACAGAACTGAGGTTGAGAGGGTGGAGAGCGTCAAGTTCTTCAGAGTGACGATAACCAACAACGTGTCCTGGAATTCCCATGTAGATGCGATGGTCAAGAAGGCACAACAATGCCTGTTCTTCCACAGCAGCTCAAGAAATTTGGCATGTCCAAAGGTCCGTAACCAACTTCTACAGATGCACCATTGAAAGTATACTGTTTGGGGTGCATAATGGCCTAGTATGGCAACTGCTCTGCTCAGGACAGTAAGAAACTACAGAAGGTGGTGTCCACAGCCCAGAGCATCACGGAAGCCAGCCTTCCATCCATGGATTCTATTTACATGGCTCACTGCTGCGGAAAGGCTGCCAAAATCATCAAAGACCCATCGCGCTCCGGTAATGATCTCCGACAACCTCTTCCGTCAGGCAGAAGATACAGAAGCCTGAACACATGCACCAGCAGGTTCAGGATCAGCTTCTTCCCGGTCATTATTAGACTGATGAATGGACTGTCTAGCCTCAAATAATGTTAATCTTGCTAAAGTTGATTTCACCTAGTGCACGCCCTGTGCAATGCAACCTGTATGCCTCCACCTGAGTCTTTTTACAACCTCTGATCTGTACTATGATCTGCTTGTACTGGTCATAAACAAAGCTTTTTACTGTAATTTGGTACATGTGACAATAAATCAATCAAACCAAATCAAAGCAAATATTGATGGTGAGATAACAAGGTGTAGAGCTGGATGAACACAGCAGGCCAAGCAGCATCAGAGGAGCAGGAAAGCTGACGTTTCGGGTCTAGACTCTTCTGACCCTTCCCATTTCTGAAGAAGGGTCATGACCCGAAACGTCAACTTTCCTGCTCCTCTGATGCTGCTTGGCCTGCTGTGTTCATCCAGC
>NC_063332.1:133248763-133265008 GCF_021869965.1 Rhincodon typus | reverse complement strand
TCATTTTCTGAAGAAGGGTCTAGGCCCGAAACGTCAGCCTTCCTGCTCCTCTGATGCTGCTTGGCCTGCTGTGTTCATCCAGCTCTGCACCTTGTTATCTCAGATTCTCCAGCATCTGCAGTTCCTACTATCTATGATTTTCTCTGATGCAGTCCCTAAAAGTTCTGCTTCCCATTGCATACGCCGATATTAGAATTACTCCATGTATTTCTTATATTTCTAAACATGCCCTGTGATATTATGAGATCCTACAGGATTTCTACACACATAAATGTTAATAAATCTTTTAGTACGCAGGGTTGAGAACTGAATTTGGAGGGAATTCAGTTTTTAGGAAAAGACAGACGAAAAGGAAAGGGAGGTGATGTGGTATTGCTGGTTAAAGATCACTTTAACCCGAAATAGGGGCAGCTATATGGGTATGAAAGCTGAACTAACTGATGTGAACTGACATACTAAATTAGTGGATAAATCAATAGAAACACACTGCCAGACATGTAAGGTGATATTTCAGAATACTCCAAATAAGTATATTCCTACTGCAAGGAGAGACTTCAGAAGTCAGACTCACCATCTGTGGTTAACTAAAGAACGTAGCCAAAACATCAAACTAAAGAAAAAAACAATGTAAAAATGGCAGAGAATGACTGAAAGGTTAAATAGGAGGAGGAAATTAGATTATGAGATGAAAGTAGCTAGGAATGCAAAATGGATGGCAAGAATTTCAATAGGAAGTGAGTCAGTAAAGTGGGCATTGATCCTCCAGAAAGTGAGAATGGGGGGCTTAATTGTATATAAGGAAATAATGAAATGAAAGAATACCTTGACTCTGTTTTCTCAGTAGTGGATGCAAAAACCATTTCATTCAACTCTTGATCAGGAAGTGGAAGGAAATTTGCAAAATTACAATCATGATGGAAGTGTTACAAAGCAAGCTGATAGAATGTGAGTTCACTGTGGCTCAGTGGTTAGCACTGCTGCCTCACAGCGCCAGGGACCTGGGTTTGATTCCAGCCTTGGATGACTGTCTGTGTGGGTTTCCTCTGGGTGCTCCAGTTTCCTCCCACAGTCCAAAGATGTGCAGGGTAGGTGGATTGGCCATGCTAAATTGCCCATAGTGCCCAGAGATGTTTAGGTTAGGTGGGTTAAACATGGGAAATCAGGGGTAGGATAATGGGTCTGGGTGGGATGCTCTCCAGAGGGATGGTGCAGACTTGTTGGGCCAAATGGCCTATTTCCACACTGTAGAGATTCTATGATAAGTCTCCTGGTCCAAATGGACTTCAACCTAAGGTCATAAAATAAGTTACTAATGAAACACTGGATATATTGGTGTTAATTTTCCAGAATTCCCTAGATTTAGCAAACATTCCATCAGACTATAAAGTAACAAGAACAACCCTTCTATTTAAGAAGGGGGGGAGGGAGGCAGAAAACAGGGAACCGAAGGCCAGTTAGCTTGACATCTATAATGAGGAAGATGTTAAAATTGATCATTAGAGATTATAGCTATACACTTAGAAAAGTTAAGGAAGAGTCAGTATGGTTTTGCCATGGGAAACCATGTTTGACCAATTTATTGGAGTTCTTTGTAAGGATAAAGCCTTACAAAGAACTCAGATTTCCAGAAAATATTTGGTAAGATGCCATACCAAAGATTATAGCAGAAAATAAAACTCATCGTGTTGGGGATAACATCTCAGCGTGGATAGTGATTGAATGTTTGGCAGAAAATACAGTATGCATAAAGGGTCTTTATTTGATTTGCAGGATTTGACAAGCAGAGTCCTGCAGGTGTCTGTGCTGGGATCTCAACTTCTTTACAATTTACATCAATGGCTTAGATGAGGGGAGCAAAGGCATTACATCGAAATTCGCAGATTACACCAAGATAGGTCGGAAAGTATGTTGGAAAGAAAACATAAAGAAGTTGCATATGAATTTAGATAGGTTGAGTGTGTGGGCTAAAATCTGGCAGATGGAACAAAATGTGGGAAAATGTGAAGTTGTTCACTTTGAAGGTACAAATAAAGAAGTATTACTTCAATGGAGAACAACTACAGAATTCCGAGGTAGGGAGGAATTTAGGCGTCCTGGTACGTGAGTCACGAAGGTACAGCACATAAGCAAGAAGGTTAATGGGACACTATCCTTTAGTTCTAGAGGAACTGGCTATAAAAGTTAAGAATGCTGTGCTAAAGTTATACAGGCCATTAGTGAGTCCACACCTGGTATACACAATGCAGTTTTGCAGTCTCCTCATTTAAGGAAGGATGCATTGGATGCAGCTCAGTAAATGTTCACTAGATTGATCCTGGAATAAGTAGGTTATCTTAATAGTCTTTACAAGGTAGAACTAAAACAAAATGTTTTGTCTTGAGGGTCAGTTCAGAACTAAGGGGCACTATTTTAAAATTAGGGATCACTCTTTCAGGATACAGATGAAATATATTTAGCTGTCAGTGTGTGTGACTTTGGAAGGATTCCCCAGAAGATAGTGGAGATGAATATTTTGAAAATGTATAGGACACAAGTGAATACATTTTTGTTAAGTCAGGGAATCAAGGGCTGTCAGGTGTAGATGGGGATGCGGAATTCCCGTAATCTTGTAGAATGATGGAGCTTGCTTGAGGGATGGGTGGTCTATTTCTGCTCCTGTTTTGCATGTTTGTTACAGCCAAACCTACTGTTAATGGGTGGAACAAATACTTGCGGCACTTGCGAGATAGGGAGAAAGAATGCATCATGAGAGCTCTTGGAGTTGTGTGCACACACACAGGTTGTTCCCTGTGAGCAGTGACTAGAGTGTGAAAACTTTTTCTGTTAATGAACATTGCTGGTTGATACCAGGGAGTTCATGTATGGTTAAGTATGCCTTTCACATGTGGAAAACCTGTAATGGAGGCAAAACCTGCAGCTCTGGCTGGCTGGCTCTTGAGATCAGTAGTGAATTTTTAAAAAATCATTTGCTCTTCTGACCAGTTTTTGTCCAATGTGTGCAGGAGGGTTTCCTGACACAGTATGTAGATAGGCCAACAAGAGGCGAGGCCACATTGGATTTGGTACTGGGTAATGAACCAGGCCAGGTGTTAGATTTGGAGGTAGGAGAGCACTTTGGTGATAGTGACCACAATTCGGTTACGTTTACTTTAGTGCTGGAAAGGGATCGGTATATAAAGCAGGGCAAGAGTTATAGCTGGGGGAAAGGCAACTATGAGGCGATGAGGCAAGATTTAGGATGCATAGGATGGAGAAGGAAACTGCAGGGGCTGGGCACAATTGAAATGTGGAGCTTGTTCAAGGAACAGCTACTGCGTGTCCTTGAGAAGTATGTACCTGTCAGGCAGGGAGGAAGTGGTCGAGCGAGGGAACCGTGGTTTACTAAAGAAGTTGAATTTCTTGTCAAGAGGAAGAAGGAAGCTTATGTAGAGATGAGGCGTGTAGGCTCAGTGAGGGCACTTGAGAGTTACAAGTTAGCCAGGAAGGACCTAAAGAGAGAGCTAACAAGAGCCAGGAGGGGACATGAGAAGTCTTTAGCAGGTAGGATCAAGGAAAACCCTAAAGCTTTCTATAGGTATGTCAGGAATAAAAGAATGACTAGAGTAAGATTGGGGCTGGTCAAGGACAGTAGTGGGAAGTTGTGCGTGGAGTCCGAAGAGATAGGAGAGGTGCTAAATGAATATTTTCCGTCAGTATTCACACAGGAAAAAGACCATGTAGTCGAGGAGAATACTGAGATACAGTTTATTAGACTAGACGGGATTGAGGTTCATAAGGAGGAGGTGTTAGCAATTCTGGAAGGTGTGAAAATAGATAAGTCCCCTGGGCCGGATGGGATTTATCCTAGGATTCTCTGGGAAGCTAGAGAGGAGATTGCAGAGCCTTTGGCTTTGATCTTTATGTCGTCATTGTCTTCAGGAATAGTGCCAGAAGACTGGAGACTAGCAAATGTTGTCCCCTTGTTCAAGAAGGGGAGTAGAGACAACCCTGGTAATTATAGACCAGTGAGCCTTACTTCGGTTGTGGGTAAAGTGTTGGAAAGGATTATAAGAGATAGGATTTATAATCATCTAGAAAGGAATAATTTGATTAGGGATAGTCAACACGGTTTTGTGAAGGGTAGGTTGTGCCTCACAAAACTTATTGAGTTCTTCGAGAAGGTGACCAAACAGGTGGATGAGGGTAAAGCGGTTGATGTGGTGTATTTGGATTTCAGTAAAGCGTTTGATAAGGTTCCACATGGTAGGCTATTGCAGAAAATACAAAGGCATGGGATTGAGTGTGAATTAGCGGGTTGGATCAGAAATTGGCTAGCTGTAAGAAGACAGAGGGTGGTGGTTGATGGGAAATGTTCATCCTGGAGTTCAGTTACTAGTGGTGTACCTCAAGGATCTGTTTTGGGGCCACTGCTGTTTGTCATTTTTATAAATGACCTGGATGAGGGCATAGAAGGATGGGTTAGTAAATTTGCGGATGACACCAAAGTCGGTGGAGTTGTGGATAGTGCGGAAGGATGGTGCAGTTTACAGAGGGACATAGATAAGCTGCAGAGCTGGGCTGAGAGGTGGCAAATGGAGTTCAATGTGGAAAAGTGTGAGGTGATTCACTTTGGAAGGAGTAACAGGAATACAGAGTACTGGGCTAATGGTAAGATTCTTGGTAGTGTGGATGAGCAGAAAGGTCTCGGTGTCCATGTGCATAGATCACTGAAAGTTGCCACCCAGGTTGATAGCGTTGTTAAGAAGGCGTACAGTATGTTAGGTTTTATTGGTAGAGGGATTGAGTTTCGGAGCCATGAGGTCACGTTGCAGCTGTACAAAACTCTGGTGCGGCCGCACTTGGAGTATTGCGTCCAGTTCTGGTCACCGCATTATAGGAAGGATGTGGAAGCATTGGAAAGGGTGCAGAGGAGATTTACCAGGATGTTGCCTGGTATGGAGGGAAGGTCTTATTAGGAAAGGCTGAGGGTCTTGAGGCTGTTTTCGTTAGAGAGAAGAAGGTTAAGAGGTGACTTGATAGAGACATACAAGATGATCAGAGGATTAGATAGGGTGGACAGTGGGAGCCTTTTTCCTCGGATGGCTAGCACGAGGGGACATAGCTTTAAATTGAGGGGTGATAGATATAGGACAGATGTCAGAGGTAGGTTCTTTACTCAGAGAGTAGTAAGGGCGTGGAATGCCCTGCCTGCAAAAATAGTAGACTCGCCCACTTTAAGGGCATTTAAATGGTCATTGGATAAACATATGGATGATAATGGAATAGTTTAGGTTAGATGGGCTTCAGACTGGTTTCACAGGTCGGCGCAACATCGAGGGCCGAAGGGCCTGTACTGCGCTGTAATGTTCTATGTTCTATGTTCTATGCTGTTTGTCAAGGCAGATCAAAGCACACCAACCATTTTTTGAATTTCATCATAGAATCCCTACAGTGTGGAAACAGGCTCTTCCACCCAACAAGTCCACACCGACTCTCAGAGCATCCCACCCCGACCTATCCCCCTATAACCCATCTAATCTACACATCCCTGAACACTACGGGCAATTTAGCATGGCCAATCTACCTAGCCTGCACATTTTTGGACTGTAGGAGGAAACCGGAGCACCAGGAGGAAACCCACGCAGACACAGGAAGAATGTGCAAACTCCACACAGACAGTCGCCCAAGGGTGAAATCGAACCTGGGTCCCTGGCGCTGTGAGGCAGCATTGCTAACCACTGAGCCACCATGCTGCCCCAACAGCCGAACACGCTAACCTGTTGTGCCACAGAGACTAATGAAAACAGGCTGCTGTTTCTGCTTGGTTTTGTCCGAGATATGGCAGGAACACAAAAAAAGTGGGCCGCACACTAGGGGATTACAATGCTACAACTAAGGACAATTATTTGTCCTTCAGAACTAGCCACGTCCCTAGCCAAGCCATTTCTGTACAGTTATAACACTGATATTCACCCATCAACGTGGAGAATTGTTCCAGTATTCCCGAACACAAAAACCAGTACAATTACAACTCAGCCAAATATGGGCCTATCTGCCTACTTTCAGTAAAAGGGTGGAAGGTATTGCCCTATCAAAGGGCAGAAACTCAATAATAAATTGCTCACCGACTGAGTTTGGGTTCCATCAGGGTCACTCAACTCCTGACCTCTTGCTTAAAATTTGGACAAAAGGGCTGAAGTCAAGAGGGGAAGTGAGGGTGTCTGCCCCTGACATAAAGACAGCAGTTGGTTGAGTGTGGCACCAAGGAGTGCGACAGCAAGATTGGAATCAGTGGAAACTGGGGAATGCTCTTTGCTGGTTCGAGTCATACCGAGCACAAGGATGTGGCTGGTTGAGGTCAATTATCTCAGCCACAGGATATCACTGCAAAGGTACTGCCTTAAGTTCAACAATCTTCATTGTCTACATCAATGACCTTTGCTTCATTATAAGGTCAGATTTGAGGATGTGCACTGATCAGGGTAAAATGTTCCATCCCATCCATGACTCATCAGTTAATGAAGCATTCTGCAAGAAATTTGAGAAGCACAACAAGTTGAAGAATGTATCCAGATAGGAAAAATATCATCTCAAAGAATGGCCAGACTATACAGCTAATAAGATGTCATCTGGGAATTAAAAAGTGTCATACAACAGCGCAATAGTTAATGTGGTGGCCAGGAAACACACACTCGATACAGGAAATAATCAATAATTAAATTTTCTGTGCAGTGAACAGCCAAGGGAAGAAGGAGTCACTCATACTGATACTTTTTCCATCAAAGCCATTGGAGGATATGGGAATAGATTTATTTGTTTAAAGGCAAGATATTCACAATCATCATAGAATAAAATGTCATGTGAATTGAAGTAAATCATTGACATAAGATCATGCCAGTGATAGAAGCACTCAAGGAAATGTCCTTGATGCATAAGATTTTAGATTATAATTATGACATCAGTCTACGGTTTGCAAATGAGTAGTTTAAGAGGTTTATATGTAAGTATGATTTCATTTGTGCCATACTATCCTCATGTAAATGAAGATGTTGAGCAGGAATTTGTACAATCAAGGCATTTTGAAAGAATGGAGATTTAACCTTGCACTATTCAACTATAAAGCATCATAAATTATGAAAGGCATAGATAGGTGAAACATGAAGAAACATTTCCTCTTGATGGAGGAATCAATGATTAGGGGGCATAGATATAATGTAAGGGGCAGAAGGTTTAGGGGAGATGTAAGGAAAAAACTTTCACACCCAGGGGATGGTGGAAATGTAGACTTTCTGCCTGTAAGGGTAGTAGAGGCAGAAACCTTCATAACATTTAAGAAGTATTTAGATATATACTTGCAATGCCAAGGCATACAAGGCTTTGGGTCAAGTGCTAGAAAATGGAATTAGAATAGTTAGGAGGTTGTTTTTGACTGGCAGACTTGATGGGCCAAAGGGCCTTTTTCTGTGCTATAGATCTGTATGACTCTTATCATCACTACAGAACAGATCATTACCATCAGGGTTAATAAAAACGTTCAGAACTGCAGATGTTGTAAATCAGGAACAAAAACCTTCAGAGGAAGGGTCACCGGACCCGAAACATTAACTCTGTTTTTTCCTTCACAGATGCTGCCAGACCTGCTGAGCTTTTCCAGCAACATTGTTTTTATTACCATCAGGGTTGTTTATTTAAGAATCTACAACCTAAATTTTTTGAAAATGACCATAAAAGAGTGAAATGGCCTGAAGAAGGGCAAAGCACCAACTAGGCTAGGAATTTGAAAAGGAATACAGGAGTTATCAGAGCTAAAGCCACCCCGGAAAGCATGGTTAAGAGGTCAACAGAAAGAATGAATGGTCATTAAAAGACGCACAACAATTGACATCATATTGGGTTGAAACAAATCATAGGATAATCAGGCAAAATCATAACGTGTTGATAAATTGTAAAAGAAACCAAAAGAAATGAGGAAATATTTCTCAGAACAGGAGAAATAAGAAAGCTCCACAATCTTACAACTGTTCAAGAGAGGAACACTCAGACCAGAGAAAGGAACAGTGCCATATATTCTAGATCTTAGAACAAGATAAGAACCAGACTAGGGAGACTGGTCAAAGCACCATGAACATTAACCTGATGAAAGCTGAGACAATTAGGAATGTGTGTGTGTGTCTGTGTGTGTGTGTGTGTTGGTGTGAGGTTGTGGAGGAGGAGAGATATTCATGGGCGGGCTAACGTTTTGGGAGGGAAAGATGTAGAGGAATGAAATTATCACCAGAAGAATGTACAGGAATGATAATTAGAAAGGTGCAGAGCTTTAACAGGATCTTGAGAGAATGTGTATATGTACTAAATTGTAAACAGACTTCCTGCAGAAAGTCCTATAGAATCAAGAAGCAGGATTTTGGGAAACAAGGTAGAGTTAAACTCCACACACACACAACAAACAATCTTCACAAATGGTGCACAGACCTACTGAATTTTTACAGCATTTTCTGTTTTATTTCAGATTTCTAGTAACTAGAGTTTTCCACATTTTGATTAGTGCTCTGCTCTAAAATGCAAACTGTTTCTCCAATTTCCATCATTTCTGTTTTGCAAAACTCTTTCAGATTGCAGAGATTGTGCTGACATGATATTTCAGTTGTAGAATAAACAAATTAAAAATTACATCAGTAATAAGACAAAAAAACTATTATCTATACATCATAAAGAATATAAAAAACGTAAAATATGTTATTTTAATTCCCCTTGTAATATATACACATTATTTCCCAAACAGCAAAGTGTGAAACAATTGGATTCTATTCTTCATGTTAGTTAATTGCCTTTTTCTCCCTAATGCTTATGTAAGTATATGCTTATACATCTGTAAGTACATTTTGAGTTCTTCTACTGTTTTATGAAACAAAGGCTTGATAATAATTTTCAAAATGGTTGTTCAGTGTTATGATCCCAGCTGATAATAATACATGGCATGTCAGTTCCAGATACCTTAGACAGATGAAGACTGGACACTAGGACTGGACAAACAAATGAACATTTATTAACTATTTACTCAATGTACAGAGGCATGGTTAAGCAGGACTTCACTAGAACCTGTTCCCATCGGGTCCCAGTACCATGTAATTTGACATCATCTGACATGACTGATGATGCTGTGTAGCTACTGTCTTAAAGCTACACCTCCCTGCAAGTCTCTCACTCTATCACTTAAAGTATTTACTTTATCCTATTCCTCCTACCCTCCACAAAGCTGTTTATGCATGTATGAGGCTTAGAGATAAGTGGATAAGTGTTTGACCAGTTGGCCTGACTGTCTTCTTATCTTCTTGGAGGTGGCCTAGAATCAGTGACTTCTGGCAGAGGGACATGTGAACCTCTATTAGGTTGGTCAGATTGTCTTCCTGGTAGTCTGGGTAACTGGCCCAGTCTTATGAAGGCTTTCTGTTGGTGGATGTCAGTGTGGATCTGTTTCTTCTGATCAGTGTTTCCAAGGTAAGACTGTGGATGAATTCATTATCTCAAAACTTGGCTTTCCTTATTCTGGTCATGGAAACTTGTTGATCCCCTGGCTCAAGTGCTACGAGGTCCTTTGCGTTTTGATGATGATTGCAGTTCATGGTCTGGTTATCATGATAGCAACTGTCTTTTTCCCACATCCCTTTTTCCTCCAAAATGATAGGAGGGTATATGAAAGAGCTGAGACCTGTGAATGTAACCTCCAGCTCCTCAAATGAGGTTGTTCCACACTATCATAGATGATAATTTAACAAGGCTAAAGCACATGCAAATCAAGGCCAAACCAACTCTCATACTACATAAGAGGAGAGTGTTGATTAGTTGGCATTAGTTTGACATTTATGGTAGATATGTTGCCATGAAAAATGCAATAATTTATGATGCTTGAAGGGCCTGTTTCCACACTGTAGGGATTGATTGACAGTTAACAGGGTGCTGACATCAAGGCAGAAGGATGTTCTACCTATTACACAAATGAGTAATTTTGTACAGGTATTTCTGCTATAACACGTGTTTCATTAATGCAAATTGGATGTAAGATGACTGACGAATAGTGGACGCTGTTTGATTAATGCGAACTTTCTACTGTACAGTATACTGATTTCCCTATAATGCGATTTTCTATGGTGATTTCCTACAACGCGATTTTCTATAGTATGAGGTCGCAAAAGAATGCAACTATTGCATTATAGGAGAAATACCTGTACATGAATTTCAGTGTAATTTTTCCAGCAATGCTCAAGCTCTGTATGACCAAGTGACTAGAAGATCGTAACAAATATGAGCAGCAGTAGGCCATCATATCCCTTCAGTGTGTTTCGTTATTTGATAAAATCATGGTTGATCTGATCATGGCCTCAACTCCATTTTTCTGCCTGTCAGCCAAATAATCCTTACAGGTAAAATGTCTTTATTTCAGCTTTGAATACATTTATTGATCTGAGTTCCATTGCTTTCTGAGGCAGAAATTTCCAAATATTAGTGATCCTCTTAGAAAAGAACTTCCTTTTGATGTCCAACTAGGAGATCCATATTTTGAAACTATCTTTCCACATGAGGGTAAAGCTGCTTCAGTATTTAACCCGAAAAGCACCCCTCCCCTGCCAGAAGCAAATACATAAAGTCACCTCTTCCTCTTCTAAACTTTTATGGGTACATAAAAAGAGGTCACCATAGTCTCATTCTCTTATTAGAGGGCTGCAACTAATGGTGGGTTAACATTAAGGTCCCACACCTCAGGTGACAGAACAGTTTGCTAAGGCGGATCTTCGTGGTAATCTCAGTTGAGACAGGAATTTAATCTGTGTAGTTGGCATCACTCTACAAAATAAACCAGCTTTCCAGCCAGCTGAGCTAATCAACTCCCACACCCAATCCGTTCAACTTTAGTGACAGAAATTTTTCTGAACTGCATCCAATACAAATGTATCCATCCTTAAGTATAAACCAAAAGTGCATGTAGAACTCTAGATCTGGTTTTACTGACACCTTGTACAGCAAGAATATCTTATATTTATGCTCCATCTTCCTTGAAATATTTGCCCACCCCCCACCCACCAAAAGCTTACTATATATGCATAGCAAAATTTTCTGGATATAGTCAGAACTTATGGAAGTGGATAACAGTGCTTTCATAATTTCTGGGTATACCTAGAAAATTTTCCCACATTATATTCCATCTGCTTTCTGCCTTTGCAGACACTTTCTATTGTCTCTGCAACTTACTTTTCCAACTATCTCTTCATCATTACCAACTTTGGCTATAATACACCGTGTCTGTTTATGCAAATAATCAGTATAGGTTGCAATTAGGTTAGGTCCCAGCACTGATTCCTGTGGGGATCCACAAATTAAAGAGCTTCACTGGGCCCAAAAGCAGGCAGGCTGTCAAATATTTCCCCTGCACCCTCATAAAATTTCAAACGTGCTCTGTGCCTTCAAACTATTTGGCAGCGAAGCATAACATCCAGACCTCTATTTCCTTCTTGTTAGTCAATTCTCTATCCCTCTTAATATATTATCCCAAAGCCATGAACTCTTAACTTGTGCAGAAGACTTTGGAAATCCAAATACTCTATAATGTATATCCCAGTTCTTCTTTATTCACCTTGCTTGTTACATCCTCAAAGAATTCAAATAAGTACGTCAAACATGAATTTCCTTTCATATAGCCATTCCACTCTGTTTGCTTATATTATGACTTTCTAAATTTACTGCTGTTACATCTTTTATAAGGGATTCCAGCATCTTCCCAGTGATAGATGTTAGCTAGCTGGCTTATAGCATCCTGCTTTTTGCCCTCTTTTCTTGAATTAGGGACATTACATTTGTGGTTTACCAATCTGCTTGAACCTTTCTAGAAGATAGGACGAATTATCATACATTATCTCAGCATGCTCTTACTTTAAGACTGAGGTCTTCGGATTTATGTCCAATGGTTTTCCAAATACTTTTAATCCAGTGATAGTGATAGTGATAGTGATAGTGATAGCATTAAGTTCCTCTCTCCCCTTAAGGCTTGACTTTAGTTACAATTCTTGGTACGCTTTTGGTTTCTTTTTGGAAGAGGGATACAGAAATGAGTGTACAAAGTCTCTAAAATTCCCTTGTTTATTTATCTCACTGTAGGGTTGGGAGGAGCAGGTGTGCTCTGCATTAAATCCACATACCACTGCTGTCCCTATTTCTCAATTGCCCCTCTCCCCATGAGTCTCCAGAAGGCTGCCACCCTTAGGCTGGTGATCTGCCTCTGGGCTTTCTGCAACTTGCCTCTGATAAACAAATGGGAGTCTAAATTTCTGTGGACCTGCTGTTGATCTCATTATATGCACGGGCACAAGAGTGGGATCATGCTCTAATTTCTTGGCCACAAAGTGAATCTGTTGTCAGGGTCAGCTAAGTCTGGCAGATGAGTTAATTTTGAATTAAATTGGAATATTTGAATTATGTCCATTGTGGTTGTGAATGATTTTTATTTACATGTAGCCTGGACAACTTTAGCTTTTGTTTCCACTGTCTGTAGAAGTGTGAAGGCTCCTATAAATATGTATTACATTGTCTATGGGCATACCTTTGAATAAAGGAGTAGTAATAAGGGTTGAAGATATGAGAGTGAAGCAGAATTTAAACAGCTTTTATTCCTCCCAAATACCTCCAAAGTAAATTCAGGCTTGTAATGGCTTGTGAGTGAGAAGGCCTACTTCTTACATCAAAGAATATTAGCCCACTAAAAGCTGCATGATCAGCGGTGGACCAGCAATTTATTGAAATATATGTTTTCAGCAGTGATTATTGGATTCTCAAAAAAAAGCTTGTATGCACATTTTTTCATACCTAACTGTGCTCTGTTCAGCCTAATCATCCAAAAAGGCCTCCTTAGCAAGTGCCCACATTCATTTCTGACTTTGAGCCTGAATTACGTGGTGCCGGTCACTTAGGGGACTCGTCAGTCATTGCTGCAAGAAACATCAGAGCACAGCTAATCACTGAAGTATTCTATTTTAAGAAGCGAAGTCTACATCCTGTCATGAATACCTTATCTCCTTCTCCCACCTTCAAATAAAGGATCAGTACTATTTCTAGAATATTGGGCTAAACCTTATGTTACCTCTATCTCTGTTACTTATGTTACCTCTACTACCACATGCTCACACTATCTCTGCTACTGTACCCACTTCCCACCACTGCAACTCTCACTATTGCATGAAACATCTTCCCTCACTCATTCTCATTGCACCCAAATCTCCCACACTACTAACACCGTGTGGCGTATGCACTGTCTGCTCAATTGCTCACAACACTCACCATCTTTTGTACAACTGTACTAGCATTAATGCTGTGCCACCCGCTTTCGTCTCACTCAATCCCTCCCTTTCTCTAATTACAAGAGGAGACAGCCCATAACAGGGCAGGGAGAGCCCATACGGGTGGAGGGGTGTACAACACCAGGCTCCTTACCCTATTGGAGGAGAGAATCATATTCCTTGCAGGAGAAGATCAGGACTGCTGCTGTGGGAATGCAGAGACATCCATGTCTGAACAACTGCATAAGCACAACTTGTTACTGCACTTTCATATTAACTCTGATGTCAGTGTCATTCATTGTATGCCACTTCTAACCATTGGTCATGAAGTTGTCTCTCTTTTATTTTGCAGATACCATCAAAATGTCTACCACCTCTGTAGTGAAATAGCCAGCTCCTCAAGAAGTCACCTCCTTGAGCTCTTGAAGACAAGCATATGGAGGTCTTAGAGGAAATATCAGCAAGGTTGCCTCCTGCACTCCCCATCAGCTCAGATGCTGACACTTCAGTGCCATTGTTAGACTTAGAACATGTGGGAGTGCAATGTGGTGAGCATCTCATTACGGCAGCTTTACATCTGGCTGAGGATGGCACATCTTATGCTACTGGCATTCTGAAAATTGCCAAAGACCAGGCATCTACTCAACCCATATAGGAGAGGACATTGTGCTGCTAGCAGTCAGGGACGTCATCCACATGCATATAGAGGAACAATAGCAACAGACCCATATGTAGAATGCTATGATCTTTTGCCCAGATGCTGCAGCAATACAGAGAGTCATATGAACATCAGGCTTCCTCCATAGGCAGGTTGGCGGCTGCCTTGGAAAATCAGGTCCAGAACTCTCAGGGTCTGTTGGAGGGAAACACATACTATCCTGTAACAAACACTATCCTCCCTTGGGCCTCAGGACCAAAGGCATGGCAACAGGCGCATGAGGAACTTGGTGAGCACTTGAGGTGCCCCTTCATCACAGGGAGAGAGGATGATGCAAGGAGACACCCAACTGGAGGAGGAACACATGCACCCTTTGCAGAAGTCTTCAATCCAATAATCCAGGCCCTTCACCCACCCAGCCCCTTTCAACCCTTGGAAGATCCCACCAAGGAGGGTCAACTTGATTCTAGCCAGAAGACCATCAGCACACCTGGCCAATTCAGGTGCAAGTGGCCCCAGGGCCAACAGGCTCCTCTGTCAAGAAGCTCATTCCACCTTAACTGTGGAACCATACAGTACACTATAACATAGTGGGAGGAAGAGAAAGAAGAAAACTTATTGAGGGCACTTCGGAAACATGGGTGAAAAGGTACTATATATTATTTGGCATTTATTTTATCAGTGGCACTGCTTTTATCTTCAATCTGCTTGTCTGTGTAGCCCGAATGTCATTGTCCCAGCATGAAGTGTAACTTCATGGCTCACATGATGCACCATTGTAAAGACCATTGAATCATAGAATCCCTACAGTGTGGAAACATGCCCTTCGGCCCAACAAGTTCACACCGAACCTCAAAGCATCCCACCAGACCCATCCCCCTATAAACCCACCTAATCTACACATCCCTGAACACTTCGGGCAATTTAGCACGGCCAATCCACCTAGCCTTCTTATTTTTGTGTCTTTAAAATTAATGGATTGCAATGAAAAAGAACTGTTTTGAAGAACAGGGATTTACTAGGATGGCTGCTTAGTTACAAAGCAAATAATTCAATACCTCTTGTGAACACTGTTTTTGTGGCTGATGTTCCTGCAACATGCAAACGATCAGGAACCAGGGAGTTGTTTACGAGTGAAGCTTATTGATTCTCAGCTAACAGAGCTGATTGGAACTGTAAACAAGTTGCAGAGACACAGGGAGACAGAAAGACACAGAAGGGTGTGCTGCTGTTTTGCCTAGCATAAACTGCCTGTCCTCTGTAGAAATAAACTCATTTTAAACTTGAAGAAATCCTTTTGATCTTTCTTGTAGTGGTTGCTGTGAAGTGTGACTTCTGAATTGATAAATTGTTTTACAAGTGAACCATCCACACTGTGACTCTTACAAACCAGTTGAAACATTCCAAAGAAAGGTCATGACTAATCAAAGACGTCAAAGAAGGGTCATTTCCCCCATTTTGCACTTTTGATTTCTAGCATGATAGAAGGCGCAGTGAGCACTCCTTGGCCAGTGTCTTGCAGGTCTGCCTCTACATGTTGCTGAGCTCCAAATCATCCAAAATCTCCCCACCACAGCCCCCCCCACCCCTCCCCCAATCTGGTAGTCCTTCCTGTAAACCACATAGGCTTCATAACTCTCCAGGTTCCCACCCAACCTGAATACATCAGGCTGTACCTGCTCACCTTTCCCCATCCAGCCCCTGGCATATTGGGTGATCATGTCAAGTGTAGTCATACATTGTTGCCCCCTTTAAACTACGATGCCCCTGACGTGGACAAATCCCTTCTTGCATGACTCCCTTCCCATCCATGATTTACTGTATATCCATTTGCAGATACTTCACAACAGTTATTGCCTCTTCCCTCCAGCCTGTAAATCCCAGTCTGGAAGAATAACTTGCCGAGTCTCCTTCCCATTGCAGCATCCCCTGTATTCATTCCCCTCCCAACCACATTTCCCCTGTAGAGAGTCCCAAAAGGCTAACCATGGGCCATCCCAGAATGAGAACTTCCCAAATCCCGACTGGTGGCTGTACATCTGCTGGCCTCAATGAAGCCACAGGGCTGACTGTGACCAACTCCCTGGACTGAAGACACACAGACGCCTTTGACCGAGAACATTTGACCAGACAGCTGATCCCGGCCAATCATGATTGGTATAGGAGGCCATCCTTAACTAATTGTCCTGGGGCACCCTGACTGAAGGGTGCCTCCATGGACATCAGTCTTGAATGCCTACTTGCTACACATGCAATGTGTTTGCCATGTTAGTTGCTGGCACA
>NC_063332.1:133234122-133248363 GCF_021869965.1 Rhincodon typus | reverse complement strand
TGTGCCAGCAACTAACATGGCAAACACATTGCATGTGTAGCAAGTAGCTGAGCTTTTCCTGCAATTTCTGTTTTTGTATTTGACTGTAGTAATTGGCAAGGCAAGGATGCTGTGGGCATTCAGGTAAGCGCTAAGTGAGTGAGCACTAAGACAGCAAGCGAGCATTCCTGTGACACAGCCTGGTTCAATCTGTGAGCTGGATCCCTGTCCATGCATACAAAGTGTCCCTGCGACAACCATTCTAGTGTCAATGACCCTGCAATGCAATTCTGTGCTTCCAGAGCACCCTGCCAGTGTATTCGAGAAGTGTCAACCCCATTTGTCAGGGATTGGCAAATGCCAAATGCCAAAGTCTGTGAATGAGGGGTGTGTGCTGCCTGTAGATTGTCCTATGAGATGTTGTTTGGTGTTGAGCAATATAGAGGCTCTACATAGCCAGAGACAAGTTGAAGCCTGCAGGAACCCAGTATAACTTCCATGTTGAGTTTTCTCAACACATAGCTTGTTTTGCAAAATAGAAAGCCGAGTATTAATGGTGCTAGTTGATCCATTAACAAGGAGTAATCCCGCTTAATTGGCATCATGCTGCTGCCTAGCAAGGAACTCTCCACACTGCTTGTCAAAAGCACAAAAGATGGAGTAAGATGTTACTGATGTCCAGTTTGATCTCGCTAAACTTCTCATCCGTTTCCGCCACAGATTTCATCATAGCCCCCATTGCTCATATAATTCCACCTTATTATAAATTCACCCATTATATCTGACTTCTTTGTTTTTAGTGAGGAGGTACAAAGTAATTCTTGTAAGTAATAGTTGCCTGATTGAATAAGTCATCATGAAGTAAGTACAAGCCAACTTATCTTTTTCATGATTCTTCCCCTGTTACTACACAATCTATTTCCTCCAATTTGATATTTCTTAGGTGCAACCTAAAGTCCAAGGGCTGAGGTAGGTTTGCCTCCCATTCCACCCTGCGCCCAGTTTGAAGCTGCTTCTAGGGCATTAATGGAGCAGATCTGTCATTTCCTGCATTTCCTACACGTCAAATGCAGTTTGCTGCAGACTGCAGATTCGAGAGAAGCTGCCATTGATATTTGCAGCAAAAAAAGGTCATCTCCAAGGTTGTCGCAAGTGAGAACTGGAAACTCCAGTGTCACAGATGTTATCTGTTATATATTCTTGTTGATTCACTCAGAGCTTCCACATTGGTGTGATATTTCTTGAATACATTTTTTAAGTGAGGACATAACATGACGCTTCATTTTTATGAATGTGAGGATTCAGGAATTTCTTCAATAAAATACAGTTATCATTCTGATATTCCCCACAGACTACTTGCTCATAAGGTTCAAATGGAGAACAGTGTTGTTGAAGTCATAACAATCTTCATGAAACTTCAAAGACAAAGTCAAAGGAAACAACAATTACAACATTGTCAGCAAACTCAGCAAGAACAGAAATCCCCTGTGGTTGCTGCACAAACTCCAGAGGGTGAAGATCCACCAAGGAGGCAGAGGTGTACAATGGGTCTACAGACCACATTGTCGTTTTCTTCAAATGTCTGGCTAGACACTAAGTTACATGCTTTCTTGAAAATTATATATTTAGGCCAACTTTCAAAAAGACTTTCTGGCCTCTTCGAAAAAATTTTACTGAGACAAAAACCTATCTGCCTCTATCTTAAAACTCTAAATTTGCAAGTGATAATATACATTTTACACCTTTATCATAGTAATCCTTGTTTCATAGCAGCCATTCCTGTATGGCTGAAGCACCTTGGAGGGAGGCAAGAACCTCTGGGTTCTCTAGTGTGTATGCATCATGACAGCTCTCAGTATCTGGGATATCCAGAATTTGGCATCGATGGTCAGACATAGTCTCAACATGAATCAAGTGGAAGCCTTCTTTTTAACAAGCCTGTTGATTGATGATAGAGAATTTTCCAAACAATATGGGTGCATTCAATAGTACCCTGCACAGGGGGAACATCAGCAATGGCACAGAAGCCCATTATCTAAACTGCATGACTTTCATAGTCACAGGGGAAGGATATAAAGAGGTGGGCTCTGGGTAAAGTAGCATCTCCAGTACATGTAAGGATTGAGAGAATCTACACAACTCCCAAGCTGCTTCTTGAAACAAGCTCTTTGAGGGTAGTTGTGACATTGGCAGCCACCTGGATAGAATGGCCAGTCTATCCTTCTGAGTGCAAAGTTTATTGATGGGGTGTGTTTTCCATAATAATTGCCTGCACTGTCTTGCAGACATTCCAGAGCAGATTAGTTTGTGAATTTGCCGAGCTGTGAGAGTTCGCATTGAAGTTTTCAACTTGTCTGAACTAAAAGGAGGTCTTGTCTATGAAGGGAGGAGCTAGCTTGCCAATCTTCAAGGCCATGTCTTCAATGCAGAAGTTCAAACATCACAATGTGATTTGTCATTCCTGGCTTCCAGTGTCTGAGGTGGTGTGGGCAGGGCTTTAATTATGGCACCAGAAGAATCTTGCCCATGGTGAGTGCTTCCACCTTTCTGATTATGCAATTTCCCAAGGAATGCACCCAACAGCCAAATTTTATAATCAACTACGTGAAGAACAGAAGAATGTATGAAAAAATTTGCTCTGGGTCATAGCAGACGAGACACCATGAACTTCACTTGGCAACACTTTTTAATTGCAAATGGGAAAATTCCACCCTTTATCTTTTAAAGGCTATTCTTTAAATTCCAAATTTTGCAACTATACAGGATTTGTGTGGCAGCCTTTTGATTTGGGTTAAAAATTTGTTAAGAGGTAGACGAACAGTGCAGAAAAAAGTGTGCAGAGTTTAGTGGAATGTGACATGTGTGTTCCCTTGGGATTGTTCTAAAATCTCAAGTTTTTGTGATATTTCTCAATGATTCAGCTGAACTAATAGGAAGTTCTCTATCCAATTTGCAGATAATGCTAAGTTACAGTAAAGAGTTCAGATGGGAGAAGAATGTTGTGAAGGGATAGAGACTAATTAAGTCAGTGAATAAAACGAGTAAATAAAACGAATAATTCAATGTGGGCAAGTGTGAAATAATCCACTTTGGATCCAACAAAGCTAAAATGGAGAAAATGAAACTGTAGGAGAGAAAATAAGTTTGAAATGTGGACAATTATCAAAAACTAGTTTTTAAAAGTTACTTTTTGAATGTGGGTATTGATGGAAAAGCTGGTATTACAAACATGGAGTCAGCCCTTCAAGCCTGCAGTAGCATTTTCTGCCCGTATCTTATGCCCTTGAACTGAGTGGCTTGCTAGAGCTTTTCAGAGGGCATTTAAGTGTCAACCATATTGCTGTGTGTCTGGAGTCACATATAGACCACATAAGAACATCAGATGAAGGGCCACATTAGTGAACCAGATAGGTTCTTATAACAATCAGTTAAAGTTTCAGTAACTATTACTGAGACTAGCTCTCCATTCTGAATTTTGTTAATTCAATTTAAAGTCCAGCAGCTACCATAATGGCATTTGAACACATACTCCCAGAAAATTAACAAAACAAAAACAGACATTACTGGATAAACTCAGCACATCTGGCAGCATATGTGGAAAGAAATCCATGTTAACATTTCAGGTCCACTGACACTTCTTCTTCAGAAGAACCAGTACTGATGGAGGATCCCTTCTGCCAAAAAGAAATTCGGATTTCTCTCCGCAGATGCTGCCAGACCTGCTGAGCTTTTCCAGCAATTTCTGTTTTTGCTTTTGTTTCTGATTTCCAGCTTCCAGAGTTTTTTTTGCGCAGAAAACTAGCTTGGGCTTCTGGATTACTAGTCCGGCAACATTACCACTATGCCACCATTGCCTCTACACTGCCACAACACATAATTCAAGAGTCTAATGGAATGTCAATTTTATTTCAAGGAGACTGAGTTACAAAGATTATGAAATTATTCTTCAATTGGTCTGACCCCATATGGAGTACTGCATTGTATTTTCAGTATTTTGCTTCAGAAAGGATATATTAGCTTTGGTGGTGTTATAGCACAGATTAACCAGAATGACACTGAAGTTTAGAGGGTTAATTATGAGGATAGGCTGCAGAAACCTGATTTATATTGCCTTTACTATAGAAGATTCAGGAATCATCTGATTAAGATGTTTAAATGGTATATTTTCTTTTGATAGTGTAACTGTGGAGAAACCTGTCCAGTAAGGGAATAAAAATTGAATGACCGAACCACACAGAATGAAAACCAAGACATACTTTTCACAGAAAAAATTGGCAGAAATCCAAGGCCATGGATTTCAAGATCAATAGAGTTTTCAAGACTGAACCACGTTTTGATTTTATAATTGATAATATCAATGACTATATGGAGTTGAGGTTCAGATCAGTCATGATCTCATTAAATGGTGAAGCAGGCTCAAGGAACTCAATAGCCCATTCTAGTTTGTAATGTTCTCACTGTCCAGCATTGCTATGGTATGAGAGTCTCTTACATTTTAGATGGCCAGTAAATACTAGGCTGGTGCAGATTGCAACTCTAGCTCTTCTCTTTTCTTAAAAAAGGGATCTCTGCATTTCTGAGAGGCAATTCAGTTTAGGTCTCCATTAGAAATGTGGAGCTGTACTTCCATTCTTACAGTTCTTTCCAACCGCAGAACTGTTGGGGAAGTCAAACCATGACCCCGTTACATAGCAGTCAGCTGCAGTATCCTGGAATTTAAAAAACCTGACAGTCACATTGACAGCTGCCGTTGAATCTCAACACATAAGGCAAACATGATGCTGGGGAGCTGGGAGGATAGGGTGCCAGATGGGTAGGGGTGATCAGGGACCTGGATCCTCTGAGAAAATTTATTTTCCTTCATTCCTGTCATAACAAAAATAGAATTTGCTGAAAATTTCAGCAGGTCTGTCAGCATCTGTCTGTCAGTGAATGTTTCGAGTTTGACGACTCTTCATCAGTTCTGATCTCCAACAACAGCAATTCTTTTTTATTGCCTTATTTTTAAACTATGACCCATAGTTCTAGATTCTCTCAAAGGAAACATCTGTGCCACATCCACTTGGTCAAGTCTCCTTAGGATCTTATATGTTTCAATTAAGTCATCTCTGACTGTTCTAACCTCCAGTGGATATAGGCCTTGCTTATCTAGCCTTTCCTCATAAGACAATCTACTCATTCCCAGTATTAGTCTCATAAACCCTCAATGAAGTGCTTCTGAAACATTTACATCTTTCCCTACAAATGGTGACCAGCACAGTTAACAATACTCCAGATGTGATCTTACCAATGTATTAAAAATCTGAAATATTACCTCTCTACTCTTGCAATCAATTCTCCACACAGCAAAACATAATGTTCTATTTGTTTTCCTGATTATTTGCTATTGCATGCTAACCTTCTGTGACTGATGCATCAGGAGACCCAATTCTGCAACCTCTCACCATTTAGATAATATACTTCAAATTTATTCATCCTAACAAAATGGACAATTTCACACTTTCCCACGTTGAACTCCATTTGTCAGATCTTTGCCACTCCCTTAACTTATCTATATCCCTTTGTAGAACGCCTATGTCCTCTTGACAATTCACTTTCCTACCTACCTTTGTGTCATCAGCAAGTTTAGCTACCATTCCTTAGATCCTTTCACCTAGGTCAGGTCGTAGTAGGGGGCAGTCGTGTATGCATCAGGTCTAGCAGTAGAATGAGGTCCCGTACAGTGGCTGGATAGGAAGAAGGGAGGCAGTCAGATCCTAGGGGATGTTGTGTCAAGCCCAGCTTGCAGGAGGATGGGTGTATTATTGGGTCAGATCAGGCTGCATAGAGGTGAGGTGCAAGGTTTTCGGGTTAGATCTGGGGCAGGAGTGGTGTCAGGCCAGGCCAGAGGTGGGGTTGGTGGTTCTGGGTCGCCTCCGGGCTATAGGGTCTGGTCTGGTTCGGGGTTGTGGGGAGAAGAGCTGTGTCCTTGAGATTGAGGGGATGTGGATAATGTGGGGGAGTGGCGTGTGGGGGTCAGATCTGGTGGGAGGTAAGTAGGGTTGGGTTGGTTTGGAACCCGGGGTGGGAATTAGATCAGGGTATATTAGGGGTCTGGTGAAGTGTATTTGGGTTGTATATATGTGGTGGTAAGTAGGGGCCAGTCGCATGGTTAATCAGGATTTAAGCTATGTGTTTAGTAGTCTAACTTATCCTGGGGAACAATTTCATTTAGTTTCAATGAAACTAAAGTCTCCAATTTAAATGTAGACTTTCAGACGGTTCGAGGCATAGAGCTGAGAAATACCAAAGGACAGAAAAAAAAGTGGGAATTGTATATAGACTGCTCCCCCTCCCCCAAACTGTAGTGTAACATCAGGGATGGTGTTAAACCGGAAGTTAAAGACGCAAGCAATAAAGGTACAGCTATTACTATGGGCAACTTTAATCTGCATGTTGTTTGGGCAAATCAAATCAGTAACAATACCATACAGGATGGATTTCTGGAGTGTGTAATGAGATGGTTTTCTGGATCAGTATGCTTAGGAGCCAGCATCTTAGACTGGGTATTGTGTAGTGAAAATGGAACATAGCAAATCTAACTGTGCAAGGCACCTTGGGTAAGAGTGATCAGAATGTGACAGAATTCTTCATTAAGGTGGAGAGTGATGTAATTGATTCTGCGTCAAGGGTCCTGAATTTGAACAAAGGAGCCTGTGAAGGTATGAGACGCAGGCTGGCTATAATAATTTCTGGCTCTTCCGCCTTCACATCCCCTCTTCCCAACAAAAATAAAGACAAAATCGCCCTTGTCCTCACATGTCACCCCACCAACCTCTGCATCTAACCCCATCTGCCCCTACACCTCTCCTCTCACCGCCATTCAAGGCACAAAACAAACCTTCCACATCAGACAGGGGTTCACCAGCACATCCATCAACTTGGTCTATTGTATCAGCTGCTCCCAATGTGGACTCCTGTACATCGGTGAGACCAAGCGTAGACTTGGAGACCATTTTGTAGAGTATCTGTGCGCTGTAGGCGACAAACAACAACACCTTCTGGTTGTCAACTATTTTAATCCCCCTCCCACTCCCTGGGTGACATGTCCATCCTGGGCCTCCTCCAGTGTCACAATGACACCACCTGCAAACTGGAGGAGCAACACCTCATATTCCACCTCGGGAGCCTACAGCCTGATGGCCTAAACATGGAATTCACCAGTTTTAAAATCTCCCCACCCCCAGCCTTATCGCATGTCCAACCCTCCCTCTCACCTCCTTGACCTGACACAACCTGTTCATCTTCTCTCCCACAAATCCGCCCCTCCCATCCCACTGACCAATCCCCACCACTCCCTAGTTGCACTCACCTATCACCATCCCACCTACCTTTCCCAGCCCCACCTCTCCTCTCTATTTATTTCCTAGCTCCCTTCTCCCTCCCCATTTCTGAAGAAGGATCCTAACCTGAAACATCAACTTTCCTCCTCCTCTGATGTTGTCTGGCCTGCTGTGTTCATCCAGCTCCATACTGTGTACTTAAGTAGAATTGCTCACTGAGCCAGTAAGTTTGTTTGCAGATGTTTCGTCACCCTGCTAGGTAACATCATCAGTGCGCCTCTGGTGAAGCATTGGTGTTCCGTCCTGCTTGTTATTTGTATGCCTCAGTTTGCTCAGGTGGTTGGCATCACTTCCGGTTTTGTTTTTCTGTAGTTTGTATATTGAGTCCAGTTTAATGTGTCTGTTCGTGGAGTTCCGGTTGGAATGCCACACCTCCAGAAATTCCCTGGCATATCTCTGTTTGGCTTGTGCTAGTATGGATGTGTTGTCCCAGTTGAGTTCATGTCCTTCTTTGTCAGTGTGTACTAAGACCAGTGAGAACTGGTTATATCACTTGGTGGCTAATTCGTGTTCGTGTATCCTTATTGTCAGTTTTCTTCTAGTTTGGCCAAAGTAATGTGTCTCACAGTTCTTGCATGGTATTTTATATATATATATTGTGTTGGTTTTATTGGTTATGGGTATGGGATCCTTTATGTTCGTCAGTAGCTGTTGTAGGGTGTTAGTTGGTTTGTGGACTACTCTGATACCTAGGGGTCTGAGTAGTCTTGTGGTCATCTCTATGTCTCTGATGTACAGTAGGGTGACTGGTGAAACAAGGTGTAGAGCTGGATGAACACAGCAGGCCAGGCAGCATAAGAGGAGCAGGAAAGCTGACGTTTTGGGTCTGGACCCTTCTTCAGAAATGGGGGGGGGGGGGGAAGGGGATTCTGAAATAAATAGAGAGAGATGGGGAGGCGGATGGAAGTTGAATAAAGGGGCAGATAGGTGGAGAGGAGATGGACAGTTCAAGGAGGCGGGGATGGAGCCAGTAAAGGTGAATGTAGGTGGGGAGTTAGGGTGGGGGTTGGTCAGTCCAGGGAAGACAGACAGGTCAAGGAGGTGGGGATGAGGCTGGTAGGTAGGAGGTGGGGGTGGGGGTTGAGGTGGGAGGAGTGGATAGGTAGGAGCAAGGACAGACAGGTTAGGGAGGCGGGGATGAGCTGGGCTGGTTTTGGGATGCAGTCAGGGGCGGGGAGATCTTGAAGCTTGTGAAGTCCACATTGATAACTTTGGGCTGCAGGGTTCCCAAGTGAAATGAGGTGCTGTTCCTGCAACCTTCCGGTGGCATCATTGTGGCACTGGAGGATGCCCAGGATGGACATGTCGTCCAAGGAGTGGGAGGGGGAGTTGAAGTGGCTCGCGATTGGGAGGTGCAGTTGTTTGTCGCAAACCAAGCGTAGGTGTTCCACAAAGCCGTCTCCAATCCTCCACTTGGTTTCCCCGATGTAGAGGAGGCCACATCGGGAACAGCGGATACAGTATACCACATTAGCAGATATGCAGGTGAACATCTGTTTAATGTGGAAGGTTTTCTTGGGACCTGGGATGGGGGTGAGGGGGGAGGTGCAGGGGCAGGTGTAGCACTTTCTGAGGTTGCAGGGAAAAGTGCCAGGGGTGGTGGGGCTGGTGGGGAGTGTGGAGCGGACAAGGGATTCACGGAGAGAGTGGTCCCTCCGGAAGGGGGATAAGGGTGGGGAGTGAAAATTGTCTTTGGTAGTGGGATCAGATTGCAGGTGGTGGAAGTGCCGGAGGCTGATGCATTGGATCTGGAGGTTGATGGGGTGATACGTGAGTACAAGGGGATTCTGTTTTGGTTATTATTGCGTGGAGGGGGTGTGAGGGATGAGTTGCGGGAAATGCCAGAGATGTGGTCGAGGGTGTTTTTGGCCACTGTGGAGGGGAAGTTGCGGTCCTTGAAAAACGAGGACGTCTGGGATGTCCAGGAGTGGAATGTCTCATCTCAGGAGCAGATGCGGCGGAGGTGAAGGAATTGGGAATAGGGGATGACATTTTTGCAGGAAGGTGGGTGAGAGGAGGTGTATTCTAGGTAGCTATGGGAGTCGGTAGGCTTGAAATGGATATCGGTTTCCAGGTGGTTGCCAGAGATGGAAACAGAGGTCTAGGAAGGAGAGAGAGGTATCAGAGATGGTCCAGGTGAACTTAAGGTTGGGGTGGAAGGTGTTAGTGAAGTGGATGAACTGTTCGAGCTCCTTGTGGGAGCACAAGGCGGCACTGACACAGTCATCGATGTAACAGAGGAACAGGTGGGGGATAGGACCAGTGTAGCTTTGGAAGAGGGATTGTTCCACATATCCTACAAAGAGGCAGGCATAGCTTGCGCCCATGCGGGTACCCACGACCACCCCCTTATCTGTAGGAAGTGGGAGGAATTGAAGGAGGAGTTGTTAAGGGTGAGGACGAGTTCAGCTAAGCGGATAAGGGTGTCTTTAGAGGGGGACTGGTCGGGCCTGTGGGACAGGAAGCAGCGGAGGGCCTTTAGGCCATCTGCATGGGGAATGCAAGTATATAGGGACTGGACGTCCATGGTAAAGATGAGGTGTTGTGGACCAGGGAATCGGAAGTTTTGGAGGAGGTGGAGGGCGTGGGTGGTGTCACGGATGTAGGTGGGGAGTTCCTGGGCCAGGGTGGAGAAAATGGAGTCGAGATAAGTGGAGATAAGCTCGGTGGGGCAGGAGCAGGCAGAGACAATGGGTCGACCAGGGCAGTCAGGCTTGTGGATTTTGGGAAGGAGCTAGAAACGGGCGGTGTAGGGTTGGGGAACAATGAGGTTGGAGGCTGTGGGTGGGAGGTCACCTGAAGTGATGAGGTTGTGGATGGTCTGGGACTGGTGCATTTTGCCGTGTTGTGTCTTCTTCTTGTGGTCTGTTACGGAGATAACGGTGGATTGTGCTTTTTGGGTATCCATTTCTTTTAAAAACACTGTATACGGTATAAGCACACTGGCTTGGCAAGCAAGTCTACAATCTGAGCTACAAATCTTCTCAAATACTTTGAACAGAGTACTTAAGGAAGTGGCCTCAGAAAGCAGATGCATTGGTGATCACCTTCCACGATTTTATAAACATTGGAACAGTTCCCATGAATTGGAGAGCAGCTAATGTAACCTACTATTTAAAAAGGGCAGTAGAAAGAAAACAGGGAATTATAGACCAGTTAGCCTGACATTGGTAACAGGAAATGTGCTAGAATGCATTATAAAAGATTCAGTAGCAGGGCACTTGGAAAACATTGAAAGAATCAGAGGGTCAGCATGAATTTACGATAGGGAAATCATGCTTGACAAATCTACTGGAATTTTTCAAAGATTTATCCAGTAAAGTTGATGAGGGAAATCCAGAGGATATGGTTTACTTGGATTTTCAGAAGGCTTTTGATAAGAGATATAACATGTAAAGAAATATAAGATGTAAGAGATTGGATGTAACATTAAAGTGCATGGGTTGGGAATAGTTTATATACATGATAGGCAGTCAAGAGACAGAGAATAAATGGATCTTTGACTAGTGGAGTACTGCAGTGATTAGTGTTCAGCTCTGGGGATTTATTGGCCTTTAATCCATCAATTTTCCCAACATCATTTCTCTACAAAAACTGACTGCCTTCACTTAATATATATTAATGATTTATATGAAGGAAATAAGGGAATATCTCCAAGTTTGCTGACACCACGAAATTGGGTGGGAAGGTGAACTGTGAGGAGAATGCAGAGATGCTTCCATATGATTTGGATAAGTTGAGTGAGTGGGCAAATGCATGGCAGATGAAGTAAATTGTGGATAAACATGAGGTCATCAAGTTTGGTAGCAAATACAGGAAGGCAGACTTTTATCTGAAAGGCAATAGATTGGGAAAGGAACAGGTGCAACCAGGCCTTGGTGTCCTTGAACATCAGTTGCTGAAAATAAGCATGCAGATGTTATGTTGGCCTTAATAGTGAGAAAATTAGAGTTCAGGAACAGGGATATCTTGCTGCATTTGCACAGTGCCTTAGTGAGACCACGCCTGGAGTATTGTGTGCAGGTTTGGTCTCCTTATCTGAGGAAAGATGTTCTGTGTATGGAGGAAATACCACAATGGCTGACTGGACTGATTCTCAGGATGTCAAGACTGATGTATAAAGAGAGACTGGATCAGTTAGGGCTATACACACGAGTTTAGCAAAATGAGGTGGGAGCTCATAGATACCTAATAAAATTCTAATAGGACTAGAAAAGGTAAACAAAGAAAGGATGTTCCCAATGAGTGGGAAGTCCAGAAACAAAGTTCAGTCTAAAGATACAGGATAAGCCATTTGGTACTGAAATAAGGAGACATTTCTTTACCCAGCGAGTGGTGAGCCAGTGGAATTCTCTACCACAGAGACCAAAACATTGAATGTTTTCAAGAAGTAGCCAGATATAGTTCTTAGGGCTAAAGAAATCAAAGGGTATGAACAAACAGGAACAACCTACTAAGTTGGATGATTAGCTCGTTATCAATTGATTGGCATGGCAGGCTTGAAGGAGTAGCATACTTGTTTGCACCTAGTTGCACTATTTCTGTTTCTAGTGGAACTGCTGGCACAAAATTCAATTTCCTGGCAATTTCTTCAGAGTATGCTACGACAGAGATTCCATTGGGTCCCCATGTGCAACATCTGCCTATGATGGAATAACAACTGTCTGGCTATTGGAAAATCCAGGATAAAATTTTTATTTAATTTCTTTTTCAGCTGTTGAGACTTCCAGGGCATATCACTGCTAACGTCTTCCTCCTCACCTTGCAACAGGTTAATCAAATAACACAAAGAACCCTGGCCATGAAATATTGGCGCATGCAGATGATAAACAGATGTTTGTTACCACTGAAAGTGCATAACAGCAAATCCCAGTCTCTGCTTTCAATCTGCATTTGTAGTACATTCTGTCACATCTAGTAGCAACATTGAAAGTATTTTGGCTAATGCAACTATATAAATGCTTACCATATGTCAAATTTTCACATTCTGTAACTTTGGTGGAAATTTGAACCATTTAAACTAAATAGGTTAACATTCCCATTGAAACTGGAGAGAGGAATTTGCAAGTAGTGAAAGCTGTCATGCATTAACATTGTTCACAGTAGTCTCCAAGGTAATGCCTGTAGCATGCTCCATGGCATCTTTGCTACTTGAACAAATTCAAAGACCTCAATTTAACTGTTGAAGTGCACAAATATTTACCTAAAAATATATTTGTTGTGTTTTGGATTTAAACAGAATTTAAGGTAAAATGATGTTTCTAACTGTCTTTTATTTCATGAGGAGGTTACTTATTTTTCTTACTCACAGAATCTGGAAAAATGAACCAGGTATCCTAACATTTTTCCAATTGCATCTATATCACACACAAACTAGCATGTATATCATATGCAATTCATGTTCCCTAGGCTTAATTCTTCATCCAGTTTTTTCTGCAGTTTGCAGAAAAGCTTAATATTAGTAATAATAAAGTTGGATTAGCCATGCAGCATGGAGAGATTTTGCATTGAAATATTGTTTTTATTTTATTTGAGAAAAATATGATATACTTTAAGAAACTTCGATTTGAGGCTTTAAAAGTTAATTTATTTTCCAGGAAAACATGCTTTCTGAGTCTCAAGGTTGAGAGGAGCTAGCACATATTATTTGTATATCAAGGTGATTCCAATTTCCAGCTGGCGAACTAGAACTCTTAACACCCACATCCCTTGACAACTGTCCAATTATGTACATCACACACAGCCTACTGTTTGCAGTAGAAGTAATCAATAAAGGATGTGGTTGAGTGAACACAGATTTTGGCTGAACCAATGCATGAAAACTTAATCATTTGTTCAGTGTGGAGAAATCAAATATAGCAGAGATGAGAACAGTCACTCTGGGGGGTTGCCAATTGTGCCACCAAGTTTAAAGACCAGAGCTTTTAGCAAGAAGAAAATGGGCCTGGTGACAGGTGGAAATTTAAACGACTTTCTTCATTTCATGAATTAATGTAAACACTTTCAATTAATTTTTTCGCCATGGCCATTTCCAAAATTTCATCTCAGAAAGAACCAGTTTAATTTGATAAATTGTGATGCTTACTGGACTGTTGAATTGCCTTTAATATAAATGCAATCTGTATAATGGTTCAGTTAAAATACTGTAGAAACACTTGTAAGCAAAAAAAAAGCACTTTCCCCAGTGGGAAAAAACTTAATCATATCAGACTGACCAAAAAAAATGAACAGACAGAATGTTAAGCTCATGAAAAATAATTTTGAGCAATAATATGTGCGTTTCTAAAACTGAAATCAAAATCTAAAATCTCTTAAGAGTTTGAAATACTCAGTCTGTAACTTTAAATATAAAATAATATATTGGTTGGAAAAACATATCAGCTAGATCTTTACTAAGATAAAATATCTAATATTTGCCTATACTTCATGCCATCTTTGAACTCTGCTGAGCAAATAATTGGATAACTTTCATGCAAGGGTCATTCAAGAAGGCCAATACTTCTAATGTAAGTATGTTGTAAAGCTTGGCAACATACCTCTAACAATTTAGTTTTTCACAGCTGATTGAATTCTCAGTGACAAATTCCATCTTACCTTATCAAAGCCTTAGCGAGAGCTTCATAGGTTTTGCCTAAACTAATGTCATCATCCATGGAATTTGAAAGCTCCAAATAAATTTGCAAGAACTAAATGAGAGAAAGAGACGTAAATTTTTCATAACAAATCGGAGAAAGAAACTGCAAAAATAATGAATTATTTTTCAGCATATCATATTTTTCACTTATTTTGTGCAGTCTTTAATATTGCCTGTATGAAAAAATGATCTTGAATAAGAAGACGTAGAGCTGGATGAACACAGCAGGCCAAGCAGCATCGGAGC
>NC_063332.1:133224379-133233722 GCF_021869965.1 Rhincodon typus | reverse complement strand
TCCAGACCAAAATGTCAGCTTTCCTGCTCCTCTGATGCTGCTTGGCCTGCTGTGTTCATCCAGCTCTACACCTTGTTATCTCAGATTCTCCAGCATCGGCAGTTCCTACTATCTTTGAATAAGAAAGAGTTTTCTTTCGTCTTAAGCTTCTGATATTGATTGATAAATTTGCTATACATTGCTAATACAGATATATTTCAGAATAATATTCCTTTGTTTAAAAGTTTCAGTGCTTTTTTAAAAATTGAGACATAAAGGCCATTGTCTCCAAAGATTACGTATTTTAAGATTTATCACTGAAACTTTGCAGGTCTCTGTTTAACAAGATTCCTTTGTACAGTTGTCATGTTCAATTAAATGATCTTCTCTGAAGAGTTTTGTAAGCTTTTAGTTCAAATGTTGTGACAGTGAAATGAATAACAATATTAGCGCATCATAGTGCTCTAATATTAGAAGTTATTTTATTACTGAAGATTAATTAATTCAACAGAACTAAAATATATGGCCAAGACAAGTTGAAATGGGTGCACAGAGGATGGAACATAGGCTGCCTGATTAAGAAATATCTGTAGTATAATTAGCAAAAAGTACACTATCTTATTCATCATCTTCACTTGAGTGGGAGGGAGAAGACGTGAGTTTGGGATTTCATGATACTACATAAAGGCAGCCACAGCTTCTTAAAGAGATGGTGTGTTTTGGCTGCAAACATTGTGCAACAGATGGGAGACGAAACTACTGGTGAAGTGGATAAGTAGACACTAAAATACCCTGATGCCACACTAGCAGCTTTAGCACAGGAACCAGAGAGAATAGGAGCATACATTTCCCTGGTCCTTCGGCTACCTACTTGGGAGATAGTGTGGAGAGATTGCAGAATAGATCAATACCAGGAGTATTTCCTCAAGAGCAATGAAAAGAAATGAATGATTTAGCCAAAATTGTTAAGATAGGAAGTCAGTTAACAATACTTTCTAATCAATGCTGCACCATCCACAATCTCATTACCTTTAATGTAAGTGTAGCATTTCAATCAATAGCAATAATCCAGTGGTATTGAGACACAGGTAATGTTCTGGAGACTTGGGCTCAAATCCCAATATAAAATTGTTTCCAATTTTCAAAAGAAAATTTGGAATTAAATGTCTCATGATCCATCACAGTCCCACTTGGGGTTCAAGTTGAGGTCATGACAACTACTGATGTTAGAGGTGTTGCTATGCATGATTTCTTCATAGCTAATCACCTTTGTCTTTTCTGGCTTCTCTCTTACCCAACTCCATATGACACGTTGCAAATGATTTCAACATCTTTCCTTCCATTGAAAATGCTGTGAAGGCCAACCTCACTGAGCCAGTGAAGGAAGATTTTGTGAGAATTTTATGCACAACTGGGTGATGACTTCAGCAGAAATGTAATTTGCTGTCTGGTCCTATAATTCTGCCACAATTATGCACTAGGCATTCATGTGAAAGGCAGAACTGCCAGCAAATCAGAGGCCCAGAGTGAGATGTAAGGTGGCAAACAGTGCACATGATGACAAGGGAACAACTGCATGAAGTGAATGAAAGGACTACTGACAATGTACAGAAGGTAAACAGATGGGGTGCATCAATAGATCAGGAGCAATGCAGTGTATTAAGTAGGAAACTACTTCACAGATGGACCACTGTAATGCTGAGAGCCCAATTCCTTCTAAAGTGCTCACCATGACTGTTGATCGTCTTCATCTTGTCCACAATTGGTACAAATTTTGAAAAGATCACATAATACCTAAATAATGCAATAGAAGAGGCGCCGTGCACTTGGAGACATAGTGGTTTAATGATTATTCTCTGTGTGCTCTCCCCCAAGCTGAACAAATGGTGGAATTTCTTCCCATGAGTTGGGAAGCGAGACCTGACCAAGCCAGCCTGGTAGCAGAGGATGTCAGTTGCTGTGGGGTTATCCTTAGGACTTGGGTGAAGTGCCAAATAAAGCTGAATGATTTTATTGATCTATTCATGCTGCAAGGGTGTGTGAGCATCCTAACTTTTGACATAGGTGCACACCTATGGTAGGGTATGCATTAGTTTTGTATTGCAAATGTTAGTCAAGAGAGGTGAATGAGTGATAATTGTGTGCTGACAATGACAACTGAAAAAACATTGGTACCCTGATAAGGCGTTGGTGGCTGTAAGGGTGTGTAAGGTTACATGGTGCAGGTCATATGAACATAGGCTCATTACCTTCTGAGAAAAATAATTCTCATCTCTGTCTTTAGTGGGAGACCCCTTAATTTTAAACTGCATACCTTAATTCTCGTCTCTGTTACAAGGGAAAACAACCTTTCAGCATCGAGTCTCCTCAGGATCTTATATGTTTCAATAAAGTCAACAGTCATTCTTCTCAACTTGAAGGCCTAACCTGTCAAACTTTTCCTCATAAGATAACACCTTCATCCCAGGAATCAGTTGAATAAACCTTCTTCTATTCCAATTACGTCTCTTCTAAAATAAGGTGATTATAACCATACATAGCACTCTAGATGTGGTCTAACCACTATACAACTATAGTAAAACATTCCTACTTTTATAAAACAAAGAACTGCGGATGCTGAAGATCTGAAACAAAAGAAATAACGGCTGGATAAACTTAGCAAGTCTGGCCGCATCTGTGGAGAGAAAGCAGAGTTAATGTTTTGAGTCTAATGACCCTTCTTCAGAAGAATGGGAAGAACAACAAAAAGAAATATGAACAACTTCCACTGGAGATCTTGAAACTGACGGGAGGTGGGGGGAGTCCGAGCTTCAGTACTTTCACTGTTGTGCTGGATGCAAGTGGCATGTGGCTCAAGAGGAACAACAGCCAACTTCTAAGCATGGAGAAATATAAATAATTCACCTCGCAAATGTCAAGACGAACAATATCCACGATGCTAGAGTTAATGCAAATCTTCAACATTAGATTTGCAAACATGACATTGCCCAGTTCCGAACTGGAGATGATTTAAAATCTGCCCAAAATATTGTCTGAGGACATTGACACCGCAGGGTACAAACATGATGATGGTTGAGCAAAACAAAAGTAGTGGTGGCTTGAACCTTACAAGAGCAGCACATTCATGGTAAGGAGTTAATTTGTACAGTGGTCGGCCATTCACAAGACAGTAAAACACATTCATATTATGTTACCATAGTTGCTTCGATGTCCTCAGACAGCTAACCAGTACGACACACCGCTCCACAATTTCCCCTGCATAGAACTTTGTAACTTGAAGGATTGTCCAACTCAGTGTCGTACCGAACCCCAATCCTCTGCTCAACGTCAGTATGGTTAATAGTATTAGAGGTATATTAAGTTCCAAATAGGGCCGGGAGACCAAAGCGTTAAACAGGAAGAGCTTTATTATGGAAATGTTTACGCTACAGGCAGTGAGGTTAGACTGAACTGTTTCCTGCCCAAAATGGCCAGTGATGACTTCATTATTTCATGTGATTGGATTCTTTGTGACAGTCCACCAAACTTAACAACTACAAAATACCAACCCTCTCCCCATTAGAGGTTCGTGCAAAGAAAATGTTCATAATATTATTCACAAAGTCATATGTAGTCAGTAGACATATATAAGATGTTTTGGAGGATATTGATTCCTGTGTTGCTGTTGGTGCACCTCAGGTGTCTGTTTATTTTTCTCATTGGCCTTAACCTCTGGTGTTTTAGGTGTACTAGGAACATCATCTGTTGTCTTTTCCTGAGATGACTAAACGTTCGAAGGTCTGCACAATGTAGTAGTATTCTCCACTAAGGTGCTGTCCCCTTCAGATAATCCAGTTACTGTTCTGTCCTCAGGTATCTCCAGGTCTCTATTTCGTACAGTTACTTATGGATCTTCAATTAACACTATCCCTGGTAGATCGGCGATTGTCTAGTGGTATTATTGTTGGACTGTTAATCCAAAGACCCAGATAATGTTCTGGGGACCCCAGTTCGAATCCTGCCATGACAGATGGTGGAATTTGAATTCAATAAAATATCTGGAATTAAGAATCTAATGATGACCATCAATCCATTGTCAATTGTCGGGAAAAACCATCTGGTTCACTAATGTCCTTTAGGGAAGGGAACTGCCATCCTTCCCTGGTCTGGCCTATATGTGACTCCAGACCCACAGCAATGTGGTTGACTCTGAACTGCCCTCTAGGCAATTTGGGATGGGCAATAAATGCTGCCTGGCTAGCGATGCCCTCATCCTGTTAATGAATAAAGGATTCGTTGTTGTTGCAATGTGTTGATCTGCAGATCTTCTCTATACTACATCATCTCTTTTCTGTACAATATAGAAAACTAGTCCAGTCTGTGTTACAGTGATGGTTGGTAACTTGTCCTATCGTTACCGGTGTCTTCTCTACTTGTTTGATGTACTGAATGTCTACGTAAGGACTGTTTGTAGATTATTCATTTCACAAAGATAATCTAGAAAGCCCATTAGCATTCCAATGTAAACTGGATTTCCAGTAATTGTATAAGTGTGAGCTGACAGTAACCATGCTCACTTCTACATATGGCTTACTGTTACAGAAAATATTCTTGTATGAGGCCCAAATATCGTGGTTAATGGTCTTTGGTCTGTTAGTAGATTCCTAGTCATAATGGTTTCAGTGGAATCTTCTGAGGGCAAAAATGATTCCAAGAACTTCTTTCTCTCTCTGTGCAAAGTTTAACTTTGTTTAATGATCTTGATGCAAAAGCTATTGGTTTCTCTTCACCAAAAGATAATGTGTGACAAATGACTACTCCCACTCCTATGGCGATACATCCCATGCTAGTTGCAAAGGTATCTTGGGATCAAAATAGATCAGGACTTCTGATTTTAGGAAAGCCTCTTTTGCTTGTGTAAAAGAATTTGCATGTTGATATTCCCATTCCCAGTTCTTGTTTTGGCTTAAAAAAATATGCAGCAGTTTAAGAATGGTTGTAAGATTTGGGACAAACTTGCTAGAGTAATCCAAAAAACCCAAAAATGATCAAGGTTAGAAGGAACATGACACCAGGCTATAGTCCAACGGGTTTATCTGAAATCACAAGCTTTCGGCGTGCTGCTCCTTCATCAGGTGAAGTGAAGAAAAGCACACAGGCACAGAATTTATGGGCAGAGAGATCAAAAGATCATACAAATGGTGTCAGTGGAGTGTCGATAGGCTGAATAATAAGTCTTTGCAGGTGATCAAAAGTGTCAGACCATATGAGTAAAGTGTCAACAGATGAATAGCCAAGTGAAAGGATGACCTATAATCCAATTAACTGAGGCAGAGAGATAATTACAAAAAATTAAAAATAAGGTGATGCTGGATTCAAACCAAACAGCTGGAATAACGTGATAGGTATAAGAGTCACAAGCCAAGGGTCGAACCAAAGTGACAAGTAATCCAAAACTGTACAAATTAATTAAGGTAGAGTGATCATAACAAGTTATCAAGGTGATGTGGTGTTAAAACAGGACAGTAAGAAAAATTTTTACAAATATAGAATGGTATGGTGGGGTTACATCTAGCGTGACATGAACCCAAGATCATGGTTGAGACCATTCTCATGGGTATGGAGCTCTGCTGTCAGTTTCTGCTCGGCAATTCTGCATTGTTGTGCATTTCAAAGGTCGCCTTGGAGGACACTTACCTGAAGATTGGAGGCTAAATGTCCTCGACCGCTGAAATGTTTCCCAGCTAGGAGGAAACAATCCTGTCTGGCGATTGTTGCGCAGTGTACATTTATCCATTGTCATAGCATCTGCATGGTTTTGCCAATATATCATGCCTTGGGGCATCCTTGCCTGCAGCATATGAAATTGTCAACATTGGCTGAGTCACAAGAGTATCTGCCGTGTATGTGGTGGGTGGTGTTCCCACATGTCATGGTGGTATCCATGTCAATGATCGAACTTGTCTTGCAGAGGTTGCTGTGGCAGGGTTGTGAGTTGTTGTGGTCGATATTGTCCTGAAGTTTGGGTAGTTTGCTGCGAACGATGGTCTGTTTATGGTTTGTCGGTTGTTCAAAGGCGTGAAGTGGGGATGTAGGGATTATCTAAGCGAGATGTTCATTGTCATTGATGACATGTTGAAGGCTGCAAAGAACATGGTGTAGTTTCTTTGCTCGGGGGAAGTACTGAATGATGAAGGGTACTCTATTGATCATGTCCTGTATCTTCTTCTGAGGAGGTAGCTGCAGTTTTTCGGTGTGGCATGTTGGAACTGGCGATCAATGAGTTGATCATTCCGTTCTTATGAGGGCATCTTTCAGCATCTTTAAGTGTCCTTCGCATTCCTCCTCGTCCACGCAGATCCTGTGTCTATACAGGGCTTGTCCATAGGGGATGGCTTTTTTAAATTCTGATGAATTCCTCTGTGTCTGCTGTGAGACCAATGGGGTCCATTTTGGTAGTGAGGCAGAACTGAACATGATGGACAGCTAAAGATCTAAAAGATGCCCTCATAAGAACAGGATATGATGCTCAACTCTTCAATTGCCAGTTCCAATGTGCCACACCTCAAAACAGACACAGGACACAACAACAGGGTAACTTTCATCATCCAGTACTTCGCCGAAGTGGAGAAATTATGCTATATTCTTCATAGCCTTCAACATGTCATCGATGATGACGAACATCTTGCCTAGATAATCCATACACCCCCACTTCTTGCCTTCAAACAGCTGCCAAACCTTAAACAGACTATCATTTGCAGAAAACTACCCAGCCTTCAAGACAACATTGACCACAACACCACACAACCCTGCCATGGCAACCTCTGCAAGACAAGTCAGATCATCAATATGGATACTACCATCATACGTGGGAACACCATCTACCACGTACAGGGCAGATTCTCATGTGACTCAGCCAATATTGTCTACCTGATATACTGCAGGCAAGGAGGCCCCGAGGCATGGTATATTGGCGAGACCATGCAGACGATACGACAATGGATGAATGGACACTGCGCAACAATTGCCAGACAGGAATGTTCCCTCCTAGTCAGGGAACACTTCAGCGGTTGAGGATATTCAGCCTCCGATCTTCGGGTAAGCCTCCTCCCAGGTGGCCTTTGAAATACACAACAATGCAAAATTGCTGAGCAGAAATTGATAGCCAAGTTCCGTACACATGAAGACGGCCCCAACCGTAATTTTGGGTCATGTCTCACTGCATGTAACCCCACCATACCATTCTATATTTGTAAAATCTTCCTCACTGTCCTGTTTTAACACCATATCACCTTGATAACTTGTTATGATCGCTCTACCTTAATTAGTTTGTACAGTTTTGGATTATTTGTTACTTTGGTTAGCCTCTCGGCATGCAACTCTTATACCTATCATGTTATTCTAGCTGTTTGGTTTGTCTCTAGCACCACCTTACTTTTAATTTTTTGTAATTATCTCTCTGCCTCAGTTAGTTGGATTATAGGTCATCCTTTCACTTGGCTATTCATCTGTTGACATGTTACTCATACTGTCTGATGCTTTTGATCACCTGCAGAGACTTATTATTCAGCCTATCAACACTCCACTGACACCATTGTATGACCTTTTGATCACCTCTGCCTATAAATTCTGTGCCTGTGTGTTTTTCTTTACTTCACCTGAAGAAGGAGCAGCACTCTGAAAACTTGTGATTTCAAATAAACCTGCTGTCATATGACTTCTGACCTTGTCCATCCCAGTCCAACACTGGCACCTCCACATTAAAAATGAGCACATTTACATTTTCAGGTGTTGCTGTCTCAGTTATGGCTTTTACTTTACAAGGTATTCCTTAGCATCAATGACATGGCCTAAATATTCAATAGAAGATTTTTTTGAAAAGTCCTATTTGTCTTTCCTCACAGGAAGGCTATGTCCTAGTGGTATTATTATTAGATTGTTAATCCAGATACCCAGGTAATGTTATGGGAATTTGGGTTCAAAACCCTCTGGAAGATAATGGAATTTGAATTCAATAACAATCTGGAATTAAGAGTCTAATCATGGTCATGAAACCATTGTCAATTGTCAGAAAACCCATCTAGTTTACTAATCCCATCTGGTTTAGGGAAGGAAACTGCTGTCCTCACCTAGTCTGTTCTACATGTGGCTCCAGACCCTTAGCAATGTGATTGATTCTTAACTGCTCTCTGGGCAATTAGGGTGAGCAGTAAATGCTGGTCTAACCAACAATGAACATTATCTCATGAATGAACGAAAAGAAACTCTTAGGTCATAATTTTCAAGTCACTGCAGATTAACGTCTAAATTGTGGAGATGCCCTTTTCCTTTTCACCCTGTGACTAAAATATCATCGAGGTTAAGCTGGACTTCATCCAATCCATTTTAAAATCTGATCCACGGCACATTGGAATAACGCAGGTGCAGATGCGATTCCAAATGAACGTCTCTTGCGTTTGAATAGTCCTTTATGTGTTACAATGGTCAAGTATTTCCATGGCTCATGATCTATATTCATATGGAGATAGGCTCAACTAAGATCAATTTTACTGAAAAGCCGGCCTCTAGGTAGTCCAGCAAATATGTTATCGATGAAAGCCAAAGGATACAGTCCCTAACTGAACTTAAAATTACTGCAGATGTATACTGATCCGTCTTTCTTCATCTCTAGCTTTGCAAAAATTTTGCTTGCTTGTCATCCTTGATTTTCAATTTGACAGATACCTTTTCCATGTTTCCCAGATCCACAGTTAAAACAATGGCATGGTTTCTTTTACTGATCACTGAAATCATGAGTTCCACAAGGGAAACTTAGAGTTCATCTATTCCCAAAAACTGTTCTACATCATTTATCTCATTTTATAGATAGTTGTTTGGTCTTTTGTTTTCCATGTCTGTATCCTGCTTCATTTTCTTTTCTGAAAGTGACCTAATTTCTGACAATAAAAACATGCAGATTTTAAATCTGTGCACTGCATGTGTCTGTGAGACTTATTTGTTCCAAAACTTTGGCCAGGAATTTTAGTGTCTGGTGTGTATTTCACCACCGCATTGGCTTATTTGGTGTGTCCATTGTCATTTAATATCTTAAGAAATGGATATGTTGTATGGTTCTCCTGTGTAAATTACTTTCTTTTCCTCTTAGGGTTGTTCCATTTTGTTTCCTGACCTCTACTTCACTCATCATATGAATGGCTTTCTGTAGAGTTAGGTCTTCTTTGGGCTGTAATAAATCTGACAGAGAATCAGGTGTAATGGCTACAGCAAACTAGCCCTATGAGCTCTGACATTTTTACCACAGTTGCACGTCTTCAGTATCATTTAGAGGTCACTAACAAAATTATCTATGGATTCATCCAGATGTTTGCACTTCTATTTTTATAAT
>NC_063332.1:133174117-133223879 GCF_021869965.1 Rhincodon typus | reverse complement strand
CTTCCAAAGTGCGCAAACTCTGACTGTCTGACATTAAAGTCTATCTGTCAGGTTTTTGCCCACTCCCTATCCATCTACAGATTCCTTATGTCACAACAATGCCCTCTGACCTATTTTGTATTGTCAGCAAATTTGGAAACATTACCCTCTGTCCATTACATAAGAACACAAGAACATAAGAACTAGGAGCAGGAGTAGGCCATCCGGCCCCTCGAGCCTGCCCCGCTATTCAATAAGATCATGGCTGATCTTTTTGAGACTCAGCTAGACTTACCCACCCGCACACCATAACCCTTAATTCCCTTACTGTTCAAAAATTTATCTAGCCTTGCCTTAAACACATTCAGCGAGGTAGCTTCAACCGCTTCACTGGGCAGGGAATTCCACAGATTCACAACCCTTTTGGTGAAGAAGTTCCTCCTGACCTCAGTCCTACATCTGCTTCCCTTTATTTTGAGGCTAGTGAAACTAGTCCTAGTTTCACCTGCTAGTGGAAACAACCTCCCTGCCTCCATCTTATCTATTCCCTTCATAATCTTATATGTTTCTATAAGATCTCCCCTCATTCTTCTGAATTCTAAGTATAATCCCAACCTACTCAGTCTCTCCTCATAATCCAACCCTCTCAACTCTGGAATCAACCAAGTGAATCTTCTCTGCCCCCCCTCAAGTGCTAGTATATCCCTTCTCAAGTAAGGAGACCAAAACTGCACACAGTCCTCCAGATGTGGCCTCACCAGGACCCTATACAGCTGCAGCATAGCCTCCCTGTTTTTAAACTCCATCCCTCTAGCAATGACAGACAAAATTCCATTTGCCTTTTTAACTACCTGCTGCACCTGCAATCCTATTTTAGCCTTCCTCTAAGGCACTAAATTAGATAGTAAATAATTCAATCTCGAGGACCGATCATTGTGGCACTCAAACAGTTACCTCTTTCTAACCTGAAAAAGACCTATTAATTTCCGTCTCTGTGTATTTAGCAATTCTCAATACATGTTAATACATTGCTCCCAATACTGTGAGCTCCTAACTTGTGGACTAACCTTATCAAATGCCTTTCGAAATTCAAGTACACTATATCTACCAATTTCCCATTTATCAATCCCACGTGTTATACACTTGTGAATATCATATTGTACCAAGGAACCATAAAAGTGTAGGGAGACTCAATAATAAAACCAACTTAAAGACTTTGTATCTTCATGCATGAAGCATTACAAACTGATGGCACAAATTGAGGTAAATTGAGGTCACAAGGATTTTAAACTAGTTAAAGTGGAGGAGGGCTCAAGAGAGGTTACTAAAGTTTCCAGAACTAGTAATAGGACAGAGAGTATGGAAAGGGTCAGGAATCTAACTTCAAGCGTAGCAGACATGAGGACAACTAAGAGAAGGGACAAAGTGCAGGACTGAGGGTGTTGTACTTAAATGCATGCAGTATATGTAACAAGGTAAATGAGCTTGTACTGCAGATTGAAATTGGTGGGTACGATATTGTGGGCATCAGAGATGTGGCTGCAAGGGAATCAGGGCTGGAAACTAATTATCCAAGGATATGCATCCCACTGAAAGGAGAGGCAGATGGGCAGTGGAAGCAGGGTTGCCTTGTTAGTAAGAAATGAAATTAGCTTGATATCAAGAAGTGATATAGCGTCAGAAGACATAGGACCTGTGTGGGAAGAGTTGAGGAACCACAGAAGAAAAAAAACTCTGACGGGAGTGGTGTACAGGCTTCCTAACAGTAGTAAGGATGTGAGGAAGAAAATAAATCAAGAGATAGAAAAGTTATGTAAGAAAAGTACTACTACAATAATTAATTATTCAATATGCAGTTGGACTGGCAAAATCAGGTTTGTTGCATATCTCAAGAAAATTAATTTAAAGCATGTCTATAAGATGTTTTTTGGAGCAGCTTGTGGTAGATTCCACTAGGGAACAGGAAATTCTGGTGAGGTATATGAAGCAGGCTTGATTAGGGAGCTTAAGGTGAAGGAACTGCTAGGGGGCAGCGACCATAATATGACTGAATTCATCTTGCAGTTTGAGAAGGAGAAGCTGGAATCAGAAACACTTGAAGGAGGTTTGCCAGAGTTGATGGGAAGAGGAGCCTGGCAGGGAAGACAGTGGAGCAACAATGGCAGCAGTTTCTGGGGGTAATTCAGGAAGCACAGCAGAAACTCATCCTAAAGAAGAAGAAGCACAGTAAGGAGAGGGTGAGGTAACCATGGCTCTCAAGGGGAGTCAAGGACAGTATAAATGCAAAAGAAAAAGCATATAAGGTGATGAAGATTAGTGGGAAGCCAGAAGATTGAGAAGCCTTTAAAAACCAGCAGAGGACAAGTGAAAAAGCAATAAGGGTAGAAGATAAAATATGAGAGTAAGCTAGCTAATAATACAAAAGAAGATTGAAAGTTTTGGTTTTTTAAAAGGCAAGAGACAGGCAAGAGTGAGCATTGCACTGCTGAAAAATGAGGCTAGAGAAAGTAGTAGTGGGAAACAAAGGCATTGTGGTGGAACTGAACATGTACTTTGAATCAGTCTTCATGGTGGAAGACACCAGTAGCATAGCAGAACTTGAAGAGAGTCAGGTGGGTAGATTCAGTGTAGTAGCCATCACAAAACAGAAGGTGCTTGTGAAGCTGAAAGGTCTGAAGGTGAATAAACCACCCAAACAAGATGGATTCTATCCCAGGGTTCTGAAAGAGATGGCTGAGGAGATTGTGGAGGCATTGGTGATGATCTTTCAGGAATCACTGGAGTCAGAGAGTGTCCCAGAGGCCTGGAAAGTTGCCAATGTAACACCCCTGTTCAAGAAGGGAGGGAGGCAGAAGTCGAGAAATCATAGGCTGGTTAACCTGACCTCGGTCATTGGTAAGATTTTAGAGTCTATTATTAAGGATGAGATTGCAGAGTACTTGGAAGTGCATAGTAAATGGGGGGAGATAATGGCCTAGTGGTATTCTTGCTGGACTATTAATCCAAAGACCCAGATAACATTCTGGGGACCTGGGTTCAAATCCTGCCATGGCAGATGGTGGAATTTGAATTCAATAAATATCTGAAATTAAGAATCTAATGATGACTGTGAATCCATTGTTGATTGTCGGGAAAAATCCATCTGGTTCACTAATGTCCTTCAGGAAAGGAAACTGCTGTCCTTACCTGGTCTGGCCTACATGTGACTCCAGACCCACAGCAATGTGGTTGACTCTTAACTGCCCTCTGGGCAATAAATACTGCCTAGCCAGCGATGCACTCATCCCGTGAATGAATAAAGAAACAAAAGGGTTGAGTTAGCACAGCTTCATCAATGGGAGGTCATGCCAGACAAATCTGTTAGAACGTTAGTTAGGTGGAAGAGCAGATATTGTTGAGGTGGCGGGGAGGCCGCAGAAGCAAAGAAATGGTAGATAAAGTACATTGTGGGAAAGTACAAGGTTATGATTGGAAGAATAGAAGCTTAGACTATTTTCTAAATGGGGAAAAAGCTTCAGATATATCAAACACAACAGGCTCGGGAGTCCTTGTTAAGGATTCCCTTAAGGTTATGCAGGTTCTGTTGGCAGTTAGGAAGGCAAATGCAGTTTTGGAATTCATTTCACGAAGGCTAGAATACAAAATATACTGCCAAGGCTTATAAGGCTCTGATCAGACTGCATTTGGAATATTGTATGCAGTTTTGGACCCTTTATTTAAGGAAAGATGTGCTGGCCGTGGAAGGGATCCAGAGGAGGTTTACAAGCATGATCCCATGGATGAAAGACGTGTCATATGAGGAGCAATGAGGATTCTGGGTCCGAACTCATTGGGGCTTAGAAGGACGAAGATGGACCTCATTGAAATTAACAGAATACTGAGAGGCCTGGATAGAGTGGACATGGAGAAGACTTTTTCTTAGTATGAGAGATTAGGACCTGAGGGCACAGTTTCAGAGTGAAGAGATGACTTCAGTTATCTCTTCCCTGATGACAGTTATAATTTTAAATTTCCCTCTGTCTTTAACCTCTTGACTTACAATTATTTCTCAAATATTATTTGTGTCCCCCACATTGAATCTATTCACCTGCCATTTGCCTAGATTCCATGATTCATGTTATATCACTGCTATCTAGGGATATCATTAATTACAGTCCCAGAGTCATAGAGCTGCCCAGCATGGAAACAGACCCTTCAGTCCAACTCATCCATGCTGGACAGATATCCTAAATTAATCTAGTCCCATTTCCCAGCATTTGGCCCATATCCCTCTGAACCCTTCCTATTCATATACCTTTTAAACGTTGTAATTGTGCCAGCTTCCACCACATCCTCTGGCAAAGAGATGACTGGTCATGAGTTTAACTTGATGGTCATACCTCAGGCGAGGGGTGAAGTTGAGAAGGAGAGTCCTCATGGTAACCTCAACTGGTGTAGTAATTGAACCCACACTGTTGATGCTACTCTGCATTACAAACCAGCTGTCCAGCCAAATGAGCTAATTAATGTAATTCTGTCTTGGCTTATTTTAGTACTTCCAGAATAGTGTGTGTTCTCTGGCTGTAGAACAAGCTGCTATAAAGAAAAGTTCTGAAAACATTATGAACTCATCTTTCAGAAAACTTTTGCCAACCTGATTTGTTTAATCAATACACTGACTAAAATCACGTATGTTTATTATCATACCATTGTCATGAGCCTCCAATATTTGAGGTTGCATATCCCATTTCACAGTCTGGTTAGTACACAGGATGTTAGAAATCTCTCCTACAAGTGACTTCCTATCTTTACAATTTCTTATCTCTACCAAAACTGATTTTATAAGGTCAGGTCATCTTTCTTCATTATACTAATATAATCCTTAATTGACAGGGCTACTCTTTTCTAGCAACCAAAATATCACATACTGTTTTGGATATCAGATCATTCATTTTTATTTCTATTTGATTGATGCACTGCAGTGTCTGCAGCTCAGAGTGCAGCCTCAGTGACTCTGAGTCAACGTTTCTCACCATGCAGATACTTACTGCAGATGTATTAGCTTGAGATCACAGTGGTCTCCATGAGATCCCACATTCTGCAGCTGCTGCACAGAATCTGCTTTGACATCTTCATAGCAATTGATCAAAACATAATTAGCAAAATAATTCATGCCACTAGTCCTGCCTATGCTTATATTTTAGCAGCTACTGTTGCTTATCACCATTGCTACCATCATTATCTGCCACTATGATGTGGCCATTTGCCCTCCAGCAGGTTGTTTGTACTGATGAGGCAATATTTATGTTAACTCTCACAACACAGATGTGGATCACATAGTAGTCTGATAATACCTAATAGAATTGTTTTACAGCTCCTTCTGTATTAGTGTATTACGGATATAGGCACTCTGTGGTAATAATAAGCTATTTCATTACAAACAGCAGCAGGTTTTCATCAGTGTATCATGCTTCAAGTGGTCCCAGTGAAGTTGGAGTCTGAGACCTTTATACTTTTAGTTCACATGCTATGACACAGTGATGACATAGAATCACAGAATCCCTACAATGTGGAAACAGGCCCTTTGGCCAAACAAGTCCATACCGACACTCTGAGCATCCCACCCAGACTCATCCCTCTAATCTATATTTCCCTGAACACTATGGGTAATTTAGCATGGCCAATCCACCTTACCTGGATTGTTGGAGGGAACTGGAGCAGCCAAAGGAAACCCACGCAGACACAGAGAGAATGTGCAAACTCCACACAGACAGTTGCCCAAGGGTGGAATTGAACCCAGGACCCTGGCACTGTGAGGTTGCAGTGCTAACCACTGAGCCACCATGCCACCCCAATGCTGGCATGATGGGTATGTCTCTAAAAAATATATTAACTGTGAAACATAACACAATTTCAATAAATGTTTTACTCATTCTGATTGAAACTTCTTAATCGAGATAAAAGGAAATATGCATCAGCTTGTGGTTCTCATGAACAGCACAAGATAAAAAGAAGTCTTTTTTTTAGAGCAATACTCTATCTCTTTCTGCTGACAAAAACCGAGTCCACATTGTTCCTGCCAGATAGATGTGCGAGGAATTGCAGGCATGGTCAGTGGTCTCTTGAAGGCTACAGTCAGTATGATAAATGAAATGGTGGTGAAAGCATGACACACTGTATTGAGGGTGCATCCACGAAAGCATCCAACATAATGCTCAGCTAGGTATTCACATTCTTTTTGTGATGCCAATGAATCTACTGTCTGAGTTTTCTTTGGCAAGAGAAGCTTCTGCATGCAATAATTGTCTGTCAAACAGTGATTTGATCACAACCACTGCATCAGGATGAATAGGTCTTGGATCATGGGCACAGACCAATTGTGCAGCTTGACCTACTTAACATCCTTTGGTTGATTCCCTTCTCCATTTTCCAAACATCTCATATAGGGGAATTGCTATTGTGAAATATTTTTCTTTTGTTAAATCCATTTGTACCTATGAAAACACTAGCAGCAAACAGAACGACACACCTGTCACAAATACTCATAAGAACTCCATCACATTCAAATAAACACAAAAATGACCAAAACAGGATAAAGTTTAGAACCTTATGTTATATATTTCTGTCATCTGATTCTGCTATTAACAGATTAAGTAGATTCTGTTTAGAAGTGATAGCCCATACTTTTCATTGACAGGAATCTTGTTGAACACAGACTACTCTTTCCCTTTGTACTTCTGCTTTGGTTGTGTTGGTATATGATTTTTAGTATCTGTGAAATAACTGCACAGAGGTTGGTATCCTGTCACCAAGTCACCCTTGATTTACTTATGCAGCCAGCTCGGAGTCAGTCGCCTGAACTGAGGAGATTCTAATCTCCTGATTATTTTGATCAGCCAGGGCTTTCGCGAGTGGCCCAGGTTAACAACGCCAATCAACGACCTCCATTTTGTACCTGAACAAAATCCAGGGTCAGGCTCACAATATTTTTGGGCAACTCATGTTGGCATTTATACATAATGAATAGGAACATTATGGATTTTGAGCCTTTGATTCCCCAAGATCCTCTGCCTCAAGATGTTGCTCCCCTCGAGAGTACCAGATCATGAAAACATTCCTTAAGGATACAATTAAAATTGCAATGATTTATTTTCTGTTACTCTATTTTTTAACATAAATACTGTTTGTTCTACATGAAGAAGGTTTTCCACCCTTGCAATTTGTTACTTCCAATACTGGAAAGAAAAATGAGGAAATCAAGTTTTAACAAATTGTCCATTGACTCTTTGCTCACAGAATAAATAATGACTTTCTTCATTGTCAGTGAAGAAATTACACTTTTGCAACTTGGTCTTCCTACTTCACTGAAATAGTTTGAATATTACAGTTGTGTAAACCATTATTTAATGATGATGGTTGAGGTAGGCAGACAAAACTAAAGTTAAAAGATTCATTCTGAAAATGAATGTCAAAGTTGTTCACTTAATCTTTAACTGGACTACTAACACCAATTCATGTGTTTATATTTACTCATACCAATGACTTCAGAGTTTATCAATTAGACAATCTGTTCCTCCCTGGAGAAAGACTGCTCCTACAGTGATGGTTCCTCAATCTGTAGCTCTGGTGCTGCTGAAAAACAGTCCAGCTTATCGTTGGCTTTTTTCTTTAGGTCACTGCACTTCTTTTAAATACCTACTATTGTCCTTCCAGCCATAAATACAACATTGAGGTTTGAAAAAGTGGTGTATTATTTTCATTCAGGAAATGACAAACCCAGCCCAGTTTTGTAGCAAAACAAATGTGTTTCAATAGTCATTTGATTATCTGCTTGCCTAGGTTAGGTTACTATTGTGTGCCTGGTATTTTATAATGTTAAATGCCAATCACTCTACTATGTTACACTAAAAACTTAACTTTCATAAAAAGATTTTAATACCATACTAATTTCAGCACTAATTTTCATTTTGGCTTTATACATCATTGAAACAAGTCATGGAAAAGCGAGAACTATGCTGTCACTAGCAATGGTTAAAGAGGCCACATGTGGCCCAAAATGAATGCTACTTCAGTTTGAGGGACAGAGATTTGCATTAATAAATTATTTCAATAAGTCCTGCATGGGCTCTGGGCCAGCTGGGGCCAGTATTGCAACGTAAGTACCTACTCTTACTACATGCACAGAGGGAATTCTATATCAGTCTGAGGGTTATTTTATATAACAGTAATAGAAAAGGTTCTTTCATTTGTGATATTCTCCAAATAAGGAATTCTTTACAATGATTCTTCAAATATGTTATGTTCTATCAATGGTAAATGCAGTGGCTACCTCCATCTGGTATAAACTTGCTATATATGTTTATACCGTAATTCATTTTAATGATATTCATTTCAAATAGTACAATTTACATTTCACATGAAGGAGTTTCAAATCCTATAAATTAAACACAATCAGACACATATTAATGGTCAAGACATATATCATCACAATTCTTACAGCATTTCACCTCAGATAACATTTAACAATTTGTAACCTAAAGGACAATTTAATTTTTCAGTGAAAATTATTCTTGAAGATTTTAAATTACCTTTTACAATGCAGAAGAAAAGATTTTGAATTGATGTTTTAAATTGGAATACGCTTTCTTATACGTATTTAAAGTCACTGGTCCAAACTCACACATGTCCCTCAAACTGAAGTAGCATTCATTTTGGGCCACATGAGGCCTCTTTAACCATTGCTAGTGACAGCATAGTTCTCGCTTTTCCATGACTTGTTTCAATGATGTATAAAGCCAAAATGAAAATTAGTGCTGAAATTAGTATGGTATTAAAATCTTTTTATGAAAGTTAAGTTTTTAGTGTAACATAGTAAAGTGATTGGCATTTAACATTTTAAAATCTAATTCTGAACATGTATTTATGAAGGGAGAAGTCTGAAATCCAATAGCAGAATTAATTACAACTTAACTGATAAATGATTGCTTCAAAATATAACAAATGATTTGGCAATCATGACATCTAATAAAGCAAGCCTAACTATGGACACAAACTATGTATTTTTAAAACAGCAAGGTTCAAATTGATACTCTAACTCAAGTAACCAAACTGAAATTTGACAGCAAAAGAGTTCTCCAATTTTACGAAGTACAGTTTAGAAGAAAATATATTTTTGTCCACTTTTGAAGTATCTCCAAGCTGCATGCCTTTTTTCAGGACATGGAGTTGAGCATTCTCTTCCGAACCTTCTGCTTTTTCTTCATATCTTATTGTTATTCAGAAGTACCTTATATATTTCTCCTGCCATTCATTAAATAAAATTATTGTACTTTTGTCGAACACTGACCTAAGAAATTCTATCTGAAACTGAAAACCTACTAAGTGGGCTCGCAATCTTCAAGGCCAGAAATAGCGTGCTATTATTGCACAGTACAAAGCAATAGTGCACAAATGTTTACTGTCAATTGAATTAGGAAATTAATTGATTTATTGATTGATTTATTGTGGTCACATGTACCAAGATACAATGAAAAGTGTTGTTGTGCATACTATACAGGCAGAATGTACCATACAAAGTGCATTAGGGTAGCAGAACAGAGTGCAGAATACAGCCTTATAGCTGCAGAGAAGGTGCAGAGAGAAAGATCAGAATTAACAATTGAGAGATCTGTTCAAAAGTCTGATAACACCAGGGAAGAAGCTGTTGTTGAATCTGTTTATACGTGTATTCAAACTTCTTTATCTTCTGCCTGAAGGAAGGGGGTGAAAGAGAGGAGAAATGAGCTGGGGGGTGGGGAGGGGTGTCCTTGATTATGCTTTGCCGAGGCAGCAGAAAGTATAGAAAGAGTCAATGGTAGAAAGCTGGTTTGCATGATGGATTGGGTTGTGTTCATGACACTTTGCAGTTTCTTCTGCTCTTGAGAAGAGCAGTTGCCAAACCATGCTGTGATGCATAAGGATAGGAAGCTTTCCACTGGAACAGTCTTTGTGGACATACTTAATATCCTTAGTCTCCTGAAGAAGTAGAGATGTTGTGTTTTCTTGACCATTGCATCGACATAGGTGGATCAGGACAGATTGTTGGAGATCATCATTCCCAGGAACTTGACACTCTTGACCATTTTCACCTCAGCCAATTGATGCAGACAGAAGTGTGCCCTCTACTCCGCTTTCTGAAGTCAATGACCAATTCCTTCATTTTGCTAATGTTGATGGAGAGATTGTTGTCTTTACACCATGCCGCTACACACTCAATCTCTTTCCTATACTCTGTTTCATCGTTGTTTGAGATCCGACTTATAGTAGTGACGTTGTCAGCAAACGTATAAATGGAGTTGGAGTGGAGTTCCATGATAACGACGTCTTCACATTGGAAACATGCAAGGGATAAATAACTGAGACACACAAAAGTAATTTACTTTTACCAAATATCATATGGATGACTGGTTCTGCATAACACAAATTGGTCACATGGTTGAGCAGGATGCCACAAGTTTTCCATAGAAAAGGTGAAGGTTTCCTTAATTTACCAGAAGTCTATACAGGATCTGTATTGACAGCAAAGTATGTCCATTTACTCATACAAAGTTGTGAGCTTATTCACAAACATATTGTCCAAAGAAGTCGTAGACATTTGCATCATGTCACGATATCATGGCAGTCTAGATGCATTGGCATTGTCTAAATGAATACTCATTGAACTTGTTAACGAGAGTTCAGCTTAAACAACACCATGTATGCCCAAAAAGATTGTATTGCTGTGGGAATTGACTTTAAGCCCAGCTCTCATGAATATTTTCATTGGTTTCCATTACAAACGCAGTTTTGATAGAATCAAACCTAACCTGCTATCTTTTACATTTTTCCGATATGTCATAAAGTCATAGAGCACGGAAACAGATCATTCAGTCCAACCTGTCCACGCCAACTAAATATCCAAATCTGCCCTAGTTCCATTTACCAGCATTTAGCTCATATCCCTCTAAACTGTTCCTGTTCAAATACCCATCCAGATGCTTTTTAAATGTTGTAATTGTTCCTGCCTCCACCATTTCCCTGACAGCTCCTTCCCCACATGCACCACCCTCTGCGTGAAAAAATTACCCATCAGGCCCTTTTTAAATCTTTCTCCTCTCACCTTAAACCTATGCTCTCTAGTTTTGGACTCCCCCACCCTAGGAAAAAGACCTTGGCTATTCATCCTATCCATGCCCTTCACGATTTTATAAACCTCTATAAGGTCACCCCTCAGTCTCTGCTGGTCCAGGAGAAAAAATCCCAGGCTATCCAGCCTTTCCCTATAACTCAAACCTGCCAGTTCCAGCAACATGTTTTTCTTTTCTGCACTTTCTCAATTTAACAACATCTTTCTGACAGAAGGGCATCCAGAATTATATGCAATATTCTAAAAGTGGCCTCACCGATGTCCTGTACAGCTGCAACATGACATCCCAACTCCTATACTCAATGTTCTGACCAATAAAGGCAAGCGGGCCAAATGCCTTCTTCACCACCCTGTCTACCTGCAACTCCACTTTCAAGGAAATATGCACCTACATGCTTAGGTCTCTTTGTTTGGCAACACTCCCCAGGGCCCTACCATTAACAGTATAAGCCCTGCCATGGTTTGCCTTACCAAAATGCAACACCTCACATTTATCTAAATTAAACTCCACCTGCCACTTCTCGGCCCATTGGCCATCTGATCAATAGATTTTCTGTTCAGAATACACAACTGCTTTCCTAATGTACCTTAATAGGCTCCATCCTGCACCCAAAATTGACCTTTGAAATGGAGTAGTCTAATAACCTTCTTTTCCTTGTTGCACTAGTTGAGAAATAAGTTAATGGGTTCTCAACTACTGAATACCATAAATTTACCTTCACTGGTCAACATTTCTGTACACCATGAACTTGACTTTATCAGCAATCTTGTAAATACAACTGATCTGTCTGCATACCTTGCAAGCTTGATGAAATACAGGTATCAGAGCAATCATGTGGGATATGGTTACCCTAATCAGATCATCGCTCGCATATATTTTATAAGATCATAAACGGGCCTGAAGCAGTCCTGAGAAGTATCTAGCTTACCTCAGGCTACCCTGGAAAGGTAAGGTGTCTCAAAAATCTCTGCATTAGGTGAAGCTAGCCATGTCATGCTGCTACAATGTAGTAGCAACCACGAGTGGTTATTTCCACCAACACGATGCTGCTGTAAAGCCAATAAAGTGTTTTGCACACCACGCAATTATGTAATGTGGTACATGAACTTCCATACCAGTGTGATGCCAGGTAAGTAGGCCATAGGTCTCTCAACTGTTGGATCATATCAGACAACATGCCTTTTTGGCTGTTCACAACAGGCAGAAAGTGTGTTGAATGTACTCAAACAGCCTATGAAATATAGAAACATAGAAATTAGGAATAGGAGTAAGTCATTTGGCCCTTCAAGCTTGCACTGCCGTATAGCACAATTATAGCTGCTCCTCGATCATAACATCATATTTCTGCTTGCTTTTCATTCGCTTTGATAATTAAAATTTTATCAATCTATTTCTTGATATATTCAGTGACCTAGACCTTCACAGCCTTCTGTAGTAGTGAATTCCACAAGTTGACCACCATCTGATTGAAGAAATGTTTCCTCTTCTCAATTCTAAAAGGCCTACCCTGTCTCCTGAAACTGTGACCCTTGATTCTAGATTTCCAAATGAGAGGAAACATCTTCTCTGTACCTAGTTTATCTGGTCCTGTTATAATTTTATTTATTTCAAGCAAATCCCTCTCATTCTTCTAAACAATAGTGAATACAGATCCAGTTGAACTAATCTCTTTTCATATGACAGTCTTGCAATTCCTGGTATCAAACTGGTGAACGTTCACTGTACTCCTTCTCTGGCAAATACATCCTGTTTTAGGTGGAGAGACCAAAACTGCACATGTTACTCCAGGGCATGGTCTCATCTCAGCCCTATATAACTGCAGTAAGGTATCCCTACTTCTGAATTCAAGTCCTCTTGCAGTGAAGGCCAATGTACCATTTGCCTTCCTAACTGCTTGCTGCACCTGCCTGTTTATTTTCATTGACTGGTGTACCAAGAAACCCAGATCCCTTCGTACATCCACAATGCCCAATATGTCAACATTTAAATAATACTCTGCCTTTCTATTATTCACACAAAAGTGTACACCCCCATTAGCTTCACAGTTCTTTGCATTATCCTGCATCTGCCATGTGTTTGCCCACACATTCAACTTGTCTAGATCGATTTGAAGCTTCCTTGCATCTGCCTCACAACTCACAATCCCACCTGATTTTGTGTTGTCAGTAAATTTGAAAATATTGCATGTGGTTCCCTGTGTTTGGACAAGGTTACAATGTCAGGCAGGATCTTCCCATCCTGGAGATGAACTTAATTGGCTAGACTCAAAAAATCAGATTCTTGCTGGCAGGATATACTTGTACAATCAAGCTCCCTGACCTTAAAAGGTGGGTTGACCTTCCCAAATGCAGAAGTTGGGAAGTCTACCTGCCTATATATGCATCACATTAAAAACACATTTGGTGGAATTAAGTGCTAGCCTACAATTAATTGCGACTCAATTGAGAAAATCGTCCCTTCAGATATGTGACCGCAGGTAACCAGCCTAGCATACCAGGTATCTTCACTTCTTCTTGGAAAGCAGAATAAGTTTTGTCTTTACAGCAGTATGGTTTCAAATGGTTACATGGAGGTGTGGTGTAAATAGCTAAGGGGAGCAGGATATCTAAGGATAAGGTTGGAGCAAAAGTGAATAAAGGCAGGTTTACTGTGGGTGAGGAGCAGAGTCTCATGGCAGTGGGTGTCATGGAAAGTGATGGTGCATGTAGCTTCAAGGACAGCAGGGTAGAAAGTCTGGAGGGATATTGGAAAGTGGGTTATTAGGAGCTCAGAGGGCAAAGTCATGAAGTTAACATAAACTTGCATGAAATCAACAAAAACGGGGGAGGGTACAGGTGATGGGGCAACGAAGGTAACAAGGTACTCTGGGAGGTAAAGATTGGGCAAACCTGGTGGGTTGACAGAGGAAGGTCCATCTTTATTCCAACAAAGAACATAAATATCACCATCTTGAAGTACTGTGGAAACCTGATATAACACACATGTTTGGGTCCAAGCACTATAGTTGGACTACATTATACCTGCATGTTCAAATATCGTACAATATAGCCTTTTAGCAGGAGAAAGCGATTCCTGATTGTGTTGGTTACAGTCCCTGCGTCTGCACCTGCATATTTTAAAATCAACTAGCTATGTGGGATTGAAGAGGAATTTTAAACAGTGAGAAATACAATACTTCCTTTCAACAGGAGAAAGCGATTCCCAATGGTCATGTTCAGCTGAGCTAAAAGACAACAACAAATGGCAACTTTTTCAGGTCGAAATGGTGTTAGTTCCAGCCCCCTCATCTGTTTCAGTCTCATGGGAGAGATTTATTTACCATGCTTTCAGTATGGTTACTTCCCTTTGTATTTTTGTGTGAGCAGAATTTATTATTTTGGGAGCCACGAGACTCCCGTGCTATAAGCGAATTTGTGGTATTTTGTTTTGCCTTATATCAGATTTCCACTGTACTTATTTAAAATTTCTTTGATTTTGGAAAAGCAGCAGCTAAAGTGAGAGGAAGTTTTTTTTGAGTTAATGCAGTTTAGGTTTATCTGATCAACCATGAGTCCAGAGCATGGAGAATCATGCTCTACTGGGTTTCAAAACCAATTAACCAGAAAAGCTCAAAAACACATGGCACTGCATTTTAATGAGATGCCATGAAATTATGGAACTACAGACATTGTGGACCGATACCCATCCCACGACGTCTGATATATGATGGTGCTATGGAGGGAGATGGATGCAACCAATAAATGCCCTGTTGGCGTAGGGCAACTATTACTAAAAACTCCTGCCACACAATAGAGGAGGGCATGGATGCCAAAGCAAGATTATAAAAATTCTACTGTAATCTGCAGGAAAGCTGACTAATATACACGGAGTACTATCACTCTATAATGTAATATGCACTGCCTCTATCCACTTAAATGTTTGATCATAAGGAGCTGTCATTTGTCATCAGACAGGTGGGCCTTTCTGTGATGCACATACTGATTGGGGAGGAGACAAGAGGAGGAACGTTGCTCAGACTTATCAAAGCAGCATGAAGCAGGTTTGGAGGACAGCCCTCAAAGGAAACAATTATTGCATGCATCTATTAACCGTCTTTACAGATGTCTGAAACTGCAGCACGATGTCACAAATCAACCCCACTCATTTGGCTATCTTGCTGGAGGAACCAGCATTAAATGATGCAGTAGCAGTAGCAACAGCAACAGGCTGTGGACCAGCCTCCAGAAGAGAAACATCCAGGCCAACAGAGGCCATGTGAATGATGTGTATAGCCAGAAACTGAAACTATAGGCTGCAGCCTACTCAAATAACAGAATGGCTGGGTGGCAATCCCACCTTGAATTTAACAGTTGCCTTCAACATCTATGCAAGTGGCTTGTTTCGGGGAACCATGCTATTTTTACAGTGTAAAATTCAGCCCATTGTGTTTGCGTCAGCACTCTGAATGAGCATCTCAGTTGGGTCTTGCTTGTAGTGCCCAATGAAGCTGAACTCTTCCACCTCCCGAATATACTTGTCAATCCCTTCACAAGTTCCTTTGAGAGAAGAAATTCCTCCCCATCTCTGTCCTGGCTGGATGACTCCTAATTCTGAAATTAAGCCCGCCGGTCCTAAACTCTCCCATAAGGGGAAGCAACCTCTCAGAATTAACTCTGTCAAGCCCCTTAAGAATATGATGTCTCAGTAAGGTTGCCTCTCATTCTTCAAAAATCCAATGAGTGTAGGCCAAACCTACTCAATCGTTCCTCACATGACAATACTTCCATACCAAAGATCAACTTCTTTAGACTGCCTCCTATGTTAGTACATCTTTCCTTACCTAAGGATATCAAAACTGCTCATAGTATTCCATGTGTACCGTAAGTAATGCCCTATATAGTTTCAGCAAGACTTAGAGTCATAAAATCCTACAGCATGGAAACAGACCCTTCGGTCCAACTAGTCCACACTGACCATGTTCCCAAACTTAACTAGTTCCACCTGCCTGCATTGGCCCAATTCCCTCCAAACCTTTCCTATTTATGTACTTATCCAAATGTCTTTTAAACGTTGTAACTGTACCTGCAATCACCACTTCTTCTGGTAGTTCATTCCACACATGAACCACTCTCTGCTGTAAAGAAGTTGCCCCTCATTCCCTTTTTAAATCTTTCTCCTCTCACCTTAAAAATATGCTCCCTACTTGTGAACTCCCCCATCCTAGGGAAAAGACCTTTGCTCTTCACTTTAGCAATGCCCCTCATGGTTTTATAAACCTCAATAAGGTCACTATATTGATTGTAGTGTGGTCATCCAGAAGGACCTCATAGAATATGAGTTCCCTGATTGGTGCTGTTAACATGGGTCCAATCAGGGAGCCCTGGCTGCCAGATATAAACAGGAATGTCAAAGGTTCTGTTCACTCTGAAAGCTGGCTCTAAGGAAGCTGGACCAGTGTCAAGTATGATGCACCTGTAAATAAAGGGTGACTTGGAGACAGGATACTGGCCTCGATGGAGTTATTTTAATGGCAATGAGAGAAGAAAATATGCTCCTGAAGAAACTTGCTTGCATCATGGACCTATTTGGGAAGCTCGACTCATTTGATCTTACTATCGAAGAATGGGCCCAGTATGTGGAAAGAATGCGTTATTTTTTCTGGGCAAATGATATTAGGACAGATGAAAAATGAACAATTCTCCTGAGAGCTTGTGGAGCCCCAGGTTTTTTGGTTATTAGGAGCTGAACTTTTCCAGAGGCACCAGATACGAAAACCTTTCAAGAGTTGATGGATTTGGTTAAGGTATATTAACGACCCCAAATCTCCTCTAATTCTGAGATGTTATTGGGTTTACTCAGCAGTTGAGAACCAGGGGAATCCATGTTGGGATTACTGATGAAGTTAAGATGACTGACAGAGGCATGTGTCTTTGATTTAACCCTTAATGAGATGCTGACAGGTTACATGGGATTAATGATGCAATCATGCAAAAGTGCCCACTAGCTGAAGCACAACTGGACTTCAAACAGACATTATAGCTGGCTTTGTCATTAGAAAATGCGGCAAATGGAGCATTTGAATTACAGGGTATGCCAAAGGAAGTGGACACCCTCACGAGGTCGACTGAGCTTGGGGCATACCACTTGAGTGAAGGCAATTGCGTAGCCCCACTCAGGATATATCCCAAACAATGGGACTCTAGGTCAGCCCACAGCAAAACCCCAAAACAAAGTTGAGTCTTGGCTAAATGGTTAACATTTTCTTCAGGATCTGGGCCGGCAAACCATTGTACTTGCTGCTGGTATGCGGTCTCGAGACAGCAAAAGTGTCCCACTCGGACTGAATTTATAAAGAGAACTCATAGGCCGGTATCCAGGACAGCACACATCCTGGGACGCCCACCTACATCTGGCTTGGAACAGTTAAATTGCTTAGCAACACCCAAATCAGAACCACTCAAAATAAAGTTCTGGTTAAATGGTCACCTAGTTCTAACGGAGGTTGATAATGGCAAGGGTGTATCAATGATTGCAGAACCAGTCTTTAACAAAATTTGCTCTGGACTTCAACCCTTAGATCTGCGTAAGACCTCAACTTGATCTGAGAACCTATACCAGGGATCCTTTATAGATTAAGCGTACAATTTCGGTTCCAGTCTCGTAAGAGAAGCAGCTGGTTCAGTCACCATGGATTGTAGTAAAAGGCTTGGGCCCAAGCCTAATGTGGCAAAAATGTTTGAGAAAGATTCAGTTTGATTGGCTCAACATTTCATGATTAGAAAATGGCTGCCTGAGTGATGGCCTGACTAAATATTCATAAGTTTCTCAGGATGATCTAGAGACTATCAAAGGAGCCAAGGCAACCTTGCTGGTTGACCAGGGAGCAATTTGACAATCCTGCAAGACCTGCCCAGTGCCATTTGCCTTATGTGTAAAAGTAGAGGCAGAAATCAGGAAGCTGGAAAGCAAAGGAATCATCAAACCAGTACAGCTTGCAGAATGGGCAGCACTGGTTGTACTGATTGTGAAGGCCAACAGGTCAGTTCGCCTTTCTGTGGATTTTAAACAAATGGTAAACTGCTTCTCGCAGCTGGTAGATTTATGTGCAAAGTTGGTGGGGATGGCTGCCCTTCATGAAGCTGGACATAAACCATGCTTACCTGCAGTTGCAGTTAGATGAGGATTCCTAGAAGTAGGGGTGAACTAGGGGTGGCACAGTGGTTAGCACTGCTGCCTCACAGCGCCAGGGACCTGGGTTTGATTCCAGCCTCAGGCAACTGTCTGTGTGGAGTTTGCACATTCTCACCATGTGTGCGTGGGTTTCCTCCAGGTGCTCTGGTTTCCTCCCACAGTCCAAGGATGTGCAGGTTAGGTTGATTGGCCATGCTAAATTGCCTGTAGTGTTCAGCAAGATGTAGATTAGGTGGGATGCTCTGAGGTTCAGTGTGGACTTGTTGGGCCAAAGGGTCTGTTTCCACATTGTAGGGATTCTATGAAAAAGTATGCTACAATTAATACCCATAAGGGTTTCTACCAATATATGGTAGTGGATGATGGAGAACATTTTACAAGATCAGCATTTATCTGGATGATCTGCTAATAATAGGGAAGGCCAATGAAGAGGACTTAGAAAACCCGGACACAGTCTTTAGATGTTTCTCCCAGGCATGCGTATGTCTTAGAAGGGAAAGATGTGTGTTTTAGGCACCCCAAGTGACCTACTTGGGTTACAGAGTTGACAAGACCGGTTTAAGCCCATTAGAAGATAAAGTGAGGGTGATCAAAGATGCCCTGGTTCCCACATCCGTACCAGAGCTTAGGTCTTTCCTTGGATAGATGAATTATTAAGGAAAGTTCATAATTAACCTGGCCTCCATTCTGGCATCCTTACACCTGCTATTGAAAAACGGTCGGCCTTAGAAATGGTCTCATAACCAAGACATAGCCTTTAGGGAAGTGAAGAAGCAGCTATCCTTGTCTAAGGTCTCAGCACAATATGATTGCAAGCAAGATCCGGTGACGACATGCAATGTCTCCACATATGGTGTCGGGGTTGTGTTGGCTCACAGATAGCCAATGGAGAGGTACACCCAATAGCGTATGCTTCCTGGACTTTTGCTGATTTAGAGTGCAAATATGCCCAGAGAGAGAAGGAAGGTTTGGCAGTCATTTTTAGTGTGAAAAGGTTCCATCAATAGCTTTATGGATGTAAATTTGTAACAGTAACAGACCAAAAACCGCTGGTGGGGCTGCTCAATGAAGACAAATCTGTACTACCCACAGCTTCAGGTCGAATTCAATGGTAGGTTCTCATTCTGAGTGTGTACAATTACAAATTGGAACACCATCTGGCTGTCAAGTAGCAAATGCTGATGCCTTGAGCTGCCTCTTGCTGGATGGATCCCGGATGGTGTTCCAACTTGTAATTGTACGCACTTAGAATGAGAACCTACCACTGAATTCGACCTGAAGCTATAGGTAGTACAGCCAGATCCTCTTTCAGGAGCCCCAGCAGGGGTTTTGCCTCTTGCTGGCAGTTACACCACAGGTGGTGCCGCCACTGGAACAGTACCTTCTGGCTTTAAACTTTCTGGACTCCCTTCCGGTCATTGCTGACAATTCTAGACCGTGGACGCAAAAAGATCTGGTCATGGCAAAACTGAAAAAGCTGGTGGTGATGGGGGAAACAAAAGGATTATCACAACTAGAATTGAAACCTTTGTGGAATGCATTTTATTATGGGGAGCAAGGGCGACTATCGTGAACAAGGTTGCCACCAGGTACTGGCTGCACTCCACCAGGGTATCCAAGGTGTCCAAAATGAAGATGTTGGCAAGGTGGTATGTCTGGCGGCTAGGATTGGATGTAGACATAGCTACATTTGTGAGGCAGTGCCCAGAGTGCCAACAAGGCCAAACATTACCGCCAGCAGCTCCCACTCATTCATGGGAATGGCCAGGTAAACCCTGGACTCAGTTACATGTCGACTATGCAGGTTCTTTCATGGGCTCAACATTCTTAGTCATTGTGGACACTCACCCTAAGCGGTCAGATGTGTGCAGAGTTTATTTGTCAAACATGTGGATGACGATAGAAAAGCTGCAAATATCTTTTGCAATATGCAGATTCTGGAATTATTGGGCCATCGTTTACCAGAAGGGAGTTTGTGTATTTCCTAAAGTTGAATGGCACTTGGCATATAAGGACAGTTCCACATCATCCATTGTCCAATGATCTGATGGAAGAGCAGTCCAACCTTTGAAGGCAGGCTTAAAAAAACAGACTACAGCTTCATTCAATACCAAACTGTCTCATTTCCTATTTGATTATCAAACCACCCCTCATGCAACTACAGGGATAGCTCGAGCAGAGTTGCTAATGGGGAGAAGACTCCATATCAGGTTAAAACTGATCTTCTTGGACATTATGGGGCAGGGGGGAGGGTGAAACTATTTCAGCAATGCCAATGCCGGACACAAGATGGATAAATGCGAGGTATTGCATTTTGGTTTGATAAACATGGGATATACAGTTAACGGTAGGTCCTTGGGTAGGGTTGTTGAACAGAGGGACTGAGGGGTGCAGGTGCATAATTCTTTGAAGTTTGTGTCACATATCGACAGGGTGGCTATAAAGGCTCTTGGCTCACTTGCCTTCATTGCTCAGTTCATTGAGTAAAGGAGTTGGGAAGTCATGTTGACTTTGTACAGGACATTGGTTAGGCCTCTTCTCGAATACAGTTCTGGTCACCCAGTTATAGGAGGATATTATTAAGCTGGAGAGAGTTCAGAAGAGATTTACTAGGATGTCACAATCCTGTTCTGAGGAAGGGTCACCAGACCCGATACATTAACTCTGTCTTTTCCTTCACAGATGCTGCCAGACCTGCTGAGCTTTTCCATCAACTTTGTTTTTGTTCCTGATTCACAGCACCCATAGTTCTTTTGGTTTTTACCAGGATGTTGCCAGGTACGGAAGGTTTGAGCTATAAACAAAAGGCTGGATAGAACAAAGAAAATTACAGCACAGAAACAGGCCCTTCAGCCCTCCAAGCCTGCACCAACATGCTGCCCATCACAACTAAAACCCCTACCCTTCCGGGGATCTGTATCCCTCTATTGCCATCCTATTCATGTATTTGTTAAGATGCCATTTAAAAGTCACTATCGTATCTGCTTCCACTACTTCCCCAACAGCGAGTTCCAGGCACCCACCACCCTCTGTGTAAAAGATTTGCCTCGTACATCACTTTTAAACCTTGCCTCTCGCACCTTAAACCTATGACCCCTAGAAACTGACTCTTCCACCCTGGGAGAAAGTATCTGACTGTCCACTCTGTCCGTGCTCTTCATAATCTTGCAGACCTCTATCAGGTCGCCCATCAACCTCCGTCGTTCCAGTGAGAACAACCCAAGTTTCTCCAACCTCTTCTCATAGTTAATGCCCGCCATACCAGGCAACATCCTGGAAAGTCTTTTCTGTACCCTTCCCAAAGCCACTACATCCTTCTGCTGGTGTGGTGACCAGAATTGAACGCAATATTCCAAATGCGGCCTAAATAAGGTTTTATAGAGCTGTAACATTACATGCCAATTTTTAAACTCAATGCCCCGACTGATGAAGGCAAGCATGCCATATGCCTTGTTGACTACCTTCTCCATCTGCTTTGCCACTGTCAGTGACCCTTGTACCTGTACACCCAGATCCCTCTGCCTATCAGTACTCTTAAAGGTTCTGCCAATTATCGTATATTTTCCATCTGGATTAGACGTTCCAAAATGCATTACCTCATATTTTTATGGATTAAATTCCATCTGCCATCTCTCTGCCCAAGTCACCTACCAATCTATATCTTGCTGTATCCTCTGACGGTCCTCATCGCTATCCGCAATATCACCAACCTTTGTGTCATCCGCAAACTTACTAATCAAACCAGTTACATTTTCCTCCAAATCATTTATATATATTACAAATAGCAAAGGTCCCAACACTGGTCCCTGAGGAACGCCACTAGTCACAGTGCTCCATTCAGAAACGCTCCCTTCCACTGCTATCTTCTGTCTTCTATGACCGAGCCAGTTTTTTTTTTATCCATCTTGCAAGCTCATCTCTGACCCTGTGTGACTTTACCTTCAGTCAAAGGCCTTACTGAAGTCCATGTAGACAACATCCACTGCCTCATCCACCCTCATCAATCATCTTCATCACTTCTTCAAAAAACTCAATCAAGTTAGTGAGACACGACCTCCCCTTCAGAAAACCATGTTGCCTCTCGCTAATATGCCCACTTATTTACAAGTGGGAGTAAATGTTGTCTTGAAGAATCCTCTCCAATAATTTCCCTACCACTGATGTAAAGCTCACTGGCCTGTAATTAGCTGGATTATCCCTGCCACTGCTGGGACTTTTTTCACTGGAGCATAGGAGGTTGAGAAGTGACCTTATAGAAGTTTACAAAATAATGAGGGGTATAGATAGTGTTAATGGTTGTTGTCTTTTCCCTAGGATGGGGGATTTCAAGACTCGAGGGCACATTGTTAAAAATGAGAGGAAAAAGATTTAAAAAAGACATGACAGGCAAACTTTTACACAGAGGGTAGCTCGCATGTGGAATTAACTTCCTGAGGAAGTGGTGGATGCAGGTACAGTTACAAGGTTTAAAAGATATCTGGATAAGTACATGAATAGAAAAGGTTTGGAGGGATATGGGCCAAGAGCAGGCAGGTGGGGTTAGTTTAGTTTGGAGGGAAATGGGCCAAGAGCATGCAGGTGGGACTAGTTTAGTTTGGAGGGATATGGGCCAAGAGCATGCAGGTGGGACTAGTTTAGTTTGGGATTATGTTTGGCATGGACTGGTTGCACTGAAAGGTCTGTTTCCGTGCTATATGACTCTATGACTCCTCTAAGCAACAGAGACAATTTATTTCAGGTTGGTTTCAAAACCATGGAAATGGCCCTGCATGGTTAAGAGGCCTGGTCGGCGCAAGGTCATGTGGACCACATCAAAGCTGCAAACCCACAAATGAGGCAGGAGCAAAACATACCCAACCTCTCAGACCAGCCGGAAAGGCTGTTGGAACCCTTGGGTTCTCCCCCTCCGTCTTGTGTTGATGAAACCTCAGAGTCTGAGATGGTCATGATGGATGTTGTAGCCTTGATGCCTTTATTGCTTAAAGAAGAGGATTTTTATTTTCTATTCATTTTGTGGGATGTGGGCGTTGCTGGCTGGCAAGCATTTCTTGCCAATCCCTAGGTGCCCTTGAGAAGGTTGGTGGTGACCTGCCTTATTGAACTGCTGCAGTCATCCTGCTGTGGGTTGACCCACAATGCTATTTGGAGGGAATTCCAGGATTTTGACTCAGCGACAGTGAAGGAACGATGATATATTTCCAAGTCAGGATGGTGAGTGACTTGGAGGGAAACTTGGAGGTGGTGGTGTTCCCATATGTCTGATGCCCTTGTCCTTCTAGATGGAAGTGGTCATGGGTTTGGAAGGTGCTGTCTGAGGATCTTTGGTGAATTTCTGCAGTGCGTCTTGTAGATAGTACACACTGCTGCTACTGAGCGTCGGTGGTGGAGGGAGTGGATACTTGTGGATGCAGTGCCAATCAAGCGGACTGCTTTGTCCTGGATGGTGTCAAGCTTCTTGAGTGTTGTTCGGGTTGCACTCACCCAGGCAAGTGGGGTGTATTCCGTCATGCTCCTGACTTGTGCCTTGTAGATGACGGACAGGCTTTGAGGATGCATTTCTTCCAAAATGCTCTGGGTGCCAGAGGCGGGCTATGGTCGGTACATACCACCTGTATTCGAGGCTGAGTTGGAGGAACCAGACCCAGTGTGAAAATGCCCCAGAGGAGACTACAAGAGAAAGAACAGGCCTATGTTACTGTACTTAGAGGATGAGGGATGTAGTGATTGTAATGAGGTCTGCGAGGTGGACTTTATGGAATATGAATTCCCTGATTGGGGCGTTTAATTTGGTCCAATCAGAGAGTCCTGGCTAACAGATGTAAACAGGAGTGTCAGGAGTTTTGTTCACTCTGAGGGCTGACTCTGAGGAAGCTGGACTAGTGTTAAATACTATGCCTGTGTAAATAAATGGTGACCTGTTGACGGGATACCGGCCTCTGTGGAGCTCTTTTAGTCACACCTCAACGTCCTACACTCCAGTGAAATTTCCTTATTTTTATACTCCATTCCCTTTGAAATAAAAGCCAACATTCCATTTGCTGCCTGTATCATCTGCTGAGCTTGGATGGTAACATTTTGTGATTTATGCACCCACAAATTCCTCTGTGCTGCAGCTTTCTGCAGTCTTTCTCAATTTAAATAATATTAATTTCTTCTTTTCCTTTTGGCAAAGTGCATAACTTCATTGCCAGCATTATATTCCATCTGCTATGTTTTTGCCCACTCACTTAATCTGGCTATATGCATCTGCATACTCTTTGTGTTATCCTCACCACTTCCTATCTATTTTTGTTTCATCTGCAAACTTGGTGCTAGCACATTCACTTTCCTCATCCAAGTCATTAATAAATTGTCACATCTCACTGGGCTGGTGTGCTGGAAATCAAGCCCTGCTGTTCCTGCAGACATTACAAATGTTAAGGTTTTTTTTTAAAAGTATGCAAAGATACTCCAATTTACATAACTTTCAGATTCAGGTTGACAGAAAACGTAGACAAGGTTTCATACTTAACAAAAAAAAATTATTTCACGTATTAGACTCTAGCTATAGTTAAGCACTAATGAACCACCAACATATAACCAAAGAAATTAAAACTATAATTCCATTATAAACACCCCTCAGACATACATAAACAGATACACACAAGAAACAATTATGTCTTACGGACGGGGGGAAAACTGGGAAAGTAGGTCAATGGTTCCTGTTCACAAGGGTTGCTGAGATGATTCTAATAATTCATTTGTTAGTCAGAATGCTGCTTATTAGTCTTCCTTCTCTGGATGCTTCTGGTAGATTTCAAGATGCATAGGGTGGCTGGTTTACTTATAAAAGATCTCAGACTTATCAATTTAAAAAGTCACAGCTTACATTAGCTACTGAATGAAAGATAAACAGAGTGATCTTTCCTGTGGAGAACAGAGCAAGCTCCTGGACTGGTGGTGGTCGAAAGGCTCCTCTGAATCTTGTTCCCAGCCTCAAGCTGCTCAGCTACCTGAGAATGAGTCATGTAGCTGTTGGCAGGTAGAAGACCTTTGCCATTGATAACTGTCCACAGAACAATCTACTAATTGTTGTCGACCAAAGCTCCATTTGTACACAACCCTGAGGATTTCCTGTAGTTTGTCTGCAACTATTGCTGTAGTACAGCTGTGCGAACAGTGTTTATAATGAGTATTAAGTTATTTCCTTTTAAACCATGCAGCAATCCTTGCACTCCATGGTTACAAAACAGTTCTTTTCTATTTCATTCCACAATTTTAAAAATGCACAAATATAAAAAGACACGTTCTTTACAGTATATTGTAAATAATTGTGGCCCCAACACTGATCCCTGAGGCACACCACTCGTTAAAGTTGTGATCCTAAAAATGTCTTCCTTATCCTAATTTTCTGTCTTCTATTCATTAGCTAATCCTCTACTCGTGCTAATATATCACACCCTCAATGCCCTGGGCTTTAATTAATGGAAGGGAGCGCTGGGTTTCTCCAAAATTCTCTGCATTGTTTTAGTTTCACTCATCCTTTTTCCTTCCTCTAAAGCTGGGCCCACTGTACAGCCATGGGCTTCACTCTTGCTGCACTTTGGGGAAACATCAAATTTATCAGTATTTAGAATGAAAACCATGATCCTTAGCAGACTATTGCACTAACAGCCTGGCACTCTCTGATCATTCCCTACTCTGCAGTGTGACCACATCTTTGAAAGTGCTATGCACTTAATTCTCTACATCATTATCCACCACAGTGACTCCAGCAATTGCTCAACCTGTAACTCAAGCTTGTGCATCCAATGACACTTCCTGCCCGTGACTTTTCTAGATCACATGAAGTGTCCATGACTCCTGCAAGCCACACGATGGGCATTTCAGTTGGTCAAGCTGCCTACTAAACCTAATCTGATGCCTCCTGTTAGGAATTTTCATACTGGCACTGAGTGGAGGCACAACACTGCACAAGCTCCCACAGAGGCCATACTGAGCAGACAATTGCTAAAATTGACAGTCTAATTGAACTGTTCAGGTGGTACCCTGCAAGTACAGTAGAATGTGTTCCACAACATCATCATCATGTGCTGTACTCTTCACAAGAAAGATGGTATATCTTTGGAAAAGCAGAAATTCAGGTGTGAGAATTAACTGTGATGAAGATAGGGAAAAGTATGATTGTCACATGAGCCTAGTGGTCACTTCCACACAAGAAGAAGAAGCTGGGGCAAAGATTAGTGCACAAAATGAGATCACATGGAGTTAGGGGTAACTTATGAGCTTTGACAGAGGATTGCCTAATCAGCAGAAAGCAGAGAGTTGGGATAAATGGGCCCTTTTCTGGTTGACACGATGCAATGAGTGGGGTGTTGCTGCAGGGCCCTTGGACTCCAACTATTGACAATCTATATTAATGACTTAGATGCAGGGATAGAAAGTACTATAGCCAAATTCACAGATGACACAAAAATAGGTGGAGAAGTAAGTTGCAAGAAAGCAATAAGAAATTTACAAACGAATATGGCTAGGTTAGCTGAATCGGCCAAAATTTAGCAGATGGAGTTTAACTCGAATAAGCATGACATTATCAATTGTGACCGGAAGAATAGAAAGGCAACTTATTATCTAAATGGAAAGAAACTTCAAAGTACTTTGGTACAGAGAGATTTGGGTGTTTTCAAGCTGGAATCATAGAAACCCAGTATGCAGATACAGCAAGTAATAAGGAAGGCAAATAGAATTTTGGCATTTGTTGCCAAAGGAATACAGTATAAAAGTAGGAAGTGTTGCTGCATCTGTACAAGTAATCAGTGAGACTGCACCTGGAATGGAGCATTTAGTTTTGGTGCCCTTACTTGAGGAGGAATGTATTTGCATTGGAAGCCGTTCAGGGGAGATTCATTAGATAGATTCTTGAGGTGAGGGGTTTGTCTTATGAAGAAGGATTGAGTCGTTTAAGACATAAGACCATAAAACGTAGGAGCAGAAATTAGGCCATTCAGCCCATCGAATCTGCTCCACCATTCGATCATGGCTGATAGGTTCCTCAACCCCATTCTCCTGCTTTCTCCTCGTAACACTTGATCCCCTTGATAATCAAGAACCTATCTATCTCATTCAACTATACACAAATGAATTAAGGGAGTTCATCAGCATCATGTTCAGAAAAGCTGACAGAGTGATTCCCCACAAAGGCTGATAGGGTGATCCCCACAAAGGTCAATGGTTTGATTCTGCAAAGGCACATGGAGCCAGGCTGCCAAAGGGCAATAGATTTATGGCACCTACAGCTGCCTGGGAACCCCAGCAACATCAATGTGTAGCTGGTTCATAACCAACAAAATTGAATTTTGTACAGATGTACATGCTTCCCAAGGAGCTTTTGTGACTTCTAGTCAGTCTCAGGAATCGCCACTGTTTGCACCCCTATCAGGTATCTGCAGGGTTGGTTCCTTGTGCCAGAGCACATTCTCAGAAGTCTAGACCCATGACTTGTGTGAAACCCTAAAGCTCTGCAGAGCAGAGGCACAGTCACGTGCCTCACATGCCTCAGTAAGAGCAAGATCAATATAGTCCATTGGACTGCCTGCTGAAGATGAGGTTCTACTGCCTGTCCCGCTCAGGCAGATCACTATAGTATGTGCCATAGACAATAGCTTAGACCCAGTAAACAGGTGAGGAACTGCCAGTTGAGATGGAGCAGCCACATTCATCATAAACAAAGATGAAGGGGAAAAACCAGAAGATCATGTGGTGATGCATAGTGGGGTTCCAGCTACAGACAACAGTGTGATGCAGTGATTTGTCAGACAGGACCACAATGCCTCACTGAATCTCTCTTGCAGGATGCTTTGAATACTGCCTCCAAAGATGTCTCTGTGGAAATGTCATCAGATCCGGCATGCTCCCTCCAGCCCAACCTGCAAGTGGCCAACTTCTGGTATCATGAAGGGAGAAGGTTTGACGGTCTCAACATGAGGAACAGCATATACATGGATCTGTCAAGGCTTCACATATTTCACTCTTAGAAGGAGCTCACATGCACACGTTTCAGCCACGTGCTCCAATCTTGTTGAGCTGCCTCAGAACTCTATGAGTTTACTTGCAAAATATGGATTCCTTCAGCTGCAGATGATGCTGAGACAACAGCATCTGAGAGTTGATAAGGGAATGTGCAACATATTCTGCCTTTCCAGTGATGCTGTACTCCACTGAACTAAGGAAAGGTGGCAAACATGGAAACCACCTAATGTCAAGGATCCTAGATTTGCCGATAGCTCCAAGGTTCAACGATAAATTATGAGTCCATCAGCCCCATATCAGCCATCATTGAGTTTCTTTGAATGGGCAAACTCTTAAAAGCCCCATATGGTTTCAAATTTTCCCAAATAATCATTCAAAACATATGAATAAAATGTTTTTCCTCTCTGTTGGTGTGTATAGCACCTCTGCAGCTCCAGGAGGAGAAAAATTAGCTGGGGGATGTTGAGGAGCCTTGTACTTTTCTCTTCTTTATAGAGCCCAAAGCTAGAGAAATGGAATACGGATCTGAGAACATGTCCAGCAGCCACTGTGTATTCTGTTGGACCTGCCACTCCATGGCAGATATTAATCTCTATAGAGGAAGCCATGTGCTCATATGCTGGAGTCATGACAGAATTCATGGCTTGAATGGATCTTCAATTTTCTGAAGGTTATATATGCCTCAGTATCTCTATCAGATGTTTTCCTATCTGTCTCTGCATCTCTAGCAGGTTTCATATGGTTGATTTTGGCAGCACATTGTCAGCATGAAGCTCAGCATGGGTCGGGCCTCTAATGGTACTCTGACCATCAATGACCCTGACTGTCATATCCTCCATCAGCTGCGGCAATGTGTCTGGTGTTCATCAGATTGTGACACATAATTGCAAATGCATTCCCACTGAGGTTATTATAATACCGCTGATGGAGGGTGTGAAAGAATGTTGTGCTGGTGTACCCTCTGAATGTTTAACGTAACCATCTTCAGAGGTGGCGATTTGACTTACAAGATTGTTTGCAACATGTCTTCAGACTGCGTGAACCTGTAGAAGAGAACAAAATAAATTAACTTGTAGTAATGCATAATCCCATTTCTCAGTGCAGTATCATTCGTATCTCCTCTATGTGCAGGTCCTGACTTCCCCATTCTGCGGCCTCATCATTTGCAAATGAGCATCTGCCCGGATCTTTGGCCAGGTTATTTGTCTCCTCCTGCACAGGCCTGAATGTGAGGAGGTCAGGGACATTGCCCCAGTCTTTGAGCACTTCCTGAGGAAAAGTGTTCTTTTATCCTGTAGTATTAAATATCATCTGAAAGGGTAGCAAACTATCATGCAGCCTATCATATCTAATGGTATCTCCCAAGCAAACACTCCAGTTTCCTGCAATTGGTACCTTCACAGCATGATTTAGCTTCCACACATTTCAATCCCTGTATACCATCTGATATTGAAGCATAGAACACAAATTCCTGTCTGTCATACCTCTCCACTTGCATGTTTACATTGCTTGATACCATCATACCCACTTCATAGAGTACAATTTTCCTCTCTGTGAATGTGGAGAGAGAGGTAATGACAAGGGGAAATAATTAGGCAAGTTTGCGTGGAGAGAAACATACCTCCTTCCTGTGACTTCTGCACCTAAATGCTGGGCGAAAACGTCCATTGACAACTTGCCTGACTTGTGAACAATGAAGACCCTTAAGTGGTCAATTATTGGTCACTCTAAAGGCATTAATTTGCCACTTCCCTCATTATCTGTGGTTAATAAAGGTGGCTGGTTTCCTGACTGGAACACCATGGTGATCTGCATGTCAATAGAGGCCTCCAAACAGAGGCACAGATGGGTGACAAGGCCATCCCTGTGTCCTCGCCTTCAAATCCTTGCTTACCCAAACACAGACCCCATCAAGAAGATTAAAAACAAACTTACATTTTCACCGCTGGATCTCCTCTGGAATAGCTACCGACCAGTGAACTTTAGGATCCAGGATTTGCCACCTTCTGATTAGTTGGCAGCTTCTGGTGCCACCAGGGTCGATATACTCTAATGGGGTGAAACATTCTCCCATGCTCACCCCTCAGCTCTTAATGAGATGATTGCTGGGTAATCCAGCAAATTTTCTCACTGGTGGGGCAGCATGTCAGTCATGACTTGACAAAGAAATTGGAAAAATTCCACACATAGGAAGGAAGCTGCTAAAATTGAAAATGCCATATTGAAAATTAAAATCGAAAACATTGTTCATTTTCAGAATTTATTTCTACCTGATCTAAAAGTTGGGGTGAGGTGGTCGTGCTTCCCACACTAATCCCTAAATTAATATGGAATTCAATATGCAACCAATGTAGTTTTCAGTGGCTCATGAGACAGAACTTATTTCCTTGAGGTACAGAAAAAAATGCATGGTAAGTTTAAATAAACAAACTCTAAGTGGACAGTACTTCTCAGCCATGCCTGTAAGTAATTTTAGGTGCCTGCTGATGGCAGTTTTCTGTTCCTTGAAGTCTTCAGTCCTTCCACCAGGGTTTGGTCTGACAACAAACACCAATCTAATACTTAATCCAAGCCCAGCCAGAGGTGATTCTAACTGCAAGGTTTTGCAGATGTTCACATCCAATAATCTATCCATAATTGATGAAACAGGGAGGTCAGATGTAATGGCTGCTACTATTCAGCAACAAATAAATGGTTATTGACAAAACACGAAAGTGTTCTGCTGAATGAGGTGCAGTGACATACATGAAATGTAAGGGGGATAGAGCACTATATTTGGAGACTCTTGGATATACTTTTCTTTGGCATGGAGGGCCACATTGACATCGAGGAAATCTAGGCTCAGGGGGACATGAATGATACAAGGAATATTGCAGGTGCAGAAGAAAATGAGGGATTTGCAAAAGCAAGAGACTGGTGAGTGCAATGCAGAAAATGTTCAGAGTTGTCTTTTGAAAGTAGTACTCTGGTCTAGATGTCTGCCTTACTTTTATCTTATAACTATGTCAACAGCAATATACCTGGTTGTCAAGTTCCAGTATCTTCCCATGAATCTGAAATCATAGTATATGCATGTGCATGTTTCAGCACCATAAAGTAGCCACATCTAAGGTTCCATTGGAGAGCTCAACATTAAAAAATACCTTTATTCTCACTCATCAAAAATCTTTTATTAACGTTGATAGAATTTTGCATTAAAAATCATATTCTTTTGAGCACATCATATGCTAGATTTTACTAAGGCATCTGCTGGGAACTCAGTACGGATGAGAAGTGTTCAAACTTAAAATAATTGCCACATCACTTTAAGAATAAATTTATTAAGATGCAAACAAATTGTTACATAATAATTTATTTTGAAGTGTGTTCATTTATAATTATTACATTGAGTTTAACAATTAAAACATTTTCAGAATTGGAAAGACTTCAGTACACAGGGGGCAAAACAAATGTTATCACTAAAATACTGAAGAAAATCTCTTCAAATAACTTTTGTATTTCTGAAAATCATCAGTCAAATATAATACATGATTATATTATCTTTACAACTAGCTAAAGTATGTTTTTACTGTATTCAGCATTAAAAAGTAGCAACAATTACCTAAATACCTGCCATGGTAGGATTAAGCCTAATGGACGCATTGTTTATCTCATAAGCAGGCATTGCCTCTTACATTCTGAAGATTTTTAAGCACTTTTCCATTTTTACCCTATTTCATTTCATTGCTGTATTTGGTTCCCCTGACATAGTTGACATTGTAGGTGTTTGACTGTTTGGTTTTCTAAACTTGTTTTCAGTGAAATAAAAAGTACATAAAAAGTAATATTTACCATAAAAGGTTCATTCCTTTGGATCTATAACAAGCAACTATAGAAAGAACTATTAAATATTAGCTTATGTAATGTATCTTTGATCTACGAGAAACCAAAATTAATAATTGTTTAATCTTGCAAGTATAATTCGATATAGCTAGTGCTGTGATATATTGGAAGAACAATAAACTTTACTCAGAAATTGATATTAACTACTTCACACAGAAGTTCAGGATAGAACAAAACTAAATGTTAAAGCTTAAATGTATTTTGTAACTGTAACCGTGAGATGTTTTCTCTCATTTTTTTGCTTGTTAGCTGCAAAGCATGGGTTCATCAGGTACAATTTCTATGTCAAGTAGGTCAATCTGAATTTAGTTAAATAATCATGCGCGCATTTTGCTATATAACATACACATCGATAATACAATCATTGCAGTCATTTAAAATACACACTTAAAATTGCATGCCATAATGTTGAACAAAACATAAATGAAAAACTAAAGTATTGCAAGCATTCTGTTCACAGGTATTTCAAATAATTATTCGTTCACAGATGCCCAGTAGTAGCCATAAATTTATTTGTAGTTGAATGAGCAAATACTAATGAGGTAACAGTGGGAGGAAATGGTCGTCTTTTACAGCAGCTGTTGCTGTTAGATCCCAGTTATAGTTTTCCGTAGAAAGAGAGCCCGAGGTGGGCACTCTACAACAGGATAAAGGAGATGAAAACTCTGATGTAAAAGCTGGGGAAACAACCGCTGAGACCCCAGAGCATAGACCCCAGGAGTCTTGAGTTGTGTGGCAGGACCTCTTTAGCAAGTCTCTGAGGCTTGTCCTGGCAATGAACAGCATATTACCACAAGGCAAAGCAGAAAGCTAGCAAGCTCAGTATAATGATAAGCAGGCACCCCAAGGGACAGCAAACTATGATCTGAGGCCTGTATACATCTGAGCTCCACTCAGATGGAGAGATGATTAATATAATAAAACATAAATGTAAATTGTACACAATGGTTCTTAAAAAGTAAAGAAAACAGCTAGATTTTATCTACACTTCCATATTATAAGAATGTACATAAGCAATTATTGATAGTGCAAATATAGCAAGATTTCAGTAGAATAATACATTGTTTAGTATTAGTATTGAGAGTCTTTATCTTTCTGGGAAGAAGAGGTGATCAAAAATAATTGCAGGTTAACAGTATTTAAGGTTAAGGAAGTTCTCTTGCTCCAGAATATGTAAGTAATGCTACTGATCTTTAAACTTCCATTTTTTTCTCTATTAATATAACACATTTCCCATTATTGAATTTACTCCAAAATATTTTCAACCACTCAAATTAGAAACTAAATAAAACATAGTTTAAGAAATTTACTTGATGTTAGTCTTGACTAATGACACTTCTTCACTGAATGTAAAATAAAGTATCAAAACATATATGAATGTGGTAATTGATCCCTTACTATATCGTTGACTAAAAAAATTGTGTCTGTCTTCCTGGAAGTGTCTCTTGTTTTCTTTTTAATCTTATCTGTTTCTGCTTGTTTTTATATTTGTTTTCTATCATGTCTATCTTTCTCTCTTTGTATGGATTGGACTTTGTCTCTAATGTTTAATTTTTATGCTTTCTTCCTGTAGATTTCTCTCACAAATTCCTTTTAGTTCATGGTCCTTTAATGATTCACTAGTTTAGCATCTTTTCTAAAAAGCCAGCATTCGCAGCAAGATCATAACAATCATATATCAAATTAAAGAGGGAACACATTGGGGATTACACATTCATGTTTTCAAAGATTCAAAACAAGTTCACTACTCAAAGTGGCTATTGCATTGAATGAGATAACATAGTAAAAACAAAGGATTAAGCATGAGCATCACACTTACGCCAATAGCTGTGTCTGGCTCTCCAGCACTAAGGTACCCCAAAGCCACACGATACAGAGCTGCTAATTCCATCTTCTTATCGCCCCCTGGTGGAAATAAATATCAGTTTACATATATGGTACACACTTCAGTTCTTGTGTAATTTTAAAATTCCTAGATCCAAAATTTGGTTTAGTTTGGGTTGAAAGCAAATGCATTCAAACAATAGATTAAATGGACTAATTAATACAAATCTACTGTGAAGAATAAGTGACATTTTATTTATTTTTGTATCATTAGAAGGCCAAAAATGTATAAAACTGAAATGTCTACGTTATTCATGTAGCAAGAGAGATTGTGTTATGCAGCCAAATGTATATTAATGAAGTCAACAGGTGGCAGAGATGTATGGCAAATTGAAGCATGAACACCAGAGAATAAAGATGGCATGTCATGGTCTCAGAGCATGTTTTTACCTTGTCCTTTGTCTGCAGAGTGCAGAGGACAAAGGTTTCCAAGGAGGCGATAAGAAAATACAAGTCCTTTGTGCAATCAGAAAAGTAAATCAGAATATGCAGGTGATATGCTATGTTTCTGGTAGTAATTATACTGGAATGTCTTTGAAAAATAAATATGTAAAAGGCCTCAAGATATACTAAAATGGGAGGTGAAGGGAAGGAAACTTATAACATGGAATAAGCAATAACAAACATAACTGTGAAGAACAATGAAAACCTCATAAGGCTTGGAACATCTGAAATGCTTGTGTAATGTTCCAGGTTCCACATTAGTAAAAGCTGCACCCATCGTGCTCACTAGCAGGACATTGCAGGATGAATGAATCATGATAAATCCGTGAACAGAGGTTGAGGTAGGGGACGAAAGGGTAGTGGAGGTGAACACATCAAAGCTTAAAAACATGTTTCTTAACCAAAAAATGTTTCACTGCAAAATGTATTTCTGATACAAAGTAAAGGAATATTGTTATCAATTAAGTCAACATATTAGAATTATGTTTGTGCCAGCTGTCACGATTCCCAAGAAGAAATTAAAATAACCAAATATATTGAATGATTTCCAAATTAAGAAATTACCAACAATATTCACTTTTGAAGCTTTTACTTTAACAGGCTCACCAGATCATATGGGCCATTATTTGTTATTATCCATGAAAATTACAACTGGTCTATGACCAGTGATACGATTTCCTACAAGTCCTTTACAACCATTCCTAAAAACAATTGCATAGATTCTACAGTTGTAATCAAAACACAACAAATACATAAGTAAATCAGTTATTATATTATGGATAATTATATATATATATATAAATATATATATATGTATATAAGGGATTTTAGGTGGGAAAATATTCCAACATTAAAGACAAAATTTATTTAGAAGGTTGCAATGTAAATGGTTTTATATACATATTTATTTATTGATGATCTAACTAGATTACTTTATCTACAAATCAGAAATATTTTGTTTTTACTGTTTTTTAAATATCCTGTTCCCACATAGGATACAAAGTCTCTTTTTTTCAGGATATTCAGAATTGGTCTTAGCATTGCATCTAAACTGAGAGTTCAGGAGATCTATAGAATTCAAACTCAGAATTTCTATGAATTATTCAAATTGCTGCATGTCATATCTCAAGAAGCAGTAAAATGTGAATTTATCGGATAATACAAATGTTCAATTAGTCCAAAATTTGCAGGACCACAAATGATTGGAGGCAGTTCTTTGCAGTCTTATGATACTGGTGTCCGTGTTACCTAACACTGACAGAATTTGGAGATCACATGCATTCTTCATCTAGTCTGAATGGAAGTGAGTTATTCAAAAACATGTTCACGGTTTTTCCATTAATAGATTCCAGACCTGATGTACAACAGAAGTATTCCCAAAATTCATAACAGGGCTTTCAATCCAGTATGATGGCAGAAAAAGCCTTAGTAACCAGCAATCCAAAACTTGCGTGCTCTTGAGAAGACGTTGGTGAACTGCATGCTAGAGGTGCTGCAATCTATGGGAATTAGTTATAACTATAATGCAATTAGGGAGTTCTAAGATTTTGACCCAGTGACAGGAAAGGAAGGGCAATATATTTCCAAGTCAGGCTGAAGTGTGGTTTAATGTGGAATTTGCAAATGGTGGTGTTCTCATGTAACTTTGTTGTTCTGGATGTTAGTAGTTGAGGGTTTGGGAACTTTTTCAATTGACCATAGAGTCAGAGAGCACAGAAGCAGACCCTTCAGTCTAACCAGTCTATGCTGAACATAATCCCAAAACAAACTAGTGCCACCTGCCTGCTCCTGGCCCATATCCCTCCAAACACTTCCTATTCATATATCCATCCAAATGTCTTTTAAACATTGTAATTGCACCTGCATCCGTCACTTTCTCGGGAAGCTCATTCCACATGCCAACCGTCCTTTGTGTAAAAAAATTGCTTAAGAAACCTTGGGGAGGGTAGGGTGGGGGTTGGTGGTTGGATGTTTAGAAAAACTCTGTGTCAAAAATCATGCCCAACTGGTGTCAGTTACTTCTATGAAGCTGCTTGCAATAGTGGTGATTTGCGATAATGTAGTCCACCAGCATGTAAGCTACAGAAGTATCTGGCAACATGGAAAGGAATAGGGAAAACTGTGGAAAAAGATTCTTATCCATAAAATCTACATATATATGTGTAAAGGTACATTTTCAGCATGTAAAGCAGCAGAATACTTTTAACTCAGTAACTTGCAGATTTGATTACATCATTTAGGGTCTTACACACACCTAATTTAAATGAGAATCTACAAAGTGGTGAATCATTTGCACAATAAATCAAAATAACGAACATGTATGGCTGAAATTTCAAGAACTCATATAACTGGTGGATTGGAGAAGGCCCAAAACCAGTAATCAAGAAATATGCTGATCTCAAGATGCTGATCCTGGTGGCAGCTATGATCATCATGTTAAGGAATGGTCAGGAATCCTATTTTTATCCCATTAAAAAAAACTACCACAAATGAAAAGCTTCTTACGGGTTTCTGTATGAGCACTCTAAGGGAATATTTAAATAATGAACACAAGACAACACAAAAACAGAGTATTAGATGGCATGTGATCTAGTTGTTAGTGTTGGTCACGGTTGCCGTTATATGTACCAAGCGTAAACCTATTTGCTGTGCCTCTAACATTCACTCTAGTCTTCAAACAAATAAAATCTACTTATAGCTTGCCAATCATGTATATATTCATGTGATTGATCACGTTCTGTAAATCACAGAATCACAGAATTGATACTGTACAGGAGGAGGCCATTCGGCCTATCGCACCTGTGCATCACTCTTCAAATAAGCAGCATTACCTAGTGCCAATCTCCAGTTTTCTCCCCATATCCTTGCATATTATTTTTATCAAATAATTGTAAAATGTCCTCTTGAATGTTTTAATTGAACTTGCCTCCACCATTCTTCCAGGTAGTGCATTCAATACCCTAACTACTTGTTGAGTGAAAAAGTATTTTTCTCATATATCTCTTGGTTCTTTTGCAAATCACAATAAATATATGCTCTAAAAAGTAAAATGACGACAGTGGTGTGATTCTGAAGATCATAGGAGGAGCCACAGCCAAGATTTACAATACAAGCAGCGTATAGCAAAGGCAGGAGTTGTAGATGTATTGAAATTCTGGTGAGCAGAGACCCTCTACAGGCTACCGCAGATTAAAAACTGAATTTTCCTAGTATTTACTGGGTAGTTTGAGATTTCATCTAACAGCTATTACAAAAGTAATTAACTTTCCAAATCTAGCTTGGAAAACGAAAGGAAGCTAGCAGAAAACATAAGCACTGATATCAAAAGCTTCTATAAGTATGTACAAAGGAAGAGAATAGTGAAAGTAAATGTTGGCTGTTTAGAGGCTGAACATGGTGAGGTAATAACCGGAAATTCAGAAATGGCAGAGGCACTAAACCAATATTTTGTCTGTTTTCACAGTGGAACATCATAATTTCTTCCCAAAAACTCAGTTGCTACAGAGGAACTTGGTGAAATTGCGATAACAAAGGAGAACGTATTAAGTAAACCGATGGGTTTAAAGGCAGATAAATCCCTGGGGCCTGATGGCTTGCATCCTAGAGTATTAAAGCAGGTGGCAGCAGAGACAATGGATGCATTAGTTATGATGTTTCAAAATTCCTGGATTCTGGAAAGGTACCAGTGGATTGGAAACATGCTAATGTGACATCATTATTCAAAAAAGGGGATAAGCAAAAAGTGGGAACCAAAGAGCAGTTAATTTGACCTATGTCGTGGGGAAGTTGCGGGAGTCAATCCTAAAGGAGGGGATAACTGAACACTTGGAAAAACAAAGCTCAATTCACCAGTGTCAGCATGGTTTCATGAAGGGCAAGTCATACTTGACAAAATTGCTGGAGTTCTTTGAGGTAGCAACCAGCAAGGTGGATAATGGGGATCTGGCAGCTGTGGTGTATCTAGACTTCCAGAAGGTGCTGCATAAAAGACTGATCCAGAAGCTTAGATCCTGCGGGGTTAAGGGTAGCGGTTTGGCTGACTGGTAGAAAGCAGAGGGTTAGGATGAATGTGTCCTTCTTTGGATGAAGAACTGTAACTAGTGGGGTGCCACAGGGTTCAGTTCTCAGACCTCAACTATTTATAGTCTATATAAATGATCTGCAAACCGACTGTTAAGATAGCAAAGTTCACAAATGATACTAAAATAGGTGGGAAAGCAGGCTGTGATGAAAATATAAAGAGTTTACTGATGGATATTGATAGTCTACGAAAATGGGTCAGAATCTGGCAGATGGAGTCTAATGTGGATAAGTGCAAAGTTGTCCATTTTTGCCAGCAAAATAAAAGGTCAAATTATTATTTACATAGGAAGCAGATTCAAAGTGCATCCTGCAGAAGAATCTGGGTGTCTTTGTGCATGAATTGCAGAAGGTGAATATACAAGTTCAAAAATATAAAAAGAAAGGAAAATCCTGGCATTTATTGCAAAAGGACTGGATTATAAAAGTAGTGCTGTTCAATTTTATAAGGTATTGATGAGACCACATCTGGAATATTGTGTCCACTTGTGGTCTCCTTACTTGAGGAAGGATCTGGTCGCACTGGAGGCAGTTCAGAAAAGGTTCACAAGGTTGATTCCAGGGATGAAAGGACTACTGTATGAGGAGTGGTTATAAATAGCTTGAACTAGTGCTTGCTGGAGTTCAGAAGAATGAGGGTGGATCTGATTAGGGTATATAAAATGCTAAAGGGGATTGCTGAGGTGGACCTTGAACAGATGTTCCCCCTGGTGGGACAGTCTTGAACAAGAGGGCATAGATAATGTAGCCAGAGGACGTAGGTTCAAAACTGAGATGAGGAAAAACTACTTTGTGAATCTGTGGAACTCACTACCACTGCGTGCAGTGGAAGCAGAACCAATCAACAGATTCAAGAAAGAAATAGATATGTTTCTGATGAAGAGCGGGATAAAGGGCTATGGGGTGCAGGCAGGAAAGTGGAGTTGAGACCAGGGTAAGATCAGCCATGATCATGTTAACTAGGGGGCCGGGCTTGAAGGGTTAAATTGCCTACTCCCGCTCCTAATTCCTATGTTCCTAAAACAAAAGGAAAGAAACATAGTGTTGTGTTTGATGAAAGAAACATAGATGTTGCTATGCGCATTGAACTAGTGTCAACAGCTCATCTGATGCAAAATGTACTCTGATATCAGTATACTATTTTCAAAAGAAGAAAATTTTGTTCTTAGAAGGAATAAAAACTAACCTTCAAATGGAGATGGGCAAGGGGACAATGGTCATCCGATGTCGTGAGTGGCTGTCCCATGCCATTGGTCAAATGGGTTTAGAATTGATTGACACAGAAAAAATAACCTGCCCTCAGAAATATGATATAACAATAAGTACTGAAGGGCAGAGGACATTTTCATCAAGCAGAACTTGTATGCAGCAGCTGTCATTGGGCAGTCCTCAGAGAGCAGTCTTCATCAGCAGATGGAAGACAACCAGAACAAGAGGAGGGAGACCGAAGGAAGAATTCCCTATACCTGGGCTGGAGAGCAGAATGCTGCCTCCACCACTTAAAAGGCCAAAACATTCCATGCCAGCCCATTTGTCCTCTGTTATAATGAAATATCCTCAATTGTCACACTGTACACATTTATCTAATTAACTAAGGTATCGTACCTAAACTTCTGCTGCTTAACAAATTCAACAAACTATCAGAAAATTATTTACAAATTGTTGACTGCCTATATTAGATAACTGTGATTACAAACCTTTTAAAATCACAAGTCAGTACTTTGTAGAGTGTGCACCTGTGGAATAGCCAACTCAGTAGTAAATGGGAGAAAAATGTTTGTTCAGTGTTAACATTTTGGAATCAATTTCAAGTCAGGCAAAAGCACTGCAGGGCCAGTGAGGTGTCTTTCAGTGTCATTCCTGTGTCATGAAGAAGAAGCTGGCAAAACAATAAAACTGTGCTACTGGAATGCATGCATTGAAAAGCAGTCTGCAGCCAAAAAAACAAAAACAATTTTAAGAGGCTGCATAGTGAATCTCTCCGTGCAGTGAAGAAATTATAAATCCCTGATAAGTCATGAACATCTGGAAAAGATACAGAACATCAGGAAGCTGCCCACTAAATTCCCCAGCAAGGATTGGAAATCAGCAAGTGTCCTGTCTGAATTTAGGCTCTTTAATCTAGAGATAAAATTATGCCTTTTAGCCTTATTTATCATAGAACCAGTTAAAAAACATTGAGATAACATAACCATTGGAAAAGAGCAGCTGCATAGAGTCAACACTTTGCACCTATCTGAAGAATATCAGAAAGACCCTGATAAGCTGTGAAACATGCTAGACAATCAAATTTGAATTAAGATGAACTTCAGAATACACCAAGTGGAGCTAACGGCTCACAGACAAAAGCTACAAAAATCAATCGATCACTTTATTAACAGGTGCCTTGATAAAGGGAGAAACTGCAAATTTTCAGAAGCTGAATTATCTGAATCGATACAGGAGTTAGTTATGATTTCAAATGCCAACCAAAGCATTCCAAAAAGAACTGCTGGAGAAAAAGAAAGATTATGATTTTCACATACTACTAACAGATGGCAGAAAATATGAATCTATTATAGTTGGATGACAACTTCGTGGGGAGGCAGTGGTGTAGTGCTAATATCATTGGACTACTCATCCATAACCCCAGGCTAATGCTTTGGAGACACAGTTTTGAATCCCACCAGAGTAGACAGTGAAGTTTTAGTTTAATAAAAGCAACTCAGGAATTGAAAAAAAAGCTAGGTTAATGATTATCATATAACTTCTGTCCGCTGTGGTAAAACACAAATCTAGTTCATGAATGTCCTTTAAGGAAGGAGATCTTCCCTCCTTATTTTGTCTGGCCCACATATGACTCTAGACCCACAGCAATGTGGTTGACTCTTAAATGGTCTCTAGGCAATATGGATGGGCAATAAATGCTGGCCTAATCAGTCATGTCCACATCCCATGGACAATATAACTAAAACACCTGTAAGCAATGGGTGAAAGTTACTAATATTAGTGAAGTAGCCAAGATGCAGAAACCAAATCAAGCCTTATAGGAAGTCCAGTCTTCTGCAACCATCATAAAGCTGTCCTCCACTCCAAGATCTTTGGACTCACCAACATGGGAAATCTAGTTAATGAAGTGCTACAAAAGGTTACAATGAAATATGAGTAACAAAGGGCATGTGAGGCATCCTGGTAGCAAACATAGTGAATAAGCTGGAGACCAAGATATACATATACAAAGTTGGTGGCCACATAGACCCGGGTGAATGTTCAGAGTGGAAAAAGCTTTTACTAGAAAGCAAATAGGCATGCCACTTTATGAATGTGATACAATGTGTGGATGATGTCATACAGTGAGCAGCTTTTGCTGTAATCAGCATTATATGCATGCATAAAAGTGCCAAAACAATCCCACTGCCAAAATTAATGCAGGGGTGGGCGTGAACATATTACCAGTCAGAATCCTGAAGAAATGTAACTAGACCATTCGGGGGTCAATGATATAACCTAACCACTACCTAGGGTAGCACAGTGACTCAGTGGTTAGCATTGCAGTCTTACAGTCACAGGGATCCAGGTTTGATTCTACGCTCAGGCAACTGTGTGGAGTTTGCATATACTTCCCGTGTCTGAATGGGTTTCCTCCCACAGTCCAAAGATGTGCAGGTTAGGTGGATTGGCCATCGGAAATGTGGGGATAGGGTAGTGGGGTGTGTCTGGCTGGGATGCTCTTCACAGGATTGGTGTGAACACGATGGGCCAAATGGCTGCTTCCACTCTTCAGGGATTCTATAATCTAATTATATAACAGGTCACCCATTCATTGCACAGATAGGTTGACACTGAAGTGCAGCTATGGTAATTCTGCATGAAAAATACAATTATTCTAACTGGTGGTGGAATATTTTGATAATAATATAAAATTCTTAGGAATTTTCTAATTTTGAACTAAGATTTATGGATTTTATCTTAATGACCATTTAAACAGTTCAGTTTGAATCTCTGCTCATAAGACAATTAACAGTCAAGGTAGCTTTGGGAAAGGAAGGCAACTGTTGTATAAGGCACCGGTTTTGAAGGAGTTAATGCTCATGTTACATTAGCTGTATCCATTCTACTGATGTTGCACACCATCTGTGGGTGGAGACAGGGAGTTCTATTTTGGCCACTGGAGGAAGCAGATGTGTATGCATTGGGTCTTTAAGGTTCCAGTAATTTTACCTGATTAAGTATATTTACACTTATTCTTATCATTGCAGTAAGCCATCATGTCAAGGGCCCTGCTAGGGAGGGTGCAACACTGGACGTTCTCTTAGGAAACGAGGTCGAGCAAGTGACTGAAGTGTCATTCGGGGAGCACTTTGGGTCCAGTGACCATAACTCTCTTAGTTTTAACGTGGTTATGGAAAGAGCTGGGACATGTCCACAGCTTTAGGTGCTAAACTGCAGCAGCACCAATTTTGGGGCCATTAAGCAGTTGACTCGGTGAGTATGTTTGAAGGAAAAGGAACGACTGGCAAATGGGAGGCTTTTAAAAGTGTGATGGTCAAGAGTCCAGGGGCAGTATGTCGCCGTTAGGGTGAAGGGAAAAGCTGGTAGGTTTAGAGATTCCTGGCTGACAAGGGATATTTAGCCTCTGGTCATAGAAAAGAAGAAGGCATACATTGGGTTTAAGCTATTGGGCTCAATTGAATCGCAAGATGACTATAAAAATTGTAGGAGCACATGTTAGATGGAAATCAGAAGAGTTTAAAGAAGGTAATGAGATGGATCTGGCAGACAAGGTTAAAGATAATCCCAAGAGGATCTATACCTACATTAAGAGTAAAAGGTTGGCTAGGGAGAGAATAGGTCCCCTTAAAGATCAGCAATACAATAGATACCATCTGCTCAGCAGGACTACCATTGAGTAAGCCATGAGGCTTCCATCAGTTCTGATGTCTGGACCAGTCAGGTGACATTCTCTAATATCCTCTGGGAAGGGTCTCAGTCATTGTGAGTGGTGAAACCCGAGAAGAAGACAGCTCACTGGGGGAGGAGGCAAGAAAGGAGGAAGAATTGGAGGAGGGAGTGGTGATGCTGTATGATGAGATGGCCTCTTCCTGCTACCCTCCAAGAGGTAGACCACATATTTACTGAAGATTTGAAAAGGTTGCTGGGTAGACAGGTCAAAATGGGCAAATGACCTTTTGACCTTAATGTTACAGAATGTTTTAACAGGTACAGCTATGAATGTGTACAGTAGTTTATCAGAAGAACAGTCTGCAGTCTACAAAATTGTTTAAAAAAGCAATACTTAACAGTTATGAAATAGTCCTTGAAGCTTATCAATTCAAATTTAGGATTACAAGAAACAAACTTAATCAAACATTTGTAAAATTTGCAAGGGAAAAAGACACGCCATAGGATTTATGGTTTCAATCATTGGAAAACTGTGAATGCAAAGGAAATCATGATTATGGAAGAATTCCAAAATAACACTCTTGCAAATTTATTTAGTTGAATTTCAAGTATCAAAGATCTGAGAAGCTGGAATTCTGGCAGACAGGTTACTATGAAATCCAGAAATGAGTTAATCTAATTACTATCCTCAAGGACAATGAACTCACTGGAAACAAACTGTCCTAAATATGGTATTTCCTCACTATTGTACTGTAACAAAACCACAAACAAACTTATTACATTTGGAGCCAGGATATCTCAACTAAGAAGTGGATCCATCACGCGGATAGGACATGAGAGACGTTAACTACAGGCCATTCCGCAGGATAGGTCGAGGTAATGAAGCGACTAATACAATACGACTGATAAATTGAATTCCTGTGGCTGGAAAAAGAAGTGATAACAAGAAGCCTTACAATCGTATCTAGGCAGGAGAACCTGGAGAGAGAGAGGGAGGGGCCAACTCTCAAGAAGCCAGACTTCGAGAAGGAGAACACGCAAGAGAGAATAAGACTGGGGCCAACTCTCGAAACGATGACCCGAAGTAGAGACTTCGAGAGGAGTGCCCCTGTACAAGTACTGATTAACCTGAGCTTGGGCATTTCACACACATACACACGCGAGGATAGGTTAGTTTGTGTAACTATGGTATTTTGTCAATAAGTTGCTTTTAATAAGTTGATAAACATGATAAAATCATACTATAAGTCAGAAAGAAATGAATGAATGAATGATTTTATTGTTACATGTATTTGGGAAAGTACAGAGAAGTGTTTAGTTCCCACAATACGGCGCCATTACAAAATGAATAAAAAGAAATTACTTAACTAGAGCTTCACCTTCTGTTCAATTGACAGACAAATATAGAGGCAGAAAAATAAGAAATAATCTTCAACTTTACAGTCCTTGTTAAGCATAGCTTTGGGTTTTCTTAAGGTCTCCAGGGTTTCTGGAAGGTGTTCCGGTCTCCTGGCCACAGTAAGTGCTCAGAATATCCCGGTTCCGCTGCCTCGCTGACATCGCTAGGAATCCCGATCCGGGCCCACCATGCAATCAAAGCTGCAGCCGCCGACATTGCTAGGAGTCCCACTCCAGCCTCGTCCGCAGTGACACCTCCTCCGCTGCTGACAAGAAGGTGATGAAGAAAAAGAAGACGAAAAGAGAAAAAAATGATGCAGGCGATCTGGAGCGATTGGCTCAGGAGCCATGTAGGTTGGAGTCCACCTAGAGATGAATCATTTACGCTATGGATCACAGTAGTAAATACAATAATGCAAGTGACTCCGAGGGAGTAGAATGGGATAGTCTGGCAGAGGGGGCATACAGATAACATGATGACGATTCTGAAACTTCATATCAGACTCGAAATATTAACTCTGATTCTCTCTCTCCAGATGTTTTCAGACCTGCTAAGTTTTGTACCAGATTCTCAGAATCCGCAGTGCTTCGCTTTTATTTGAGTAATTCTCCTACCATTGGTCCACTCATGTAGAATGATGTCAATCAGGTAGAATAATTGTGGTCTCCACACAGACTTGTTAATGTTCCAAAGCCAGAAATGGGTGATCCATTTGAAAAGTTAACTTGGTTTTCATAGGTTGAATCATGGATGTAACCACACCTCTACCCACAAGGATCAATGTTAGAGTTAAGTTAGGTTCAACTGAACAAATTATGATTTAAAAAAGCACAGGTTAAAATACTGTCGTGTTTGCTTGCAGTACTATGTATTTCCCGAAAAATGATTCTAAAATATTATTAAATTGGTGTACGCTCCTATACGCCACAGTCTGCCACCAGATAGAGGCCAAGACTTCAGTTCAAGTTCAAAAGGAAGCCAGGAGAAAGTGGACACCAAAGGCTTCACAGGTAAGAACAAAGGACAGAGAGGAGGTTGTGAGTGAGGAGGGAATGCAGGCAGGGGTAGGAATTAAAGGAAGGCTGGTGTCTAAGCATGATGAAACAACAGAAGCTGATTCATGAGTCATTTTACTTCTGCTTTCTCACCTCCTGTTTAAATAACCTGAATGTAAGCTTAAGGCATAGGAAGAGATTTTAGTTGTGTGAAATGCACATTTTGTGCTATGTGGGCAGTCTTAGATGCTTCATGAGGCCTAGAAGATTACATTTCCAAGATGTGTCACTAGCTGCAGAAACTTGAACAAAAATGTGGAACTTCAGTGCCAGTTGGAGTCACTGCGATACATCCACAAAGCTGAGAACTACACTGAAAACACATTTCAAAAACTGATCACAGTAATATTAAGATCAACCTGACAGAGAGGGGATAGGTGACTGCTAGGCAGTCTAGAAGAACAGGACAGGTAATACAGGAGTTGATTAAGCCTATTTTACTCACTAACTGGTAGGTGATTCAATAGCTTTGGGACGAGAGAGGTGTTTCTGTGGCTGCAGACTTCACTTCAAAATGGTGTGTCTCCTCTCTTATGCCAGGGTCAAAGGTCTCAGAGTGTCTGCAGGACATTCCTTTGGGGGAGGATGAAGAGCATGTGTTCACAGTCCACATTGGTAGAAACAGTGATCAGGTCCTATAAGTAGAATTTAAGGAACTAGGTAAGAGGCTGAAAAGCAGAATGTCTGAGGCAGTAATCTCCAGATTGTTTCCAGTACAGAGTACAAATATTAATCAAATGAAGATAACATTTTCCATAGTGAAGATGAGGTTTTGGGGGCCAAGAAATTGGAAGTCTTGGAGGAGGTGGAGGCATGGGTGGTGTCCCAGATGCCTGTTTCTATCGCCTTCCAAAAATCCACAAACCTGACTACCCCGGCCGACTCATTGTCTCTGCCTGCTCCTGCCCCACTGAACTCATCTCCACTTACCTTGACTCTGACATTTCCCCCCAGTCCACTAACTCCCCACCTACGTCCGGTACACTACCCATGCCCTTCACCTCCTCTAAGACTTCCAATTCCCTGCCCCCAAAATCTCATCTTCACTATGGACATCCAATCTCTGTACACCTGTATCCCCCACGCAGATGGACTAAAAGCCCTCTGCCTCTTCCTCTCCCACAGGCCCAACCAGTCCCCCTCCACCGATGCCCTCATCCGCTTAAAAGAACTTGTCCTTACCCTGAAATACTTCTCTTTTAACTCCTCCAACTTCCTATAAACTAAGGGGGTGGCCCCGTTTGGGTCCGAGCCATGCCTGCCTCTTCGTAGGATATGTGGAACAGTCCCTCTTCTGCTGTTACACTGGCACCATCCCTCACCTCTTCCTCTGTTATATTGATGACTGTATTGGCCCTGCTTCATGCTCTCATGAGGTGCTTGAACAGTTTGTCAACTTTATTAACACTTTTCACTCCAACCTCAAATTCACCTGGACCATCTCTGATACCTCCCTCCCCTTCCTGGACCTCTCTGTCTCCATTTCTGGTAACCATCTCAACACCCAACACCTATTTCAAATCCACTGATTCCCATAGCTAGCTGGACTACACCTCCTCTCACCCACCCTCCTGTAAGAATTCGATCCCTTACTCCCAATTCCTCCGGCTCCGCCATATCTGCTACCAAGATGGAGCGTTCCATCCCTGATGTCTTCCTATTTCAAGGACCTCAACTTCCCCCCTCTGGTGATAAAAAGTATCCTTAACAGCATCTCTTGCATTTCCTACACTTCTGCCATCAAATTCCCTCCCCTCAATAAAAATAAAGGCAGAATCACCCTGGTCCTCACATACCACCTGACCAACCTCCGCACCCAGCGTATCATTCTCCAGCACTTCGGCTACCCACAGTCTGACCCCACAACCAAAGAGATATTTCCCTCCCCAACTCTATCTGCCTTTTGTAGGGACTGCTCTCTCCGTGACTCCCTCGTCTGCTCCACACTTCCCACTAACCCCACCACACCCGGCACCTTTCACTGCAACCGCAGGAAGTGCTACACCTGCCCCTACACCTACCCCCTCACCTTCATCCAAGGCCCCAAGCAAACTTTTCATATCCAACAGGGGTTCACCTGCACATCCTCCAACCTGGTCTACTGTATCTGTTGCTCCCAATGTGGCCTCCTCAAATCGGTGAGACCAAGCACAGTCTCGGGGACCGTTTCGTGGAGCATCTGCGCTCTGTGTATGATAATTGACACCTTCTGGTTGCCAACAATTTTAACTCCCCCTCTCACTCCCTTGATGACATGTCCCGCCTGGGCCTCCTCCAGTGCCACAATGTTGCCACACGCAAACTGTTGGAGCAACACCTCATATTCCACCTCGGGAGTCTAGAGACCAATGAATTCACCAGTTTTAAAATCTCCCCACCCTCAGCCTCATCCCACATCCAAACCTCCCTCTCATCCCCGCCTCCTTGACCTGACACAACCTGTCTGTCTTCTTCCCCACCTGTCCGTCTTACGCATACCACCGATCAATCCCCACTACTTCCTACCTGCATTCACCTATCACCACCCCACCGACCTTTCCCCAGCCCCACCCATCCTCCCTCCTTGACCTGACACAACCTGTCCATCTTCTTCCCGAACTATCCACCCTACCCTTCCCACCGACCAATCCCCACTACCTTCTTCCTGCATCCACCTATTACCATTCCACCTACCTTTCCCCAGCCCCACCCCTTCATCCTCTATTTATTTCTCAATGCCCCCATTCCCATTTCTGAGAAGAGTCTCAACCCGAAACATCAACTTTCCTACTCCTCTGATGCTGCCTGACCTGTTATGTTCCTCCAGCTCCACATTGTGTTGTCATTAAACAAATGAACATGTGCGGGAAAACTGGTGCAGGTTATATTTTAACAGGATTGAAACTAACATTTTCATGGGGAGATTTGCTGGTGCTGTGGGAAGGATTTAAATTGTTAAGCTTGTCAGCGGATTGGGAACGTCAGACAGGATTCAGATAGAATAAAAACAAAGATTATAGGAAGTAGGAAAACTGTAAATGAAAGTGAAAAGCACAACTGCAATCATAGAATCAACCAAGTTCAAACTACATAATGGTATTAAAAGAGCAGAATAAAACAATAAATAAATTGATGGTAAGAGTAGAAATGAAAGGTTATGATTTAATTGCCATTGCGGAGACATGGCTGCAGGGTTACTGGAACTGGGAACTGAATATTAAAGGATATTCAACATTTAAGAGGGATAGGCAACAGGAAACAGTGATTGGTAGTTGTTGATAATAAGGGATGGGATCAGTGTATTAATGAGAGCGAATCTCTGATCTGAGGAACAAAATACAGAATTTGTTTGACTGGAGCTAAGGAACAGCAAGGGGCATCAAACGATTCGTAGTGATGCTTTATAGACCACCAAACAGTAGTGTTAATGTTGAGGATGTTATAACTTGATAAATTAGAGGTTCATGTAACATGGGGAGTATAGTAATCATGGATGACTTTTAATCTACATATAGACCAGTTAAATTTAATAAGTATCAATGCTGTGGAGAAAGTATTCCTGGAATGTGTTCAAGATGCATTGAGGAAACAACCAAGGGCAGAACATATTTTGGATGTGTTATCATGCATAAGAAAGGACAAATTAATAATGTTGTTATAAAAGAACCTTTAGGGAATAGTTATGTCAGTTAGCTCACATGGCTAAGATAACAAAGTGTAGAGCTGGATGAACACAGCAGGCCAAGCAGCATCATAGGAGCAGGAAGGCTGACGTTTCGGGCCTAGACCCTTCATCAGAAATGGGGGAGGGGAAGGGGGTTCTGAAATAAATAGGGAGAGAGGGGGAGGCGGATAGA